>NC_073247.2:97260238-97573214 GCF_029281585.2 Gorilla gorilla gorilla
TATTGTTTTTATTTTGTAGTAAAAACGACTATTTTCCTTTTGGCGTACAGTTCTATAAATTTTAACTCATGTATATTTGTGTAACTACCACAAAAATCACAATACAGAACTTTTTCATCACTCCCAATAACTTCATTGTATTATCTCTTTATAGTCACACTCTCCCCCAACTCCAAACCCTGACAACCACTAATTTGTTTTATGTTCTCATAGTTTTATTTTTTCAAGAATGTTGTATAAATAAAATCATACAATATGTAATCTTTTGAGACTTACTTCTTTCACCCAAGGTAGTGTTTTTAAGATTTACCTAAGTTGTTCTTTCTTTTTATTGTTGTATAGATCATTGTATGAATGGACCATAGTTTGTACAGCCATTTACTCATTGCAGTACATCAGGACTGTTTCCAGTTTCTGATGATTATAAGCAGAGCTGTTATAAACATTCTTGTACAGGTATTTATGTGAACATTAGTTTACATTTCTCCAGAATAAATACCCAGGAGCATCTCAATTTAGGCCTACCGTTTTATGACTCATTTTTTGTATCATCTATTTTTTTTTCTCTATCTGTTTCTCTGTTCTTGCCATATTTTGGGTGATTTTGAGTAATTCTTGTTTTTTATTTTATTTTATCTATTATGATTCTGACTATATCTCTTTGTATTTTTTGGTATTTACTTTAGGAATTTAAAAGTACTTATTTCATAGTCTACTTAGAATTAATATTTTACTACTTCAAGTGGAATGTAGAAACCTTACCATCATGCAGATCCTTTATACTTTCCCCTTTTTTTGTAGTTCTATATATACATTACATAATTATCCATCAACAACCCCATCAGAAAAATACTATACTCTTTATTTTAAACAGTCAAGCATATTTTAAAGGACTCAAAGGAGAAGAATATATTGTATTTATTCATCTTTACTCTTTACATTGTTCTTTCTATGTGATGCTCTAAGTTTCTTTATTTTATTATTTCCTTTCTGTTTCAAGAACTTCCTTTAGCCATTCTTTTAGACCAGGTGTGCTGACTATGAATTCCCATAGTGTTTCTTCATCTGAGAAGATCTTTATTTTACTGTCATTTCTGAATGACATTTTAGTTGGATAGAAAATCATGGGTTGACAGCTCTTTTCTTTTATTTCAGAACTTGAAAAATATTTGTGCCACTTCTTTTTGGCCTCCATGGTTTTTGATGAGAAATCTACAGTCATTTAAATATTCCCCGACTATGCATAATGTATAATTTTTCTCTGACAGCTTTCTAGGTATCAGCAGTTTTATTGTGATATCTGGGAATAGATTTCTTCGGGTTTATGTTGTCCGAAGTTTGTTTAAGTTTTTGAATTTGTGGATTAATGTCTTTCATCAAACTTAGTAAATTGTCAGCCATTATTTCTTCAGGTGATTTTTTTCAGCACACACTCTTTTTCCACCATGTATTTTATAAGCCATATTATTACCATTTCAAGAGCAATTGATTATTTTCCCCACATGCTGTGGTTGCATGTTATAATCACCTGGGGAACTTTTAAAAACTATTATTACCCAGAAATTACTCCCAAAGATTCTTGTTTAATCAGTCTGGAAGAAGATCAGAATGTTCATACATTATGTAAAAATAGTTTTATTGAGGCATACTTTACATAATAAAATTCACTCATTTGAATTGTACAATTTAGTAGTTTTTAATAAATTTACAGAGTTGTACAGCTATCACCAGTATCTAATTTTAGAACACTTCCATTAACTCCTCAAAAACCTCTCATCCATTTGCATTCATTTCCTATTTCTACTCACAGCCTCAGAAAATGACCATTCTACTTTTCTCTATAGATTTTCTTTTTATTGAGGTGTAATTCTCATATCATGGAGTTCACTCATTTAAAGTATACAACTAAGTGACTTTTATTATATTCATGGAGTTGTGCAACCATCGTAACTATCCAATTCCAGAACATTTTTATCACCCTAAAAAAAAACCCTTACCTGTTTGTAGTCACTCTTCATTGCTTCCCCAGTCCCTGGCAACCACTAATCTACTTTCTGCATCTATGGATTTGCCTACTTGGACATTTCACACCAGTGGAATCTGACAAGCCTTTTGTGTTTGGCTTCTTTCACTTGCCATATTTTCGAGGTTTACCACATTGTAGTTTATATGAATACTTCACTCCTTTTTATGGTTTAAAAATAATCCATTGCATGTATGTAACAACATTTTGTTTAGCCATTCATCAACTGATGAAAAATTGGGTTGTTTCCACTTGGGGGCTGTTATGTGTAATGCTACTATAAACATTTGTATATGCATTTCTGTGTGAACATTTGTGTTTTTATTGTTCTTGAGTAGGGTCCTAGGGATTAAATTTCTGAATTATATGGTAATTCTATGTTTACATTTTTGAGGAGCCACCAAACTGCCTTCCAAAGTGGCTGCACCATTTTACATTCCCACCAGCAGTGTATGAGGGTTCCAATTTCCCAAAATTCTTGTCAACACTTGTTATTTTCTGTTTCTTTTTTTTTGTATTATAGGCCATTCTAGTGGGTGTGAAGTAGTATCTCACTTTGGTTTTGATTTACAATTCTCTATTGACTAGTGATGTTGAGCATCTTTTATCATAGATATTTAAAGTTTCAGAAATCTGTCTTCTGTGCAACTAGAAGTCAAGAATCACTTATTTAGAAAATGTGGTTCCAGGATCTTAGGAAAAGCACTGTGAGCTGCTGCATCCCTCAACTGTAGTTTATTTAGACCAGAGCCAAGGATCATCATGTATGATAATAACTGGATGAGTTGGAGCTGATAGATGCATCCATAGACTAAGGATACCTGACAGATAAGGGGAAAAATGTGACTCCTTGGCTTGCACTCTTTCAGAATGTTGACTTAATGGTGGAGGCACTGACTTTGAGAAAAGTGAAAGTCAAGGTGTTCAAACTTGGTTTGGAAACCAGGTGAAGGTAATGTGTGAAAAATGATTCTAAGTGCAATAATGTGGGTGTTAGTGAAGGCCATGTGATGGTAATAACTTCTGATCATGTCCTGGAAAACTATGGTAAATCCCTAGAGCAAAGTGTCCTGTAACTCATCAAGAGGTAAATAAAATGAAAGAGCAGCACCCAACCCATGTTCTTAAGTTATACTAGAAACAGAAAGCATGAGGTTCTTCTGCTTCATGGCCCTGTAATAGAGCAGATAAGAGGAGGAAGTTTTTTTCCTCACTTCAGTGTCATGACTGTTGAAATAATATCTTGGTTATCCATCTAAATGAGCCATAAGGAACAGTGTAGATGTATCAATAATCAGAAGAGGTGACTTAACGAGGGGTATTATAGAAGCGTCAAATGGCCAAGAAGCTGAGGTAGAGGTGGTAGACAGAATGGTGGGTATCAGCTGTAGAAATGGGCACTTGTGATTTGTGAGTACATGTAAAACACCTCAGAGTCTCCCTTAAGCCAGAAAGAAGATACTTTCAACACTAGATTTTTAGTGAATTAGACAGACTACTTTGTTACAAAGTCACACAAGCTTACTCCAATGTAAGTAATAGTGGTTAGGTTATCCTAAGCTTACTCTAACTGAAGTAATAGTGGTTAGGTTATCCTATTGCAGTTCATTCAGGCAAGGCAAATAGCCCGCCAATCAGTAAGACCTATTTTCCTTCTCTTTTCTTCTTTTCCCTTCCCTTCTTTTCTCGAATATACTGAGGTTAGTTTAAATTTGTTTTAACTGAAGGCCTTTATCTTCCTGTTGCCTATTGGGTCAATTTTAATTTGTCTTTGCCTGATGATCTGTGTTCTTCTGGTGCCTATTAGGTAATTCTCAACCATACACATTACTCCAGACTACCTGCCTCTCTAAATCCTGGCTTTGACTAACATTTGTTTTAATTTTGAATGACCTTTTCTGGACCATTCTTCAAGAATGTCCACAGTTATAATTTTTAAAGAAGATATTGATAATATACTTCAGGGACATCATGAATAAAATTGGCTTTTGTGTGCTAACCTGGAAATCAAGTCACTATTTATGACGTTATTCTTATGAGGATGCACTGCTAATTCTAAAAACTGAGTAATAAGGGATGCTTTAGAACAATATTGTTCTAGGTTGAGATTTTCCAATATGGAAAATATAAGAGTAAACAATAAAAATAAATCTGGTGTAGGTTGGGTGCGGTGGCTCACGCCTATAATCCCAGCACTTTGGGAGACCGAGGCGGGTGGATCACAAGGTCAGGAGTCTGAGACCAGCCTGACCAACATGGTGAAACCCCATCTCTACAAAAATACAAAAATTAGCCTGGCGTGGTGGCACATGCCTGTAATCTCAGCTACTGAGGAGGCTGAGGTGTCAGAATTGCTTGAACCCGGGAGGCAGAGGTTACAGTGAGCTGAGATCGTGCCGCTGCACTCCAGCCTGGGTGACAGAGAGAGACACCATCTCAAAAAAAAAAACCAAAAAATCTGATGTAAATATTGCTGATGACCATGTGTCTGTCTAGGAAAATCAGAGACAACATTTTCAAATACAAAGGACAAACTTTCAGATAAAAATTTTTCTTTAGTTGATTTTAGTCCATCAGGATAAAAGTATGCTTGGGTTGGTCTATGACATATTTGAAGTGAATAGGTATATTCTTGCGTATGTTTGGATTGGTTTAATCATTTCCATCCTGTTTTTCATGTTCTCTTTACAAAAAATCATGAGACTATGCATCCTGTCTCATGATTGGTTGTGATTCACTTTTTGAATTCTTTGTTGACTCTTATTTTATTTTGTAGCCAAAGACATGCACCCCCCTCTGAAGGAGCCTTACTTTTTACCCATTAGGAGATTGAGAACTTGGGACTATCCAATAAATGGAGACAGTGTTTAATACTACGTTTAATAATTTAATAAATAATATGGAAGAGAGAGTCCATGGTGAAATTACTCAACAGAAGAGGAAAGAGGTCCCAGGTGATTTCTTCAGTGACACACAGCTAGTCAGTAGCAGAGACATTGCTAAAACTGTGACATCTTGAACCTTAATTAAGGTTTTCTTACACAATACATTGCCTCTGTTCTTCCATATTTGTGAGAGATACTTAACCTCTATCTGGGTGGTGTATTGACAGGCCGATGGAGAAATCTTCAAAAAACTATCCCAAGGCTAAGAACATAGAGAAGTATTAATGAGTTTCATCATAACTAAGTTCAAATAAATGAATTTTCAGAAAAATTAACCAAAGTCTACAATGTTAGATATAATCCTGGTAAATAACTAAGAACTCATTATAGAGATGGACATAATCAAGGAAGGTATTAGACATTTTGTTCTAGATATGTACATTATGGTTTTGTATTAGAAGATGTTAATGTTTTGCAGTTTTTTCTAATACACTTCTTGATTATGGGTGTCTAAATTCCATCACTCTAACTCAAGGAAAATAGAAATGTTCAGAAAAAGTTATGGGGAAAATAAAATAAAATAATCTAAAAAATAGATATTTCCATAGAAAAGTTTTCCAGCCTAGGAAAATACAAAATGTGAAGACATAACAAAAATATTTATTATATTTTATGAGTTTAAAGTTTAGGTGAACATATTCTGTTAGAACTAGAAACTTGAAAGATGTAGCTTTATGATTCTTTTACCAGAGATTTAATGCGTTGAATAAATTATTTGTTAGCCCCATGTTACCTGTCATTGTTGCATTCTCCTCAGAGACTTTGGCACATGCATCAGAGACTTAAAAAGTAGACAGTCTTAAAGAACCACCATACTAATGAAAAGAGTAAAAGGAGGTGTACAAATATCATTTGGAGGGTCAGAAAGAGTAACAGACTTCCCTGATCTTCACATCAAACGCCTTCCCCAGGCTAGCACAATACATGATATGTGAGTAAAAACTTTATCGTGAGAAATATGCATTGTGTGGCTAAAACGATTAGGCTTATTGATGACTGAAAAAGATTCTCTCCTTGATCAAACTCTAGCCAGGGTCTTCTGAGTCTTACAAGGGCTTAACTTTAGTATATAAAGACTTGAATAAAACACTAACATTGTTATCAAGTCAAGGCCAAAGTCGTAGGATGTCTCCCCACCCATAAAGTGCCTTCCTGAGAAAACTGAAGATTGCCCCCAAAATTTGCTGTTTGTCCTAGCCAACAACTGAGGGTAAGGCCTCTGTTTCCCCTGTGAGAGGATAGAATCCTGACTTCCATCATAGCCAGCTAGCAGACACAGCTGGCCTAATTACATTTATACTGATTAACCCATCGTAACTCTTCACTTTCTCGACTCTACTGAGCCCCCTTTTACACTCCCTCACTATTCCCTCATTCTCCCTTTAAAATACTCAGTCACCTCTGTACAAATGGCAGTTGAGTTCAGTTCTCACTGAACTCTTTTCCCTTTTGTAATAGTTATTACTGATTTTCTTTCTCAAGAGGGGATATGGAAAACAAAACAAAACAAAACAACAACTATCCTTACTACTTTAACTGGTGTCCAGCTTTGTTTATCTTTGACATTACACAGATGCTACAGTGCTCTGCTTGTGTCGTTTATCTTATTAAAAGCGTGAGTTTCACACTCTCACCGAACAAAGAGAGGTGTGATTTACATTAAATAGCTGCTTTCAGGTACTTTTGATAAATTCATCACATTTTCAACAGTCACAAAACTTTTACTTTGGGAAATTTAGCAGGTGTGTGTGGTGTATGCTCCTGTCTCCCCCTCTTTGCTTATGGTAAGAGCAATAAAATCTTACAAAAGCTGTCTTCCTCTTCTACTTTCTTGGTTATTTCAGTGGCAATGCAGGAAGAGGTTAATCAGGTGGCCTGGGGCTATTTTTCTGTTAAGTGCCTTTAAATCTCCAGAGTGGGGAGGGAGGATCCAAGAGGGAAGAAAGTGAGGCTCTGTAGTCACAGCTGCCTTTAAGTGCTGAAGATTTTAGGAAGGGCAGTAGAAGGAATTTTACTGACCAGCACAGCTAATCAGGGCAGGAAAACTGTGAGGGCTGGGACCAAAATCTCTGTCCAGGAATAGGTAGTGCATTTGGCAGAGCTGTAGCCAGTGATGCATTTCTTAGGAGCTGAAAGGAAGAAACCAGAGACAGGGTAGCAATCTGCCAGTAGACATATGGGAAAGCAAGTAGCTTTAACACACCCTCTCTCCCCATTCCACCTAATGTCTTTTGGTACTTTTTCCAAAGGAAAGGAAGGAGAGTTGGAGAATCATAAAGCTGGAGTAAGAGCTCTTCCAGGCATCTTCCATGCTCATACTTTTACTGATAAAAAGTATCAATTGTTATCTTTTTCCCCTTAATTTCTAAAATAATGCATGCTCACTGAAGAAAACCAGGAGAACATAAGAAAATAAAGAGGTAACATAAATCACCCATAATCCCACTACTTGAAGAAAAATATCATTTCAGTCTCTCTTTTATGCTTATGTATAGAGACTTATGAACAGATGGTATCATTTCTACAGACTGTCTTATTATTTGCTTTTTTGACTAGCAATGTTTCATAAATATTCCAATGCCAATATGTATTACACTTCAAGAAGATTTTAATAGCCATTTAATACACCCGTATCATACTTTAATCAACATGCTTTATTGTTAAACATTTCATAAACATATCTTTGATAAATATTTCTGTAAAGAAGTCTTTCTGTATTTCATAATTATGCTCTTAGAAAAAATTAATTGAAGTAGGTCAGTTGGCAGGTATTATTATTTTGAAAATATTTTTATTTGCATTTTGGAAGTGTACAAAATTGCACATCTACCATCAGTGTATAAGTGTGCCTGGTGCCTCACAGCACTTCCACCAGGAAAAAGAAACATAGGGCTGGGCGCGGTGGCTCATGCCTGTAATCCTAGCACTTTGGGAGGCCAAGGCAGGGGGATCACGAGGCCAGGGGTTTGAAACCAGCCTGGCCAATATGGTGAAACCCTGTCTCTACTAAAAAAATGCAAAAATTAGCCGGGGGTTGTGGCGCGTGCCTGTAGTCCCAACTACTCAGGAGGCTGAGGCAGGAGAATTGCTTGAACCGGAAGGCAGAGGTTGCCGTGAGCCGAGATCCCGCCACTGCACTCCAGCCTGGGCAACAGAGTGAGACTCAAAAAAAAAAAAAAAAAAAAAAAGAAAGAAGAAGAAACATAGATGTTCTTTTTTGAGGAGAATATATAGAATAATTGAACTGAACATTGTCAGGTGTAAGTACTACTAATAATAGCTACCATTTGTTAAATGTGTTTTATATAAAGTGTATCACTTCCTCTTAAAAAAAATTCTAAAGGAGAAAACAGATTAATAAAATACTAATATGCACAGATGTGTAGCGAAAAACATATATAGTAATCTATATATTACTGCTAATTACATGAGTTCATTAGGATAAATGGCCTAAGATGAAAGTTGAGTTTGGGGATTAATGCAGGAAAAGTTTCCTGTGTAAGTAATAGTCATTATTACTATCATCTTTACTTAAGCAGCTACAAGGCACATGGCATTGAATTAAGCACTTCATGTATTTTTTTTTAGTGGAAAAGGAAATAAATGACTACCTATTAATTTTTCTTCATGATGGCAGTTGCTGTATTTAGGTACTTCTGAAAGAATTCAATTCTAAAGATAGTATTTTTCTAGCCTTCTCCTTATTCCTAGTGCCCTATCTTTAGCATGATTTTATTAGCTTCTAAAAATCATTGCAAAGGCAATTATTTTGAAAGAGGTCAAGACCTATTTGATTCATTTCAGCACTCACACACAGATTAAAGGCACAAATGTAATCAGATGTTGTGCTTAGTCAGAAAGGGCTTGAAATAAATCTATTCTAAAAAATGAAATTCAACCTCACAGATGGATGAAAGGTGTTTTATATTTTAATTAGTGTTTCTGTTTGGTTTGAAAAAGGAAACTGACTGGAGGCTATTTTGGAATGTCTTGTCTCTAACAGTAGCATAGATGGAATACAATGACTGCCCACAAGGATATTGAAAAATTGAACACTGAGACATGAGACATTATCTTTGACTCAGATACTATTAAAGTTAACACTAAAGGTCATTTAATTTCTTCTGCATGTCTAGGCATTTTCTTATTTCCCTAAATTCTGAACTAAGACACAATGTGTCTTTGAAGTTTAGAATAGTTCCTGGAGCATAGCTCACCAAATTTCAAGAAACTGGCACATTCTTTAACTATTCAAAAGATTCACTAACACATACCTTGCATACAAAATAGCAAATAAATCTTTTAGTAAGCAACTGGCTGAGACACTAATTTTCAGGCTGAATTTCTAAGTGTATGAACTGTCTTTGCCCTACCAAATACTTTATTAGAAATTTGTTTTCAACCATTATGTTCTACCACATTAAGGAAAATTTCCAGACAAAACTTTAGTCTGGAAATTAGATGGTGATTTGCCATACCCAGGCATGTTCTCAGCCAGTTTTTTCTAGGTTCCTGCAAACAGACACACGTCAGATGTTTATCTCATATAGATACAACCATAATTATTTGTTTTCTAAAAGGTCATGCCAAGTTTCTCTTTTTAAAGATTATCAGATCTCAGGTCTTAGCAAAGAAATCTTATGAAAGTAGAGCCTTAGATGGGAGGAGATAAAGCTGATTTTGTACTTAAGTAGTACAGTCAGCTCTCAAATATTCACATTCATGGAAAAAATGATGTAGATTACAAAAAGAGCTTCCCTCCATTAGGGTAAATAACCTGGGATAAGACAATTTTAAGAAACTGGTGAGAAGAGTAAACCTTAGCCAATTGGATGCAGGACCCTGCATCTGAGACCAAAAGGTGATGGGGTTCCTGGAAGTCAGAAAACAAGTAGTAGTAGTAGTAGTAGTAGTAGTAGTGTGTGTGTGTGTGTGTGTATTAGAAGGATTAAGATACCATGGTTTCAGTTTTCGCTGGTAGTTTTAGGCCAAATGGAATAGAACTATCTGCTATCCAGCTTCGGGACCACTTTCTCATTACATACTTCTTTATGTTCTCAGCATTAATTCTTATGGTGCATTTATTAATCCCATTACATTATTGATTGATTGTAACTCTTTTACCTTTGAATTAAGTACAAAAATTTTTCAAATACAGGACATTATTTGCCACTTTAGAATTTGGAAAGGAAGATAATAGAGAAAAGAGAGACTAATATTATGTCTATGGAAACTGAATGCCCAAGAATTAACTTCTGTTTTTTTCTCAATTCTTGTAAAATTTTACCTCCATTGTCCCCAAATTCATCATTTTGATTCTGAAATGTTTAATTAATTCTTTTTTACTTTTAATTCATTAATTGCTCTTAAGTTTAGGCTCCTTCTAGTCTCCATTCATCATCAACTGTAAGATATTTAACTTCATTATGTCTCACCTCTTTTTTCTTGCTTGCTTTTGAGACGTTTTATGATATTTTATTGTACTTACTTCATATAACTTTGGTTGCTTATTTTTTACTTTGGTGACTTCTTTCCTCTCCAAAACTTCTATCTCCTATAAACATAGCACATTTTGATTTACAGTTGTTTACAGAATCTAATTTGTTTAATGTGTTTATGTGATTAGGTGACATTAGTCTTATGCTATCTTGATTGTAAATAAAAGTGAGAAATGATGACAATAAGTCTCAATACCAAAAAGAGCTGTTATATTGAGAATATCCTTGTTTAGAATACATTTTTGTTCAGATAATTGCCAATGACATATTTATTTGTCTTTCACAGTAACAAACAAGACAGGACAGAAAAGAAACTGAGGATCAATACCAAAAATGAAACCATGTTATTGAAGTGAAGACAGAAGCAAAGCCCAAGATAGGAGAAATGATAGCAATATATCACTAAGTCTCTTTCTGCAGCTACAGCTCTCCAACTCAGACAAATTAAAACTAAGGGACTTGAAAGAATTTGCTGATTGAGTTGTGGAACCACTGTCAGTAACTTTAAGCAAATTATGAAAGTCTGTAAAGATGTCAAAAAATTGGAGAGGTAGATTTCAGAAGTTGTAGGCAGGTAAGATTTAACCTCAATGCTTCTAAAAAGTCAAGAATGTAATATTGTAAATGGTTTGTGTATACTTAGGAGAGATCTGGGAAGCAGCAAAGACCTGTTGGAAACAACTCATACCAAAGGAGTCTCATTTCCATTCTGGATGGGGTAACTTGGTAGGTAGAAAAAGGAATGCTCCAGATATTGCATCTCAACAAGTCATTTGACAAAGTGTCTCATAATACCTGAGTCAATAGGATGGGAAATGAGAGCTGAATACCAGAATTAGGTGGAATGAACAACAGAACCCAAACAGTGTTAATTTATGTTACTCTGGAAAGAGTTATTGAATGTTGCGCTATAGAGCTCTGTTCATGATCCTGTTCTCTTTCGCAATTTTATTTTTTTTTAGATGAAGACACAGAAGGCAAGTTTATCATATATGTAAAAGGAAAAAGTTGGGAAAGACAGTTAACATTCTGAATGATTAACTCAAAATTGTAAAAGATGTTGAATATTTATTTAGAATAAAATAGAATTTTACAAAAATGCTAGAAAAATGGTGGGAACTTTTGTAAGAGCAGAGTTAAAAAAATAGACTAAGCATCCCCACCCAGAAAAAAGAAGAAAAATAAAAATGGCATGCAATGGATATGAAGAAACTTAATAGGTGCACATGTCAAGTTCTGTATTTAGTTTTGAAAATCAGAGACCTGAGACTTGATAGCACTTCATAGGGAAACAATCTAGGAATTTTACTGATGAGAAGCAGCCTTTGAATCAGCTAATAAAACAAAATGAAACAAAACAAAAAAGCTAATGCAATCTTAGGTGGCACTAGTAAAAGCCTAGTATCCAGATCTGTAAAATCAGGGTAATAATAATAATAATACCTTCCTCATAAGATTTTTGCAAGTATTAAATGAGAAAATTCCTGTAAAACACTTAGGAGTGGTTTAAGTGTATGCATTCAATGAATTTGTTATTATTACTAAAAAGATATATGATAGTCCTACTTTACTTGTGCAAAATCACATCTAGAAGAGTATGTCCATGTGGGGGATAATGAAGAGGGTAGAAATATCAGAACAAATGTGAGGACTAGAGAAAACTTGGATGGAGAAGATAAGATAATGACAGTCTTCCAAAATATTAAGGGCTTGTAAAGAAGAATTAGATTTACCCTTCATGACTCTAAGCATTACCAATAGGAGAAATAAGCAAAATGCACAAAGAGACTTATTTTAGATCTATGAGAACAAATTTCCTAATAATCAGAGTTATTCAAAATTGAAATGGACTGTTCAGGAAGTGGTGAGTTTCTTGTCACTTGTGGTGTTTGGACAGAGGCCTGGCAGGAAACTCCATAAAGGGCATTCTTGCATGGGATGTATCTATGCATGAATCCATTTATTAAGATTGTTATGAAACAATTAGTTAACAGAAACCTGTCATGGGTCAACAATCTGATAAACTCTAGTGGACATCTAAGGTTCTTTCCAACTCAATGACTGCATGATTTTGAAGAAACGGATATAAGCTGTTCCTGACATGGGGTTTTTTGATTTCATAATGGTGCAAAAGCAATTTGCATTCAGTAGAAATGGTACTTAGAATTTTGAATTCTGGCCTTTTTCCAGACTAGCAACATGAAGTAGGATACTCCTATGATGCTGGGCAGTGGCAGCCAGCCACAGCTCCCAATCAGTCACTCGATCATGAGAGTAAACAACTGATCTGTAGGCTAATGTAAGCTTTCTTAACATGTTTAACATAGTCTAGGTTTGATAGTTTAGGTGTATTAAATGCATTGACTTTCAATATTTTCAACTTACAATGGGTTTACTGAGATGTAACCTTACTAAAAATCAAGGAATAACTGTATCTTCAGCTTCTAGAGAAGATTGCTAAGCACCATGTAGAGGTTATTTTTCTTAGAACTTACCTCTGCTCCTTACTCATAATAGCTCGTACATTGCTTACTGCAAAAGTAAACACCTGCTATACTATTCCATGCTCTGCCCTAGACACCAATGCCTCATGAATCACATCAAATACAAGTCTTTACCATTTGAACAGCATGACTTTATTTATTTTTTTTTCCTCAACTCAGCTGCAATGCTAGAGAGGCTGTCCACAGCTTCCAATTCGGGCTTTGCTGCCACTGTGTGATGCTTCATGTTGAAGCGGCATTTTCTTTTCAATGTAAACATTTTTAGAAACACTGTGAGGAGATTTCAGTGTAACAAATGTACCAGAATAGCTGTGTCTAGCCTGCTGGGTGAAATCCTTTTTTGAAATAATGTTGGAACAAAGAAATTCATTCCCTGTAAACGGGGAGCTAGTTAGTAAATCATATAAACAGTATTCACACCTTGTGTTCCAGACGAGGTGCTCTCCCTGCTGCTGTCAGCAACATTTGCTGCCAAGTCCACTAACTACTTTACCCTGACCTTCAGTGGATAAACAATATAATCTTCCATGCTGCATCTCATTAGCATCTGCTGGTCAAGAAAAGCATGTCTGTTTCATAATTACATCACGAAAGCATCTTGCTGTATTAGAACAGCAAAGCATTTGAATTAGAAAATGCACTTGTCCAAGATTTCCAAGCCAGTATAGAAGAATTACAATTGCCATCATTTTACTTGTTATGTATGTCCGGTATAGAACATGGTCTGATGGTAGAGTGGGAAGAGAAGGTATAAACTGGTCACAATCTTCCATATTTATTTTAATGTTTTACACTCATCTTGATTTTGTCAAATGTATTATTTTTAAAATTTCTAACTTACCCTTTAAAAAAGAACATACAACAACATTTTAACTATTTTCCTTGGGAACAAAAAGTTTTCCCTTGCCCTTGTTGAATGACAATTTGCAAGTCTGTCCTAATAAATTTATCAAACTGGTTATACATTCATATCCATTTAGCAATATCTATAATGTCACCATTTCTAAAAGAGGCAGCAGTGTGAAAAGGTTATCAATTTATTTTTTAAATTATTTTTATTTTTAATTTTTGTGGGTACATGGTGTATATATTTATTGGGTACATGAGATGTTTTGATACAGGCATGCAATGTGAAATAATCACATCATGGAGAATGAAGTATCCATCTTCTCAAACGTTTATACTTTGTGTTACAAACAATCCAATTATACTCTTTTAGTTATTGAAAGGGTGGTGGGGGTTAGGGGGTGGGGATGGTTAATGGGTACAAAAAATAGAAATAATTTATAGTCAAGGTTATCAATTTAGAAGAACTTAAGTCAACAAAGCAGAACTTCCTAATATGAAATCAAATGAGGTGGCTTAACATTGCCCCTTATTCTGTCATTTGTATGAAGGTCTAGATGATGCCATCATTCTGTTTTAGGGGAAATATTAGGACGATATAATGGAGCTATCTTTGGTGGGGGAGTGGAATGACTGGCATAATTTTGCCTCCTGGAGTGAATGGTAAACAAACAGAAAGGAAAATAGCCACAGCTACTTAGAACTTCATGGCCAAAAGGGATGAGAAAGATCAATGATTAAAAGGTTATAAAGTTGCATAGAACATGAGCAGAAGCATGTACTTTTATCCATAGGAACTGTAGGATTAGCCAATGAGTTTTAAAATGGTGGTGGGTGAATTTTTTTCAAATGGGCCTTGATTCAAAACATTTAAAAAATGGGAACACTCACTTAAAAATGGGTGAAATACTTAAAATAATTCACAAAATACATATAGCTAGAGTCTGGAAAAATTCGTATGCACTAGAACTTAGAGGTAAAAACTGAATAAAAAATGGGATATTGTTTATCACCTATGAACTTAATAAAAATGACAAAGAATAATAATACTTAGTATTGGTGATTGTGTTGACAAATGGGCATTCTAATTCACTGCTGGTGTATACATTTTCTGAAGAGCAAGCTGAAGGTCAATATACCAACATGCTAACTGACTTTTCTGAGAGGTGAAACTGTAAGTGATTTTACTTTACTTCTTTACATTTCCTGCAGCCCCCAAATCATTTTTTTAATTTTTAATTTTTGTGAGTACACAATAGGTGTGCATATTTATGAGGTACGTGAGATATTTTGATACAGGTGTATAACGCATAATAATCATATCAGGGTAAATGGGGGTATCCATCACCTCAAGCAATTATCATGACTGTGTTACAAATATTCCGATAATAGTGTTTTAGTTATATTTA
Source organism: Gorilla gorilla gorilla (assembly GCF_029281585.2). Lineage (NCBI taxonomy): Eukaryota > Metazoa > Chordata > Mammalia > Primates > Hominidae > Gorilla > Gorilla gorilla. The sequence goes on from NC_073247.2 coordinate 97,275,464, forward strand.
AATGTCCAATAAATTATTGTTTACTGTAATCACCTTGTTGTGCTTTCAAATACTAGATTGTATTCATTCTATCTAACTATATTTTTGTACCCATTAACCATTCCCACTTTCCTTCCCCCCAAGTACCCTTCTCAGCCTCTGGTAACCATCACTCTACTATCTACCTCCATGACTACAATTGTTTTAATTTTTAGCTCCCACATATGAGTGAAAACATATGAAGTTCATCTTTCTGAGCCTGGATTATTTCACTTAACACAATGGCCTCCAGTTCCAAAAATGTTGTTGCAAAAGACAGGATCTCATTCCTTTTTATGGCTGACTAGTACTCCATTGTCTGTATAAACAATGTTTCCTTTATCCATTCATCTGTTGATGGATGCTTAGGTTGCTTCCTAATCTTGGCTATTGTGAATAGTGCTGCAATAAATAAGAGAAGACAGATAGCTCTTTGATATACTGATACCTACCAGTGGGGTTGTTGAATCATATGGTAGTTCTGTACTTAGGTATTTAAGGAACCTCCATACTGTTCTTCATATTGGTTGTACAAATTTACATTTCGAACAACAATGTGAGTGTTTCTTTTACTCTGTATCCTTACAAGCATTTGCTATTACCTGTCTTTTGGGTAGAAGCCATTTTAGAGCTTGGGGATGGAGTTTGATGGTAGAATAGAAGGCTCCACTCATTATCCCCCTCATAAGGACAACAATTTAAGTACTACCTACACAAAAATGGCCCCTTCATAAGAACCAAAAATCAGGTGAGCACTCACAGTACTTGGTTTTAGCTTTATGTTTCTGAAAGAGGCACTGAAGAGGTAGAAAAAAAACGGTATTGAATCACTGACATCACCCATCCCCATCTCCCAGCAGTGGTGGTGTATTGCAGAAAGCATTTCTGTGCAACGGGGAGAGGGAGAGTGCAGCAATTGAATTCATTGAGTTCACTAAGCACTGAACTCAGTGATGCCCTGTTATAGCAGAAAATAAAACTGGATCAAACTCAGCAGATGCAAGCCCACAGAGGGAGAATTTAAACCAGCCCCAGCCAGAGGGGAATCACCAATCTCAGTGGTGTAAACTTTATTTCCAGCAAGCCTCACCACCATAGACTAAAGGGCTCTGGGACCCCAAATAAACTTGAAAGGCTGTCTAGGCCACAGGACTGGTACTCCTAGGTGAGTCCTAGTGCTGAACTGGATCCAGAGCCAATGGACTGGGAGGGGCACATGACCTACTGAGACATCAGCTGAAGTGACTACGAAAGGGCTGGTATCACTCCTCCTCTAACCCCAGGCTACGCAGCTCATGGCTCCAACAGTGACCCCTTCCTCTGCTTGAGGAGGGAAGAGGTAAGAGTAGGGAGGATTTTGTCTTGCATTTTGGATACCAGCTTAGCCACAGTAGAATAGGGCACTACTCAGAGTTGTGAGACCCCCCCCAACCCTTTCCAGGTCCTAGCTCCCAGATAATACTTATAGACACACCTGGGACAGAAGGGAGACTGCTGTCTTGAAGGGAAGGACCCAGTCCTGGCAGGATTTATCACCTGCTATCTAAAGAACCCTTGAGTCCTGAATAATCAGCAGCAATACACAAGTACTACATCAAGTACCTTGGTTGAGACTGTGAGACTTGCTGGCTTCAGGTGAGACAGCACATTCCTAGCTGTGGTGGCTACAGGGCAGGACTCTTTTAGCCTGAGAAAAGTGGAGAGAAAAATAAAGGGGAGTTTGTCTTGCACCTTAGGTACGAACGTGGCCACAGGGATACAGAGCACCAAGTGGGATCTTAGGGTCTGTAATTCCAGGATGAGGCTCTTGGATGACATTTCTGAACCTGCTCTGGACAAGAGGGGAGACCACTGTCCTATCTGACTGAAGTGCACTTGGGCCTCAAGGAAACATCAGAAGTAGTGTGGCAGTACTCCCCATGGGCCTGTGGTGGCAGTGGCCATGGGATAAGGCTCCTCTACCGTTGCAGAGGGGAGGACAGAATCAGAATGGCTGTGTCTTGTCATTTGAGTGCCAGCTCAGCTGTAGTACAATAAAACATCAAGTAGGCTTCTAAAGTTTTGTCTCTAGTCCCTGCCTCCCAGACCACACCTCTGGACCTGTATGGGACCTAGGGCAACTCGCCACCCTTAAGGGAAAAACACCGGCCTGGCTGGCTTCACAATCTGCTAAATGTGGAGTACCAGGGCCATGAGCAAATATAGGCCATAGCCAGTATGGTATTACAGCAGGCCCTTGGTTAGACCCAGTTCTGTGCTGGCTTCAGGTCTGACCAAGTGCAGTCATAGTGGTGATGGCCGCAGGGGTGGTTGTGTCACTCCACCGCCAGCTGCAGGAAGCTAAGAACAGAGAGAGAGGGAGAGAGTCCATTGGTTTGGAGAAAGGGAGGGAAGTAAATAAGAGTCTCTTTCTGGTAATCCAGAGTATTCCTTTAGATCTTGTTCAAGACCATCAAGGTGGTGCCTCCATGAGTCTACAAGAATCACAACATTACTGGACTTGGGGTGACTCATAAAGTAGATACAGTTTAGATCACAACACCCAAGGTTTCAAGGTTTTTTGAATATCCAGAAAACCTTCCCAAGAAGGACAGTTACAAACAAGCCCAGACTTGAGAAGTGATGCGGTTTGGCTGCATCCCCACCCAAATCTCATCTTGAATTGTAGTTACTATAATCCCCCCATGTCATGGGAGTGACATGGTGGGAGGTAATTGAATCATGGGAGTGGTTACCCTCATTCTGTTCTCATGATAGTGAGTGAGTTCTCACGAGGTCTGATGGTTTTATAACGGGCTTTTCCCCCTTTGCTTGGCACTTCTTTCTCCTACTGCCATGTGAAGAAGGATGTGTTTGCTTCCACTTCCACCATGATTGTAAATTTTCTGAGGCCTTCCCAGCCATGCAGAGCTGTGAGTCAGTTAAATCTCTTTTCTTTATCAATTAGTCTCAGGTATTACTTCATAGCAGCATGAGAACAGGCTAATACAAGAAGACTATAATAAATACCTAACTCTTCAATGCCCATACACAGATAAACTTCTACAGATATCAAGACCATTCAGGAAAACCTAACCTCATCAAATGAGCTCAAAAAGTCACCAGGAACATATCTTGGAGAAAGAGAGATATGTGACCTTTCAGAGAAATAATTAAAATTAAAACTAGTTGTTTTGAAAAAACTCAAAGAAATTCAAGATAATGCAGAGAAGGAATATACAGTTCTATCAGACAAATTTAATAAAGAGATTAAAATAATTTTTAAAAAAATCAAGCAGAAATTCTGGAGCTGAAAAATACAACTGGCATAATGAAGAATGCATCAGAGTCTCTTAACTGCAGAATTGATCAAGCAAAAGAAATATTTATTGAGCTTGAAGGCAGTCTATTTGAAAATACACAGAAGAGACAAAAGAAAAAAAGTATAAAAAACAGGGAAGAATGCCAACAGAATCTACAAATGGCCTCAAATGGTGAAACTAAGAGTTTTGGGCCTTAAAGTGAAGGTAGAAAAAGAAATAGGGGTAGAAAATTTATTCAAAATGATAATAACAGAGAACTTCCCAAACCTAGAGGAAGATATCAATATCCAAGTACAAGAAGGTTATAGAACACAAAGCAGATTTAACCCCAAGAAAACTTCCTCAAGGTGTTTATTAATTAAACTCTCAAAGGTCAAAGATAAAGAAAGAATCCTAGAATCATCCAGAGAAAAGAAACAAATAACATGCAATAGAGCTCCAATGCATCTGGCAGCAGACTTTTCAGCAAAAACCTTACAGGTCAAGAGAGAGTAGCATGACATATTTAATGCGCTGCAGGAAAAAATGATACCCTAGAACAGTATACCTGGTGAAAATATCCTTCAAACAAGAAGGAGAAATAAAGACTTTCCCAGACAAACAAAAGCTGGGAAATTTCATTAACACCAGACCTGTCCTAAAAGAAATGCTAAAGGGAGTACTTCAATCAGAAAGAAAAAGGTGTTAATAAGCAGTAAGAAATCATGTGAAAGTACAAAACACATTGGTAATAGCAAGTATACAGAAAAGCACAGAATATTATAACACAGTAATTATGATGTGTAAACTACACTTAAGTAGAAATACTGAACAATGAAACCATAAAAAAACTACAAAAGCTTTTAAAGACATAGACAGTACAATAAGATATAAGTAGAAACAACAAAAACTGAACAATTGAGAAGAACTTAAGAAGTATTTTTTTTTTTGCTTCTTTGTTTAGCAAACAATGTTGTTATTGGATTAAGAAAACGGGTTATAAGATAATATTTACAAGCCTTATTGTAACTTGATTCACCATACAACAGACACAAAAAATTAAAAGCAAAAAACTAAATCATATCAGTAGAGAAAATCACCTTCACTAAAAAGAAGATGGAAGGAAAAAAAAGAAGAGAAAACACAAAACAACGGAAAACATATAACAAAATGGTGGGAGTAAGTCCTTACTTATCACTAATAACATTGACTGTAAATGAACTAAACTCTCCAGTAAAAAGATATAGAGTGGCTGAATGCATTAAAGAAAAATAAGACCCCATGATCTGTTGCCTACAAGAAACACAATTAACATATGAAGACACACACAAAAAAACTGAAAATAAAACAAGATAAAAAGATATCTCACACGAATGGGAAAAAAGAGAAGTAGTAGTATGCTTATATCAGACAAGATAGATTTAAAGACAAAAACTGTAAGAAGAGACAAGGACCACCACTATATAATGATAAGGGGGTCAATTCAGCAAGAGGACAGAACAATTTTTAATATATATGCACCCAACACTGGAGCACCCAGATATATAAAGCAAATATTAGAGCTAAAGAGAGAGATAAGTCCCAATACAATAATATCTGGAGATTGCAACACCTCACTTTCAACACTGGACAGATCTTCCGACAGAAATTCAACAAAGAAACAAACAGAAACTGCACTATGGACCAAATAGACCTAATAGATATTTATAGAACATTTCATACAATGGCTGCAGGGTACTCATTATTCTCCTCAGCACATAAATCATTCTCAAGGATAGACCATATGTTAGGCCACAAAACAAGCTTAAAAATATTGAAAAAATTAAAATAATATCAAGTAGCTTCTCTTATCATAATGGAATTAAACTAAAAATCAATAACAAGGGGAATTTTTGAAACTATACAAATACATGGAAATTAAACAATATGCTCCTGAATGACCCCTGGGTCAATGAATAAATTAAGAAAGAAATAGAAAAATTCTTTTAAACAAATGATAATGGAAACACAACAGATTAAAACCTGTGGGATACAGCAAAAGCAGTACTAAGAGGCAATCATAATACTTTGTACATAGTACTTTTGCCTTACTATGTTGAAACATCTTAGAGAACTAGAAAATCAAAGCAAACCAAATGTGAAATCAGTAGGATATAAGAAATAAAGGACAGAAACAAAGGAATTGAAATAAAGAAAATAAAGGAACAGAAATAAAGGAATTGAAGTGATACAAGGGACATATCTTAATGTAATAAAAGCTATCTGACAAACCCACAGCCAACATAATACTGAATGAAGAAAAGTTGAAGGAATTCCCCCTGAGAACGAGAACAAGACAAGGATGCCCTTTCTCACCACTCCTCTTCAACATAGTACTGGAAGTCTTAGCCAGAGCAGTCAGACAAAAGAAACAGATAAAGGGCATCCAAATCAGTAAAGAGGAAGTCAAACTGTCCCTGTTGCTCATGATATGATCGTTTACATTGAAAACCCCAAGGACTCCTCCAGAAAGCTCTTAGAACTGATTAAAAATTCGGCAAAGTTTCTGGATACAAGATTAATGTACACAGATCAGTAGATCTTCTATACACCAATAGTGACCAAGCAGAGAATCAAATCAAGAACTCAACCCCTTTTACAATAGCTGCAAAAATATATAAAATACTTATGAATATACCTAACAAAGGAATCAAAAGACATCTACAAGGAAAACTACAAAACACTGCTAAAAGAAATCATAAAATCATAGATGACACAAACAAATTGAAACACATCCCATGCTCATGAACATGTAGAATCAATATTGCAAAAATGACCATACTGCCAAAAGCAATCTACAAATTCTAAGCAATCGATGGGATATATCGTATGAACAAAATGATGATGAAAACAATGTGATTATTTCAATTGATGCAAAAAACCATTTTATAAAATATAACATCCTTCATGATAAAAATGCTCAAAAAATTGGCTACAGAAGAAACATATGTCAACATAATAAAAGGCCATATATGATAGATAAGCAGCCAGTATCATAATGAATGGAAAGAAAATTAAATCTTTCCTTTAAGATCTGGAAAACAACAGAGATGCTCACTTTCACCACTGTTATTCAATATAGAACTGGAAGTCTTATCTAGAGCAATCAGACAAGAGAAAGAAATGAAGGGCATCTAAGTTAGAAAGGAAAAAGTCAAATTATCCCTGTTTGCAGATACTATGGTCTTATATTTGGAAGAACCTGAAGACTCCACAAACAACAACAACCAAAAACTATTAGAACTGATAAACAAATTCAGTAAAGTTCCAGGATTAAAAAAAAACATACAAAAATCAGTAGCATTTCTATATGCCAACACTGAACATCCTGAAAAAGAAATTTTAAAAGTAATCACATTTACAATAATTATAGATAAAATCAAGTACTTAAGAATTAACCAAAGAAGTGAAAGATCTCTATAATGAAAACTGTTAAATACTGATGAAAAAATTTGAAGAGGACACCAAAAAATGGAAAAATAACAAAACTGGAGAAATTACATTACCTGACTTTGAATTATACTATAGAGTTACAATAACCAAAACAGCATAGAACTGGCATAAAAACAGAAACATAGACCAATGGAACAGAATAGAGAACCCAAAAACAAATGCACACACCTATAGTGAATTCAATTTCGACTAAGGTGCCAATAACATGTACTGGGGAAAGGACAGTCTCTTCAATAAATAGTGCTGGTAAAACTGGATATCCATATGCAGAAGAGACTAGACCCCATCCCTGGCCACATACAAAAATCAAAACAAAAAGAATTAAAGACTTAAATGGAAGATTTCAAACTACAAAACTACTAAAAGAGAACTTTGGGCAAACTCTCCAGGACATTGGACTGGGCAAAGGTTTCATGAGTAATACTTCACAAGCACAGGCAACCAAAGCAAAAATGGACAAGTGGGATCACATCAAGTTAAATAGCATCTGCATAGCAAAGGATACAATCAACAAAGTGGAGAAACAACTCGCAGAATAGGAGAAAATATTTGCAAACTACCCATCTGACAGGGAATTAATAACGAGACTATAAAAGGAGCTCAAACAACTCTACAGGAAAAAAAATCTAAAAATCCAATCAAAAAATGGGCCAAACATCTGAGGATACATTTCCCAAAGGAAGCCATAAAATTTGCAAACAGGTATATGTAACAGGCATATGTGCTCAACATCTTTGATTAGCAGAGAAATGCAAATCAAAACTACAACGAGATATCATCTCATCCCAGTTAAAACAGCGTATATACAAAAGACAGGCAATGACAAATTCTGGTGAGGATGTGGCAAAAAGGAAACCCTTGTACACTCTTGGTGGGAATGTAAATCAGTACAACCACTATGATGAAAAATTTCAGGTTCCTCAATAAACTAAAAATAGAGCTACCACATGACCCAGCAATCCCCCTGCTGGTTTTATACCTGAAAGAAAGGACATTAGTATATTGAGGAGATATCTGCACTCCCATGTTTGTTGTAGCAATGTTCACAATAGCCAAGAATTGGAAGCCACATAAGTGCCCATCAGCAGATGAACACATAAAGAAAATATGGTACTTATACACAACAGAGTGCTACTCAGCCATAAAAAAGAATGAGATTCTGTTATTTGCAACAACATGAATGGAACTGGAGGTTATTATGCTAAGCTAAATAAGCCTAGCACAGAAAAACAAACATAAAATGTTCTCACTTATTTGTGGGATCTAACATTCAAAGCAATTGAACTTATGGAAATAGATGTAGAAAGATGGTTACCAGAGGCTGGGAAGGTTAATGGAGCAGTAGGGTGAGATGTGTATGGTTAATGGGTACCAAAAATAGTTAGAATGAATGAATAAAGCCTAGTACTTGATAATACAACAGGATGACTGTGGTCAATAATAATTTAATTGTATATTTAAAAATATCTAAAAGAGTATAATTGAATTATTTGTAACACAATTGGTAAATGCTTGAGGAGATGGATACCTCATTTTACATGATATGATTATTAAGCATTACATGTTTATGTCAAAACATCTCACATATCCTATAAATATGTATACCTACTATGTGCCCACAGAAATTAAAATACAAATATTTAAAAGTCACTTTAACTGGGGTGAGATAATATCTCATTGTAGTTATGATTTGCATTGAGCACCCTTACATATGCCTGTTTGCCATTTGTATGCCTTCTTTTGAGAAACATCTACTCAGGTGTTTGGCTCATTTTATTAGACTATAGAGATGTTTGAGCTCCTTATATAGTCTGCTTATTAATCTCTTGTCAGATGCATACTTTGCAAATATTTTCTCCCATTCTGTGAGTTGACTCTTCACTTTGTTGATTGATTTCTTTGCTGTGCAGGAGCTTACTAAGTTGATGTGATCCCATTTGTCCATTGTTGCTTCGGTTGCCTGTGCTTAGGGTATTGCTCAAAAATTTTTTCCCAGACCAACATCCTGGAGAGTTTCCCCAATGTTCTGTTTTAAAGTTTCATAGTTAGAGGAATTAGATTGAAGTCTTTAATCCATTTCAATTTGGTTCTTGTATAAGTTGAGACATAGGGGTCTAGTTTCATTCTCCTGCATATGGATATCCAGTTTTCCCAGTACTATTTATTGAAGAGACTGTCCTTTCCCCAGTGTATTTTCTTGGCACCTGATATGGTTTGGCTCTGTCCCCACCCAAATCTCATCTTGAATTCCCACGTGTTTTCAGAGGGACCCAGTGAGACGTAATTGAATCATGGGAACAGGTCTTTCCCATGCTGTTCTCATGATAGTGAATAAGTCTCATGAGATCTGATGGTTTTAAAAATGGGAGTTTCCCTGCACAAGCTCTCTCTCTTTTTGCCAGCTGCCATCCATGTAAGATGTTACCTGGACTCCTTGCCTTCTGCCATGATTGTGAGGCCTCCACAGCCATGTGGAACTGTAGGTCCATTAAACCCCTTTCTTTTGTTAATTGCTCAGTCTCAGGTGTGTCTTTATCTGCAGCATGAATACAGACTAATACAGCACTTTTCTTAATAATGAGTTTACTGTATATGTGTGGATTTATTTTTGGGTTTTCTATTGTGTTCCATTGGTCTATGTGTCTGTTTTTATGTGAGGACCATGCTATTTTGTTTACTGTAGCTTCATAGTATAATTTGAAGTCAGGTAATGTGATTCCTCCAGTTTTGTTCTTTTCGCTTAAGATAGCTTTGGCTATTCTGAATCTTTTGTGGTTCTGTATACATTTTAAGATTGTGTTTTCTATTTCTGTAAAGAATGTCATTGGTGTTTTGATAGGGATTGCATTGAATCTGTAGATTGCTTTGAGAAGTAAGAACATTTTTACAGTATTAAGTCTTCAGTCCATAAACATAAAATATGTTTTTGTTCCTTGTGTCCTCTTCAATTTCTTGAATCAATGTTTTATAGTTTTCATTATAGAGGCCTTTCACTTCTTTGGTTAAGTTAATTCCTATATATTTTATTTTATTTGCAGCTACTGTGAATTGAATTACTCTTTTGATCCCTTTTAAGACTTTCATATATTAATTTTGTATCCTGCCACTTGACTGAATTTGCTTATCAGTTTGAATAGTTTTTGGTGGAATCTTTAGGTTTTTCCAAATATAAGATCACAGCATCTGCAAACAAGGATAATTTGACTTCTTCTCAATTTGGATGCTCTTTGCATCTTTCTCTTGTCTGATGGCTCTGGCTAGGATGTCCAGTACTAGGTTGAATAACAGTGGTGAAAGTGGGCATCCTTGTCTTGTTCCAGGTCTTAGATGAAAGGCTTTCTGTTTTTCCCCATTCAGTTGTGATACTAACTATGGGTCTGTTGTATACAGCTTTTATTGTGTTTAGATACATTCCTTCTGTACCCAGTTTTTTGAGAGTTTTTGTCATGAAAGGATGTTGAATTTTATCAAATGCTTTTTTTGTATCAAATGAAATGATTATTATGGTTTTTGCCCTTCCTTCTGTTGGTATAATGTATCACATCAATTGATTTGTGTATGTTGTACCGTCCTTGCATCCCTGGGATAAATCCCACTTGGTCATGATGAATGATCTTTTTAATTTGTTGTTCAATTGATTTGCCAGTATTTCGTTGAAGATTTTTGCATTAATGTTCATCAGGTTTATTGGTCTGTAATTGTCTTTTGTTGATGTGCCTTTTTTATGGTTTTTGTATCAGGGTAATACTGGCCTCATAGAATGAGTTTTGAAGTATTTTCTACTCTTCTATTTTTCAGAATAGTTTGAATGGGATTGGTATTAATTCTCCTTTAAAGTTTGGTAAAATTTGGTAGTTAAATCACTAAGTCCTGTGCTTTTCCTTGCTTGGAGATTTTTCATTATGACTTTGGTCATGTTACTTGCTATTACTCTGGTCAGGTTTTGGATTTCTTCATGGTTCAATCTTGGTAGGTTATTTGTGTTTAAGAATTTATCCATTTCTTCTAGGTTTTCCAATGTATTTGCATGTAACTGCTCATAGTTGCCTCTAATAATCCTTTGAATTTCTGTGGTATCAGTTATAACATCTCTTTTTTTCTGATTGTATTTATTTGGGTCTTTTCTCTTTTGTTTGGTAGTTTTTCTGGCTAAAGCTTTGTAGATTTTATCTTTTCAAAAAACTTCGTTTCATTGATCTTTTGTATTGTTTTCTTCATTACAATTTCATTTGTTTTGTTTTAAAACTTTCATTTCTTTCTACTCTCACCTTTATTGTCACTTTTCTTCTACGAATTTTGCGGGGTTTTTGCTCTTGCTTTTCTTATTCTTAAATATGCATTGTTAGGTTGTTTATTTGAATTTTTTCCACTTTTTTGATGTAGACACTTATAGCTATATACTTTCCTCCTACTGCTGTTTCTGTTGTATCCCGTAGGTTTTGGTACATTTTGTTTCTGTTATCATTTGTTTCAAGACATTTTTCAATTGCTCTCTTAATTTCTTCTTTGGCCCACTGGTCATTCAAGAGCATATTGCTTAATTTCCATGTGCTCGAACAGTTTTCAAATCTTCCCTTGTTATTGATTTCGAATTTTATCTATTCTTGAGAATGAGACATGTGCCGAGGAGAAAAAAATGTGTATTCTGCAACCCTTGGATGAAAAGCACAAAATCTAGTAATCCAATAAAAAATGAGCAAATCTGAATAGGCATTTCTCAAAGGAAGGCATAAAAGGGGCAAACAGGTATATGAAAAGGTGCTCAACATCATTGATTATCAGAGAATTGCAAATCAAAACTACAATGAAATATCACCTCACCCCAGCTAAAATGGCTTTTATTTAAAAGACAGGTAATAACAAATGCTGCTAAGGATGTGGAGAAAAGGGAACCCTCATACACAGTTGGTAGGAATGTAAATTAAAATAGCCACTGTAAAGAAGAGTATGGAGGTTCCCTAAATAACTAAAATAGAACTACCATTTAATTCAGCAATCCCACTGCTAAGTATATAACCAAAAGCAAGGAAACCAGTATATCAAAGAGTTATCTGCACTCCCATGTTTATTGCAGCATTATTCGCAGTAGTCAAGATTTGGAAGCAACCTACAAGTCCATCAACAAATTAATGGATAAAGAAAGTGTGGTTCATATACACTATGCAGCACTATTCAGCCATAAAAAGGAATGGTATTCTGTCATTTGCAACAAATTGGTGGAACTTGAGGCCATTTATGTTAAGTAAAATAAGACAGGCACAGAAAAACAAACTTCTCATATCCTCACTCATTTGTAGGAATTAAAAATTAAAGCAGTTGAATTCATGGAGGTAGAGAGTAGAATGATGGTTACCAGAGGCTGGGAAAGGTAATGGAGGGAGTGTGAATGGGAAGTGGAGATGGTTAGTGGGCACAAAAATATAGTCAGATAGGATGAATACAACCTGGTATTTGATAGCATATCAGGGTGGCTACAGTCAACAATAATTTATTGTGCATTTCAAAATAACTAAAAGAGTATATAATTCGATTGTTTGTAACACAAAGAAATTGTAAATACTAGAAGTAATAGATATTCCACTTACCCTGATGTGATTATTATGCATTATATCCTTGTATCAAAATAACTCATGTACCCCATAAATATATTCAGCTACTATGAAAACCCATAAAAATAAAAAAGAGAAAAGAGAAAAAGGGTGAGTTCTGATAATAAGAAATACCTTCTGAATGTACCAATGTGTTATATTCTTTCTTCCCAGGTTTTCTGGACTAAAAGTTTGGGTTTAGTGCCTTTTATTATTTTATGTATTAAGTATTATTTACCTAACTAGATGAAAACTTTTTGTGGGTAGCACTGTTGTGTCTGTATCAGTCATAGCCTTAAAGCAATATGTAGTACAAATTTACACCCAATGAATATTAATTGTACATTAAACAGCCAAATTAATCTTCTTTCTCCCAAATCCAGTGCCCTACCGCTCCCCACCTATGAACCTGGCAATACAGTCAGTACCACTACATTATCCTATTCACTCAGTCTTAAAATTTTGGAGGTCCACTGAATTTTCTCTTTCACTTACTTCCAATATCTAATCACTGAGCCATTTAGACTCTTTGCAGTGTTTCATTATCCTTTTCAAATTCATAGTAATCATCATATTGAGAGCCCTAGCACTTCACTTGTGGACTACTCCAATTGCTTCCTAAATCTTCTTTGTGTGTATAAATCTATACGATACAACACTCCCACACCAATCTTCCTACAGAAACATTTTACATGAGACACTACCTTGCTCAAAAAGCATTCAAGGAATTCCCTTTAACCAGGGGATAAAGTAAAAATTTCCCACTTTAGCATTTATAGTAATCTAGAACATAGCTCCAACGTATATGCCCTTATCTCCCTGTCTTCTCTAATAATAATAACAAAAGGAGCATTTATTTAGTGCTTATAGTGGGTCAGACACACACACACATATATACACACACATATACATATATATACATATACATATACATACACATACACATCCATATTTCCCTCAACCATACATACAATTCCCCTCAACAATCCTATGTGTTATGAGATAGTTACCAATATTATCCCATTTTACTGGTAAGGAAGCTCAAGATGACACTGTGAGAAAGTGATAGAAAGTTTCACTCTTACTAGATGTTTCTATTCCCAGTCCCCTGAACATAACTCATGCATTCCTATCTTAGCATCTTTGCTCATTCCACATCTTCCACCCAAAATGACCACCCCTTCACGCTAACAAAACTTTGTTAGTCTTTTAGAATCAAGGTCAAGCTTTCTATGACCATTCCAGCACTAACTACTACTTTCTTCTTCATAGTCCTTTTTCATTCACAGTCCCATTGCACTTGTTCTTATAATTCATTTGGCACTTACTGTAGACTACCCTATGTTGTTATTCATTTGTGTATCTGTTTTTTATTCTTTCTGTCACCTTAACTAGATTGGAACCCCTTGAGGGCTAGAACCATGTCATATACTTTGATTTGTCCAGTACCTAGCACAGTGCCTGAGAAGAGTAGATCCTTAGTAAATGTTTATTGGTAATAATCATTAATTTATTCATTGAATATATACTAAACATCACATGCAAACAGGAAATAAATATATAAAGATAAATAGAATATTGTTTCCCCCACCTCAGGATCTCACATTTACAAGTTGCAAGTGATGCAATTTGTGCTATATCTATGAGATGTTATGGTAGTACAGAAGAGAAGGTGCTCATCTTTGACTAGAGAGATATGAGAAAGTTTCATCTAGTTGTCACATTTGAGTTTAGTCTTGAAACATAAATTCATCAGGTACACAAAAGATTTCCAAAAAGGAGAAATATCATATACGAAGTTGCTGAGGTGAAAAAAAATCATTGCACATTCTTGAACTGCAAATAGTTGAACATGACTAGAGAGCAGGGCATGTAGAAGCAGATAAGGTGAACCTTGAAATATGAGGATGACATTATCAAGGGCCTTGTATAATAGACAAAGGAAGTATGGTATTTATTTAGTAGCTAAACACTAAAATTTGTTTTTTTCTCTCTTATTTTTTTATTATTATTATACTTTAAGTTTTAGGGTATATGTGCACAATGTGCAGGTTTGTTACATATGTATACATGTGCCATGCTGGTGTGCTGCACCCATTAACTAGTCATTTAGCATTAGGTCCATTCAGTTTGGCAATTGGAAGATCCACTCTGACCCTAGCAAAATAAATTTCAGTGAAGTGATAAAACAGAAGTCAAATCAAAGGGGGTTGAAGTGTAACTGGATAATAAGAGGCAATGGTGAATTTAAACTACCCTTTCCTCAAAATGGCTATAGGAAAAGTGAGACATTATATGGTAGATAAAGAGGATAAAGGATTGATGGGGAAACATTTTTGGAAAACTTGAGGTAGGCAATACATGATGGAGACTGGACTCTAAAGAGATGGGAGAATATCATGTACAGAGCATATACAAAGAGATTATTTAGAAATGAACAGGAAGAGTGAGCAAGAAGATGGAAAACAGGGAAAATTTGTATGGATATCTTAGTCTGTTTTGTTTTGATATGACAGAATATCTGAGGCTGGGTAATTATTTTTTAAAAAACAGACTTATTTGGCTCATAATTCTGGCGACTGAAAAATCCAACAGCAGGGCACTTGCATTTGGTTGGCTTCTGGTGCGGGCTTTCATGATGCATCATAACATGGCAGAAGGTCAAAGGGGAAGCAGGCACATGTGAAGGGGCAAAATACAAGGGACATCCTTGCTTTATAACAATCTGCTTTTGTTGGAAGTAATGCATTTCTCCTGAGAACTAATCCAGTCTCTTGAGAATGAAAACACTACCTCAAGAATGGCACCAAGCCACTCATAAGGGTAGAGCTCCCATGACCCAAACATCTGCCATTAGGCCCCACCTCTTAAAGGTTCCACCACACAACATTGCTGCTCTGGTGATTAAGGATCTAACATGAGTTTTTGTGGGGACACTCGAACCATAGCAATGGATATGGATAAGTTTATAAGTATGCAGTTATATGTTTAGGAATTCGAATTTGATGATTTGTGAAGTAGCAGGTGAGATAGTTTGCTGAGACTGAGGGCATGGGAGTCTCTAGGTGACCCGAAGAGAGAGAAAAAGAGAAGGATTGATCTGGCGGAGGTATAGTATATGATGATGGTGGATGATGCAATCTGGGCTGACTGATAAATGAAAGAAAAAGGGGTCTGGTTACTTGATAGAAAAGCAAGTGGGGGTCAAAAGACTGAGATGTCAATAAGGTGAAATATTAGTGAGGCAGAAGGAAGGCAAAAAGAAAACTGAAAGGATTAGAGGCTATTATAGTCAGAGAGTGAAATAATAAAGTTTAAAATTTCAGTGGTCAAGCATTCTCAGGCCAAAAATGAGTTCATGGTTTGATCAGCAGATGGGGACATAATGAGGAAAGTTGGAAAATATGATATCTGGAAATCTAAGTAGATACAAGACAATTGGCAGCTCTACCTTTAAATTGTATCTCAAATCAGACCATTTATCATCAGTTTTTCTACAGCCAGTTGGTCTAAGCCACTATTAGCTTTTACACTAGCCTCCTAATTGATCTCTCAAATTCTACTCATGCCCACTCCCTCATACCCCAGGCACCTTCTCACACACTGGCCAGTATGTATATTAGATCAGATCATGTTCCTTCCCTACTTTGCTCAAAAAGCTTCCCTCTTTGTTGGCTTCCTTAAAGTCCTTATGTAATTTGACCTCAACTTTTTGAGCCATTTTACCCAACTCTTTTCCTGTCCTCATTGTGCTTCAGCTACACTGGGCTCCCTGGTATTCCAAGAACACACCAAGGGTGCCTTAGGCTTTAGGGCTCTTGGACTTTGGACTTGCTCCCTCTGCTATAATGTAACCCCACCACCAACGCTACAGATCTCTAACTTCATTCAAGTTGAAGTTAAAATTTCATTCATGTCTATGGTAAAATTTCTTCTTTCCTTAACTATCCTACTTAAAAATGTAAGCCTCTGCCCTTCTCTACATCAACTTCCTGCATTGTTTTTCTTATAATTCTTTCACTAACAGAGATATTTTATATGTGTTTATTTTTTTAATTTTCCCTGCTCTACCTTCCACCTGGAATTTAAGCTCCATGGGAATAATGCCTTTGTCGGCCTTGTCTTGTGTTTTATCTCATAGCATCTAGAAAAAATTCTGACACAAAGTAGGACTCAAGACAAGTGCTAGAATACTTGGTGAAGGCTAAGCTCTGCTAAAAGTGCTGGAGCTACAAACACAAATAAGGTATGGTCCCTGCTATAAGCAGCAGAAACTGCCAGACTAAGGATCCAAGAGGAACACAGAGCCAAGTACACTGCCTAGAGAATGACAGAAAATGAAGTAAACAGTGGAAGCTTAACTGTGTAAGTCTTTCTTTTGCTCCCTTTTCTGGCCTGACAACATTTTTAAAGTCTGCGATTCTGGTTTCTCAAAGATCACCCTAAATAGATCTTTGAAAACATGTAAAATTCAGGGCCATGGACTGGACAGTTGCCTTGCCATTCAATAATAGCAACAGGTAAAGGAAACACAGATGGGTAATCAGATGATAAGAGTATTTCAAAATATTAGAAAATAATAACAAAAAATGCCTATGATTTGTACTTTATTTAAATATCATCTTTCCTTAAACAGTTAAAGCTGTAAAAAGTGCTCTTCAAACTTATATCAAATAATCTTTTTACAAGATTTCTTTAATCCTTCCAGTAGAATGACTTAACCTTTCAAAGGTCTTTGCCCTAAGGAGTATATCTGCACTCTTAGTGTTCTTTTATCTGCATTCATTTCCCAAGGAAAAGAAACAAACAAAATCCCAAAGAACCCTAGAGTTAATTGCACATGTTTGCAGTCATCTGCAAGTTTTCTATTTTCGTTAACTTTTTTTTCTCTCAGGTTTTGCTTAAGACTGTTGAGCCTTATTATTTAAGATAGTAATTAAAGACTAAGCCATGGCTACTGAGCTAATAATTGTCAAAGAAATAAATCACTGGTACCTAGTGTTATTCCAGAATTTCTCAAGCTTTTAACCTTAATACCAACCACTTACCACCATCTTTCTAAGGAAAAAAAAAAGCCCCTGGTGCAGAGATGCTGTGACATCCTTCCCAACCTCGGTTTCTTAAAATGCATCTGTTACCTTCTGGTATCTGTAGCTAAATCCCAAGATATTTTCATTTCAACACATGAGAGTACTTTCTGGTGAACTTTACTTTTTATTTTTGTAATTTGTGCTAGTGATATCTTTGGGTAAGTTCATAATTGTCTAAACTGTGACATGAGTGAGGAAGAATGGAGGCCAAGTTACTGGAGTAAATTTTCTTCCCCTAGGAAACTAGTTAGTTAAGTTTCAACTGAAGCCACTCTTAAGCACAACTGTGGAACAGCACTTAAAGTAAAGCATGCGCAGTAAAGGCAGAATGACAAAACAAAACAAAAATAACAAATGTACTGCTCACTTATTTCCTTGTTGTGATCTTAAAAACATAACAGTGTGAATACTTAAGTTAAATCTACACTGTACAACCCTAGTTTTAAGGTATTTATCAAAAGGAAAAAGAATCATGTCTCTTCATTAGTCCTAGTTTCCCAGCTTCTTCAGGAAACGCTGTATAAGCCCCACATTATCTTCAACTAAATCTTCATTTTCTTACCCTCCTTGGGTATTTTGTCAGTATGTTAATTTATATTAATTTATAGTCACTGTAAAAACTCTACATTTGTAAATGTTGCTAAGTTTGTTCTGCAGATATATGTTGTGTAAATTCCATTACAGCTTTTTTTTGTTTTTGTTTTGTTTCGTTTTGTTTTTGAGATGGAGTCGCTCTCTGTCACCCAGGCTGGAGTGCAGTGGTGTAGTATCAGCTCACTACAGCCTCTGCCTCCCGGGTTCAAGTGATTCTCCTGCCTCAGCCTCCTGAGTAGCTGGGATTACAGGCGTGCACCACCACGCCCAGCTAATTTTTGTATTTTTAGTAGAAACAGGTTTTCACCAATGTCGACCAGGCTGGCCTCGAACTCCTGACCTCATGTGATCCACCCACCTCGTCCTCCCAAAGTGCCGGGATCATAGGCATGAGACACCATGCCCGGCCCCATTATAGGTTTCTCAATGGGCATTCAACAATACCAACAATAATAATATCATTATATAATTATTAACAATAATAAAAATATAAAAATATATTTTAGTTCATACTTCATGGTTCTTAATCTAGTGTTTATCACAAAGTGGTTGCTTAATACATATTCTGACCTCACTTCCTGTCTCCTAGACTTATTTATACAACTGTCAACTTGAAAGTTCTGCTTGGACAGAGCTCATGCCTAATTATGTGCAAAATAGAACTTTTGATCCTCCCTGTCCCAAACAGACTCCTCCCCCAGTTCTTCTCATTTCAATATATGTCACTACCATTCACTAAATTGATAGGGCCAAAAGCCAAGGAGACATTTTTGACCCTTCTCTTTCGAAAACACCTGTCAGTTTTACCTTCAAAGTTTATCTGAAATCAAAACACTTTCTCATATTCTCCATTACTATATCCAAGTAGTCCAAGCCACTATCAATTCTTGTCTAGACTTGTCTTGATACTTTCAGTATCACCAAACTGGCACCATACTTGTAGTTTTGACCCCCTACATTTTATCCTCCACACAGCAACTAGATTGATCTTTGAAAAACACACACCGTATCATGCCACTCTCCTTCAAATACTCCAATGGATTCTCATTGCCCTGAGAACAAAATCCAAACTCATTTACTATGGTTTCTAAGACTTTACATTATTCAGACTCTGTATTCCCCCCTCCACTCATTCTTCTCTAGCCATAGTGGCATTCTTACTATTCCAAGAACATAAAAACTCTGACTCACTTCTTTATACTCACTTTCCTTTATGTAGTGATGCTGTCTCCTCAGACTTTTGCCTGCATTGCTCTTTCTTCTTTCAGACTTCTGCTCAATTATTACCTCTTAAGAGAGGCCTTCCCTGACCACTATTTTTATTTTTTTGTTTTTACTTTTAATTATGAGAAACTTCAAATGCATACAAAATAGAGAGAATATTATGATGACCCTATATGTATTTAACACTCAGCCTAAACAATTATCAACTGATTGCCAATTTCGTTTCATCTGTATCGTCATCTATTCCTCACCCATATGTAACCTCCTGAATTGTTTTGAAGTAAATCTCAGACAGCATATCATTTCATTTGTAAATATATTAGTATGTATTTAAAAGTACAAAGAAATCTTTAAAAATAGCCAAAATAGGCTGGGCACGGTGGCTCACGCCTGTAATCCCAGCACTTTGGGAGGCCAAGGCAGGCGGATTACCTGAGGTCAGGGGTTCGAGACCAGCCTGGCCAACATGGTGAAACCCCGTCTCTACTAAAAATACAAAAATTAGCCAGGCATGATAGCGGGCACCTGTAGTCCTAGCTACTCAGGAGACCGAGGCAGGAGAATTGCTTGAGACTGGGAGGCAGAGGTTGCAGTGAGCCGAGATCATGCCACTGCACTCTAGCCTGGCCAACAGAGAGAGACTCTATCTAAAAATAAATAAATAAATAAATAAAATAAAATAAAATAAAATAAAATAAAAAACCCAAAATACCTTTATCACACCTAAAAGATGTTAACAATGATTCCTTATTTTTATCAAATATTTACTAAGTATTCACATTTCCCTTACTGTCTCATACATATTGACTTTTGAAAACAATTTTTCTTCTAATCAGGATGCAAATAAGGCAATGCATTGCAATTGACTGATATATCTCTTGTCTCTTAATCTATACATTACCCCCTTTCATTATTTTTATGTCCTAGCACTTTATTTGTTGAAGAAAGTGGATTGTTTGCACTGCGGTATTTTCAATCATCTGGGTTTTGCTGGTTCCATCACTGAGGTGTCATTTAACACATTCCCTATATTTCCAGTAAATAGATTGTTACATACAAAGACTTGATTGGGTTTAGATTTTATATTTTGTAAGACTATTACACGAGTTTTGCCATGTTCTTCCATTAAGACATACACGATGTCACAATGTCTAGCTACCTCTCTCTCTCTCCCTCCCTGTCTATCTGTCTCTCTATTTTTCTGGAAAGCAGCCAATGATTATTTACTGGATGCATTATGGGGTTACCATGATGGCTACCTAATCTTAAATAGAAACTTCACAGCATTCTCCATCACTCACAGTTCCCTTAGCCTTTATTTTATTCATAGCAGTTCTAATTATCTGATAGAATATTACATCTATTTGTCTACTTGCTTATTATTAACTTCTGCCACAAGAATGTGAACTCCATGTAGGCAGAGGAGTTATTTTTGTTCTTTGTATCCAGCACCTAAAACAGCTTCTAGTGCACAATAAGTATTCAATAAATATGTACTGAATCGATTTGGATAAATATTATTTATTGAAAAGGGAAAAAGAATGTATATGTCCAACATAGTGATAAGAGTCCTAGGAATGAAAACACTACACGAAAAATATGATTTTCAAGACCTCAAGAATCAAAATTGAGACATTAGCAGGAATGTTCCTTCACATACTTATTAATAAGACAATGCCAAGATGAAAGACCTACAGAGATGTACACACACAAATACTGCCCTAATTATTTTAAAAATCATTTTAAAATAAATTTACCATTTTATTTTTATTTATACAAATAGCACATGCCCATTATAGAAAAGTTGAAAAATGCAAGTAAGAAAACATTCATCACATTCTAACAGATCGCTTTTGCTCTCTCTTTTTCTCTGTTTGCATAGCATATTTTCTTAAAAGATGGAATTGTAGCATATATACTGTTGTGTAGGTTGCTTTTTTAAAATAATACAACATATTTTAGCAATCTTATATCAAAATATGATATATCCTTCTACAATATTAATTTTAAGGAAGCACCTTAATTTATTTAACCAGTACCCTATTTTTGAACATTTATGTTGTATTCCCATTTTCTTTTTTTAATGCAATTTTTATTTTTTTTTATTATACTTTAAGTTTTAGGGTATATGTGCACAACGTGCAGCTTACTTATATATGTATACACGTGCCATGTTGGTGTGCTGCACCCATTAACTCGTCATTTAACATTAGGTATATCGCCTAATGCTATCCCTCCCCACTCCCCCCACCCCGCGACATGCCCCAGTGTGTGATGTCCCCCTTCCTGTGTCCAAGTGTTCTCATTGTTAAATTCCCACATATGAGTGAGAACATGCGGTGTTTGGTTTTTTGTCCTTGCCCATTTTCATTATTATAAGTCATCTTCTGATTAATATTTTCAGTTAAATCTTTGTATATATTCTTTAATTTATAAATGAACTTGAAAAAGAAAACAACTTCATTGAGATGTAATCACATACCATACAATTTGCCTTTTTGACACATACAATTCAGTAGTTTTGCTATATTACTTATTGATTTTTTAAAATTGTTGTAAAATATACCATAAAATTTGCTGTTTTAACCATTTTAAAGAGTATGATTTAGTTACATTAATTACATTCACAATGTTGTATAGGCATCAGTACTACCTATTTTCAACATTTTATAACCCCAAACAGAAACTCAGCAACCTTTAAGCAATAATTTCCCATCACACTCTTCCCTCAGCCCTTGGTAATCTCTAATCTACTTTCTGCCTCTATGAATTTCTGTATTTTATAAATTTCATATAAGTGAAGTCATACAATATTTGTCCTTTTGTGATTGGCTTTTTAATTTGGCATATTGTTTTCAAGGTTCGCCCATTTATAGCTAGCATGTGCCAGAACTTCATTACTTTTATGGCTGAGTAATATTCCTTTGCGTATACGTACCACATTTTGTTTATTCAGTCATCTTTTTTTAAGTTCACGGGTACAAGTGCAGGTTTGCCACATAGGTAAACTTGTGTCATGGTGGTTTGTTGTACAGATTGTGTCATCACCCAGGTATTAAGCCTAGTATCCATTAGTTGTTTTTCCTGATCCACTCCCTCCTCCAACCTTCCACCCTCCAAAAGACCCCAGTGTGTGTTGTTCCCCTCTATGTGTCCATGTGTTCTCATCGTTTTGCTCCCACCTATACATGAGAATATGCAGTATTTGGTTTTCTGCTCCTGCATTAGTTTGCTAAGAATAATGGCCTCCGGCTCCATCCATGTCCCTGAAAAGGACATGATCTTGTTCTTTTTTATGGCTGCATAGTATTTCATAGTGTATATGTACCACATTTCTTTACCTAGTCTATCACTGATGGGCATTTAAGTTGATTCCATGTCTTTGCTATTGTGAATGGTGCTGCAATGAACATATGCATGCATGTGTCTTTATGATAGAATGATTTATATTCCTTTGGGTATATACCCAGTAATGGGATTGCTGGGTCAAATATTTCTGTCTTTAGGTCTTTGAGGAATCACAACACTGTCTTGCACAATGGTTGAACTAATTTACACTTGCACCAACAGTGTATAAGCATTCCTTTTTCACCACAACTTTGCCAGCATCTGTTATTTTCTGTCTCTTTAATAGTAGCCATTCTGACTGGTGTTAGATGGAATCTCATTGCGATTTTGATTTTCATTTCTCTAATGATCAGTGATGTTGAGATACTTTTCCTATGCTTGTTGGCTGCATGTATGTCTTCTTTTGAAAAGCCTCTGTTCATGCCCTTTATCCACTTTTTATGTAGTTGTGTGTTCTTTTCTTATAAATTTAAGTTCCTTATAGATGCTGGATATTAGACCTTTGTAGAATGCATAGTTTACAAAAATTTTCTCGAATTCTGTAGTTTGTTTGTTCACTCTGTTGATAGTTTCTTTTGCTGTGCAGAAGCTCTTTAGCTTAACTAGATCCCATTTGCCAATTTTTGCTTTTGTTGCAGTTGCTTTTGGTGTCTTCATCATGAAATCTTTGCCTGTGCCTATGTCCTGAATGGTATTGCCTAGGCTGTCTTCTAGGGTTTTTACAGTTTTGCGATTTACATTTTAAGTCTTTAATTAATTTTGAGTTAATTAGTTTACATAATGTAAGGAAGTAGTCCATTTTCGATCTTATGCATATGGCTAGCCAGTTAACCCAGCACCATTTATTGACTAGGGAATCCTTTTCCCATTGCTTGTTTTTGTCAGGTTTGATGAAGATCAGATAGTGGTAGGTGTGCATGCTTATTTCTAGGTTCTCAATTCTGTTCCATTGGTCTATGTGTCTGTTCTTCTACCGGTACCATGTTGTTTTGGTTACTGTAGCCCTGTAGTATTTTTTGAAGTCAGTAGTGTGATGCCTCCAGCTTTGATCTTTTCACTTAGGATTGTCTTGGACGTTCGGGCTCTGTTTGATTCCATACAAATTTTAAAATAGTTTTTTCTAGTTCTGTGGAGAATGTCAATGGAAGTTTGATGGCAATAGCATTGAATCTAAGAATTGCTTTGGGCAGTATAGCCATTCTAACTATATTGAATCTTCCTTTCTATGTGCATGGAATGTTTTTCCATTTGTCTATGTCATCTGTGATTTCTTTGAGCAGTGGTATGTAGTTCCTCTTGTAGAGATCTTTCACCTCCCTAATTAACAGTATTCCTAGATATTCTATTCTTTTTGTGGCAACTGTGGATGGGAGTTTGTTTGTAATTTGGTGCTCGGTTTGACTGTTGTTGGTGTATAGGAATGCTAGCAATTTTTGCACATTGATTTAGTATCCTGAGACTTTGCTGAAGTTACTTATCAGCTTAAGAAGCTTTTGGGCTGAGACGATGGGGTTTTTTACATAAAAGATTACGTCATCTACAACCAGGGATAGTTTGAATTCCTCTCTTTCTATTTGGATGCCTTTATTTATTTCTCTTGCCTGATTACCCTGGCAAGAACTTCCAATTCTATGCTG
Organism: Gorilla gorilla gorilla; assembly: GCF_029281585.2. Taxonomy (NCBI): domain Eukaryota; kingdom Metazoa; phylum Chordata; class Mammalia; order Primates; family Hominidae; genus Gorilla; species Gorilla gorilla. The sequence goes on from NC_073247.2 coordinate 97,299,736, forward strand.
AATAGAAGGCATGAGAGAGGGCATCCTTGTAATGTGCCAGTTTTCAAGGGAAATGCTTCCAGCTTCTGACCATTCAGTAAGATATTGGCTGTGGGTTTATCATACATGGCTCTTATTATTTTGAGGTATGTTACATCAATACGTAGTTTATTGAGAGTTTTTAACATGAAGGGATGTTGATTTCTATCAGAAGCCTTTTCTACATCTATTCAGATAATCATTTGGTTTTTGTCTTTAGTTCTGTTTATGTGTTAAATCACATTTATTGATTTGTATACATTGAATCAACCTTACATCCCAAAGATGAAGCCTACTTGATAATGGGGGATAAGCTTTTTAATGTGTTGCTGGATTAAGTTTTCCAGTATTTTGTTGAGAATTTTTGCGTTGATATTCATCAAGAATATCAGCCTGAAGTTTTATTTTATTTTTATTTTTTTGTATCTCTGCCCAGTTTTGGTATCAGTATGATGCTGGCCTCGTAGAACAAGTTAGGGAGGAGTCCCTCCTTTTCAATTTTGTGGCATAGTTTCAGTAGGGATGGTACCAGCTCCTTTTTGTACACCTAGTAGAATTCAGCAGTGAATTCATCTGGTATGAGGCTTTTTTGATTGGCAGGCTATTTATTATTGCCTCAATTTCAGAACATTTTATTGGTCTGTTCAGGGATTAAATTTCTTCCTGGTTCAGTTTTGGGAGGGTGTATGTGTCCAGGAATTAATTCTTTTATTCTAGATTTTCTAGTTTATGTGCAAAAAGATGTTTATAATTTTCTATGGTGGTTGTTTGTATTTCTGTGGGGTCAGTGGTAATATCTCCTTTATTGTTACTTAGTGTATTTATTTGAATTGATCTCTTTTCCTCTTTACTAATCTAGCTAGTTGTCAATCTATTTTATTATTTTTTCCAAAAAAAAAAAAAAACCCAGCTCCTGGATTCATTGGCCTTTTGAATGTTTTCTCTTGTCTCTATTTCCTTCAGTTTAGCTCCAATTTGGGTTATTTCTTGTCTTCTACTAGCTTTAAAGTTTGTTTGCTCTTGGTTTGCCAGTTCTTTAGTTGTGATGTTAGGTTGTTAACTTGAGATCTTTCTAACTTTTTGATGTGGCCATTTAGTGCTATAAATTCCTCTCTTAATTCTGCCTTAGCTGTGTCCCAGAGATTCTGGTACGTTGTATCTTTGTTCTCATTAGTTTCAAATAACTTCTTGATTTCTGCATTAATTTCATTATTTAACCAAGTCATTCAGGAGAAGGTTGTTCATTTTCCATGTAATAGTAAGGTTTTGTGTGAAATTATTAATCTTGAGTTTTATTTGATTGCACTCTTGCCTGAGAAACTGTTATGATTTCAGTTGCTTTGCATTTGCTGAGGATTGTTTTACTTCCGATTATGTGATCAGTTTTAGAGTACGTGCCATGTGGCAATAAGAAGAATGTATATTCTGGTGTTTTGGGGTGGAGAGTTCTGTAGATATCTATCTGTTCCATTTGATACTGTGCTGAATATCTTTGTTAATTTTCAGGTTCTGAATATCTTTGTTAATTTTCTTTCTCAATGATTTGTCTAATATTGTCAGTGGGGTGTTAAAGTCTCCCACTATTATTGTGTGGGAGTCTAAGTCTCTTTGAAAATCTCTAAAATCTTTCTTTATGAATCTGAGTCTTCCTGTGTTGAGTAAATATATATTTATGACAGTTAGATCTTCCTGCTGAATTGAACACTTTACCATTATGTAATGCCCTTCTTTGTCTTTTTTGATTTTTATTGGTTTAAAGTCTGTTTTTTCAGAAACTAGGATTGCAACCTCTGCTTTTTTTTTGTTGTTTTGTTTTCCATTTGGTTGGTAGATTTTCCTCCAACCCTTTGTTTTGAGCCTATGTGCCACTGCAGGTGAGGTGGGCGTCTTGAAGACAGCATATCAATGGGTCTTGGTAATTTATTCAATTTACCACTCGTTCTTTTAAATGGGGGTATTTAGCACATTTACCTTTAAGGTTAGTATTGATACGTGTGGATTTGATCCTGTCATCATGATGTTAGCTGATAATTTTGCAGAACTGTTTATGTGGTTGCTTTATAGTGTCACTGGTCTGTGTACTTCAGTGTGTTTTTGTAGTCGCTGTTAACAGTCTTTTCTTTCCATATTACGTGCTTTCTTTAGGAGCTCTTGTTAGGAAGGTCTGGTGGAAATGAACTCCCTTAGCATTTGCCAGTCTGAAAATGATGTTATTTCTTCTTTGATGAAACTTAGTTTTGGCCACATATGAAATTCTGGGTTGGAATTTCTTTCTTGCTTGCTTTTTTTTTTTTTTTTAAAGAATGTTGAATTTTGGCTTCAAATCTCTTATGGCTTGCAAGGTTTCTTTTATATATATATATATATTTTTTTTTTTTTATTGATCATTCTTGGGTGTTTCTCACAGAGGGGGATTTGACAGGGTCATAGGACAATAGTGAAGGGAAGGTCAGCAGATAAACAAGTGAACAAAGGTCTCTGGTTTTCCTAGGCAGAGGACCCTGCGGCCTTCCGCAGTGTTTGTGTCCCTGGGTACTTGAGATTAGGGAGTGGTGATGACTCTTAACGAGCACGCTGCCTTCAAGCATCTGTTTAACAAAGCACATCTTGCACCGCCCTTAATCCATTTAACCCTGAGTGGACACAGCACATGTTTCAGAGAGCACAGGGTTGGGGGTAAGGTCATAGATCAACAGGATCCCAAGGCAGAAGAATCTTTCTTAGTACAGAACAAAATGAAAAGTCTCCCATGTCTACCTCTTTCTACACAGACACAGCAACCATCCGATTTCTCAATCTTTTCCCCACCTTTCCCCCTTTTCTATTCCACAAAACTGCCATTGTCATCATGGCCTGTTCTCAATGAGCTGTTGGGTACACCTCCCAGACAGGGTGGTGGCCGGGCAGAGGGGCTCCTCACTTCCCAGTAGGGGTGGCCAGGCAGAGGTGCCCCTCACCTCCTGGACAGGGCGGCTGGCCGGGCGGGGGGCTGAGCCCCCACCTCCCTCCCGGACGGGGCGGCTGCTGGGCAGAGGGGCTCCTCACTTCTCAGACGGGGCGGCTGCCGGGCGGAGGGGCTCCTCACTTCTCAGACGGGGCGGTTGCCAGGCAGAGGGTCTCCTCACTTCTCAGACTGGGCGGCTGGGGAGAGACGCTCCTCACCTCCCAGATGGGATGGCAGCCGGGAAGAGGCGCTCCTCACTTCCTAGATTGGATGGCGGCCAGGCAGAGACACTCCTCACTTTCCAGACTGGGCAGCCAGGCAGAGGGGCTCCTCACATCCCAGACAATGGGAGGCCAGGCAGAGACGCTCCTCACTTCCCAGACGGGGTGGCGGCCAGGCAGAGGCTGCAATCTCGGCACTTTGGGAGGCCAAGGCAGGCGGCTGGGAGGTGGAGGTTGTAGCGAGCAGAGATCACGCCACTGCACTCCAGCCTGGGCACCATTGAGCACTGAGTGAATGAGACTCCGTCTGCAATCCCAGCACCTCGGGAGGCCGAGGCTGGCGGATCACTCGTGGTTAGGAGCTGGAGACCAGCCCGGCCAACACAGCGAAACCCCATCTCCACCAAAAAAATACGAAAACCAGTCAGGCGTGGTGGCGCGCGCCTGCAATCGCAGGCACTCGGCAGGCTGAGGCAGGAGAATCAGGCAGGGAGGTTGCAGTGAGCCGAGATGGCAGCAGTACAGTCCAGCTTCGGCTCGGCATCAGAGGGAGACCATGGAAAGAGAGGGAGAGGGAGTCCGTGGAAAGAGGGAGAGGGAGAGGGAGGGCAGGAGCGGGAGCGGGAGCGGCTTGCAAGGTTTCTGCTAAGAGGTCCACTCTTAGTCTGATGGGCTTCCCTTTGTAAATGACCTGACCTTTCTCTCCAGCTGCCTTAACATTTTTTCTTTCATTTTGACCTTAGAAAATCTGATGATTACATTTCTTGGAGATGATCTTCTCGTGGAGGATCTTATTGGGGCTCTCTGCATTTTCTGAATTTGAATGTTGGCCTGCTATCTAGGTTGGGCAAGTTCTCATGTATGATATCCTGAAACATGTTTTCCAAATTGATTCCATTCTCCCCATCTCTTTCAGGTACCCCAACCAGTCATAGATTTGGTCTCTTGACATAATCCCATGTTTTCTGGAGTTTTTGTTCACTCCTTTTTATTCTTTTTTCTCTATTCTTGTCTACCTGTCTTATTTTAGAAAGACAGTATTCAAGCTCTGAGATTCTTTCCTCTGCTTGGTCTATTCTGCTATTATACTTGTGATTGCATTATGAAATTCTTGTAGTTTTTTTTTTTTTTCAGTTCTATCAGGTCAGTTACATTCTTCTTTATACCGGCTATTTTGTCTGTCAGATCCTGCAATGTTCTATCATTATTTTTAGCTTCCTTGCATTGGGTTGCAATGTGCTCCTTTAGCTCAGTGAAGTTTATTTTTATCCACATTCTGAATTCTACTTCTCTCATTTCAGCCATCTCAGCCTCAGCTCAGTTCCAAACCCATGCTAGAGACGTGATGCAATCATTTAGAGGCAAGAGGGCACTCTGGCTTTTTGAATTTTCTGTGCTCTTCTCCTGATTCATTCTCATCTTTTTGGGCATATTTACCTTCAATCTTAAATCTTTGAGGTTGCTGACCCTTGAATGGTTGGATTTTTTTTTTCTTAGTCTGGCTACTCTTCGATAGGGCTGGTACAGTTTGCTGGGGGTCCACTCCAGTACCTAGTCACCTGAGATTTTCCAGTACCTGGAGGTATTCCCAGTAAAGGCTGTGAAACAGCAAATGTGGCAGCCTGCCTGTCTCTCTGGGAGCTCTGTCCCAGGGAAGTATGGACCTGTTGCCAGCCTGAATGCAGGAGGTGGCTAGAGACCCTGGTTGGGACATCTCACCCATTCAGGAGGAACGGTATTGGGGACCTGCTTAAAAAAGCAGTCTGGCCACAATTTTGTACAGCACTGTACTTGTGCTGGGGTATTTTTTCTGTCCCTGGTTGGGTTGGGCTCTCCACAAGGTGGAGGCTGGAACAGCTAAGTTGCCCAGATGGCAATGATTCTTGCCCACCCCTTCTTCTGGGAGCTCTGACCCAGGAAGTTCTCAAATCTCTGTCAGCCAGAAAACACTGGTGGGTGTGGCTGGAGGCCCTGGTTGGGAGGTTCTGCCCAGTGAGGGGCCATGGATCAGGGATCCACTTAAAGAAGCTATCTGGCCACATTTTTGTAGAGCAGCTGAGCTATGCTGGGGGATCCCTTCTGCCTCCTATTGATTTGGACTCTCCAAAGCCCAGAGGCTGGAATGGTTGAGTCACCCAAACGGCAAAGATGGAGGCTCATCCCATGCCCCAGGAACTCCATCCCAGGCAGGTGCAACACTGTTGGTGGTGGATAGCTGGAATTCCAAGCCAGTGGGTCTTATCCTGTGAGGCACTGTGGAAGTGGGGCCTGCAGGCCATCATTGTTCATCTCTTGGATTCAGCCTCTTTTCTAGGGGTATGTATGGAGGTGTCACCTCTCGCTTTGCCGGGAGTTGCAGTTACTTTTGCCAGGAAGCCCAGAGCTGGAGTATGTAAACCTCCTAAATCTCCACATGTGCCTGAGTAGCAGCTCTACTAAAGCTCCACATAGCTCTGTGTGTCAGACTGAAGGCTCTGGTGGGGGGGTTCATGAGGGAATCTCCTGACCCAAGGGTTGCAAAGGTCAATGGGAAAAGCATGATTTCCCAAGGTCACACATTCACTCACCATTTCCCTGGGTTTGGGAGGCCCCCTTGGCTTCATGTCACCCCCTGGTGGGCCATTATTTTGCCTTGCTTTTCTCCATTTTCTTTGGGTTAAATTGTTTCCTTGATTAGTCCCAATGCAAGTAACTGAATGTTTCAGTTGAAGGTTCTGTATTTACTCACCCCTTTCATTCCTTTCCGTGAGAGCCACTCACCACAGCTGCTTCTAGTCAGCTATCTTTGGAGAACTCCCCCTTGTACATATTCTTAATCATCCTCCTAGACCAAAGGTTGGCAAAATTATTCTGTAGATGGCCAGATAATAAATATTTAAGGCTTTGAAGGCCATACAGTCTCTGTAACAACTACTCAGCTGAGCTGTTAAAATGTAAAAGCAGTCACAATGTGTAAATGAATTAGCATGGCTGTATTACAATAACATTTATTTACAAAACAGGAAGAGGGTAGGATCTAGCATGCAGGCCATAGCTTGCTGACCCCTGCCCTCTAATAAATTCCTAGAAAGCTAATTGATAAGGTAAGAAATATATGTGTTTAAGGATTTTGATATATATTACATCATAGGCATTCAGAAAAAAGGTGCCCATTTACACTCTTTCTGATGATGAATGCAATCACCTGTTTTCCCATGTCATGATAATTTTTAAAGAGATAGGACCACAAGACCCAAGGAAAACTATCCCCCCCAACTTAAAAAAATTAGACCACTACAATCTGAGCCTGGAATCTTGTAACAGTTTTCCTTATGAAGAGTCAAAATTGCCTATCTAGAATTGTGGTGAAAGTATCATTATTAAACATAAAGTGTTATAAATAGTATTTGTGGTATTTGACATGCCCAAGTCAGCCACGGAAACATCTTAAGCAGTCATTTAGAGTTGACCTCCTAAGGTTGGCAGGTGGTGCTAAAGAAAAGATTTTGGGGAGTGTCAGAGCTATGGTAAATATAAATGCCTCCTCTGCCAACGCACACACACATACATGGTGGCTCATTCCTGTAATCCCAGCACTTTGGGAGGCCAAGGCAGGTGGATCACCTGAGGTCAGAAGTTCGAGAGCAGCCTGGCCAACATGGTGAAACCCAGTCTCTACTAAAAATACAAAAATCAGCCGGGCATGATGGCAGGCACCTGTAATCCCAGCTACTCGGGAGGCTGAGGCTGGAGAATCGCTTGAACCCGGGAGGTGGAGGTTATAATGAGTGGAGATTGTGCCATTGCACTCCAGTCTGGGCAACAAGAGCAGAACTCCATCTCAAAAAATAAACAAACAAAAAACAACAACAAACAGAAAACAGCAGCTGATACTTCAGAGCATGGGAATGTGTTCTGCCCTGGGATTTTAAATAGCCAGTGTAAAGAAAGTTACACACAGCTGCATGTCCACAGATATTTCCCACTGGGTTTAGAGGCTGGTGTCATTCTGAGTCCCACATTCATTTGTCTTTTCAGCCTAGTGACTTCAGGCTTTCTCTCTCACTAAACAAAACTCTGGAGTGTGGTGGAGAGATGTTAGGAGGGATGCAGAGACATGTGGTGACAGAGGGAAACTGAGGAAGAGTCAAAGAGACAGAAAGAAAAATTGATGGAAGAGAGAGAGAGAGTTTGGAAAGGTGTCTGAAGACTTTGACATCAGAACTCTCAAAAAAATGGATAAACTTTATACCATAAGGAATGCTGAGAAAGAAAAATAAAGGGCATAGGAAAGATTCCTGAGAACAATTGGCTGGTTTATATTCCTGTGCATCCCTCACTCTGAGTCTTATACACAGACCAGATTAATGCATTACTGGTTCCCAAAATCACAGTAATAGCAGAGTCGCTTAATAGTTTTGTAACTCTGGGTAAGTTTACTCAGTCTTCCTGAGCTTTAGCTTACTTATCTGTAAAATAAGGATATTACCATTTACCAGGTATGTTAGCACATTGACTAGCACATAACATTTGTTCAATAAATGGTAACTGCTATCAGCTACCATTACCACCACCATCATCACTAAGATATCTGGAGTACCCCCCCGTCCACTATGACAGCCATCCTGTCCTTAAAACCACAATTGCCTTCCAACACGAAGTAAAAAGTAGATTAGATGAGAGTTGTCCAGGGCCAGTCTCCTATAGCACAGGTCTCAAGTATTTGTTAATTTGTATCCTAAGATATTTTTTCTCACTACATTCATTGGCTATTGTGGTTCATATTTGTGAATGTGTTTGTGGGTGTGTGTGTATGTGTGTGTTGGTTTTGTGGGCTTTTTAATCAAGAGCCTCTATGAATTGAAGGTCATCATTTACTGAGGTGATGATATTATTTACTGAAGTGATAATATTATTTTACTCTGCACAGCAGTTGTCTGTTTTGCAAATTCATTTATTCAGAATATAAGTCCTGCTCACAATAGAAGTAAGCTTTCAATTCTCGATATTCCATTGTTTAACCTAGCCGTTTACAAAGAGAGAGAGAGAGAAAAGAGAAAACTGGAAATTAAACCACAGTAAGCAAGTGAAGCAAACAAACACTTGCAAATCATGGAATGTTAGAGCCTGAAGAAACCATTGTGATTATCTAAAAACATCTAGTTATAGCAGAGAAAGGTTGAGGTCGACAGACAAATGAAGAGTAAGGTTTTAAAAATCAAATACAGGGCTTCAAATTTGGGGTTTCTGATGTTTAATACTATGCTTTTCTTTCCTGCTTAAAGATATGAAACAGGCCGGGTGCGGTGGCTCAAGCCTGTAATCCCAGCACTTTGGGAGGCCGAGGCGGGCGGATCACAAGGTCAGGAGATTGAGACCATCCTGGCTAACACGGTGAAACCTCGTCTCTACTAAAAATACAAAAAATTAGACGGGCGTGGTGGTGGGCGCCTGTAGTCCCAGCTACTCGGGAGGCTGAGGCAGGAGAATGGCGTGAACCCGGGAGGCGGAGCTTGCAGTGAGCCGAGATCGCGCCACTGTACTCCAGCTTAGGCGACAGAGCGAGACTCCATCTCAAAAAAAAAAAAGAAAGAAAGAAAGAAAAAAAAAAGATATGAAACAGAGCACTAACAAGGGCTCGGCAAAGGGAGTATTCATTGAGAGCACTTAAGCTCACTTCACATTGCAGAACAAATAAGCAGAAGAGAGCGCTATGAGAAAACAGAAGGGAAAATAGGAGTGGAGATAGGGTGCATTCATACTCTGCATTGTCAGCAACTGGCTTTGGTTTGTTTGGTTTGAGGATTGGGGGAGGAGCAGCAGCTTATATACTTATGGTTAACTCTTTGATCTCTGCCCAAACTTATTAAGTTCTGAAGTTAAACTTGAACATGAATAAGTGAACTTCTAATGTAAATTAAACCAATTCTATCGACCTTTGACTATTATCAGTTTCAGATTTGATGTGTGTCTGCTAAAGTTGGAAAAACAGATGCTAAGTATGGACTAAAAAGATTCTTCCTTTTTCATTATCACTGGGCTATGTAATAGTATGAAAGTCGTCGTGGGGAGTGGTGTGTGTGTGTGTGTGTGTGTGTGTGTGTGCATGCGTAGTAGACTTAGTAAACAAATTACAGTCCCTGACATAGTCTGAGGATAGTTTGTTTGATCTTACATGAGTGTTGAATATTTTATTGAGAGGTACTGAAAAAATACAATTTTGCAAAAAGCTCAGACTTTGGTTGCTTGTTTGCTTTTCCTTCCTTTTCTGATAGAATGAGTTCTAATAGTTGATTAGACAGCTGATAAACCGTGATGATATAAAAGTTATGGCTATTTTGCAAGAAATAAGCTAAAAACAGAAGAGAAATTCTGTGGGTAAGGTGAGGAGGAAAATGTCCTTTTAACTTATTGGAGTTTTGCTAGTCACAACATGATGGCATTATTGGGAGACTGGAGAAATACAGAGGAATATGTTCACTTGATCTGAGGCAAAATATGGGATTTGGGGAAATGAATTTTTTACACAAAAATAAGCTGAGTTTCATCCTATTATTTTTGTGGTTTGAGTGGAGACAGGGTGCTGAGAAATAGTTGGATCTTCCAATTCCTTGATGGACCTGTAGTTTACAGTGAATGCAGACTTTTTCCAAGTCTCATTTTATAGTTATTAATACTTACGTTTACTACTACGGCAACTTACCAGCTTTGCCTATGTTTGATATTATTTTATATAATTTTTTAAAAATAAATGTTAACATGTATATTTAAGGTATACAATGTGATGTTATTCGATATATATAGATAGTCTAAAGGTTACCATAGTGAAACAAATTATTTAACGTAATTTATCCCAAGTCTCTACTCTTTAAAAATGTTGTTTCAAGCCTTCGGAAGTTTATTACTATTGAATACTGAAAACATTCCCTTCAAAAGCAGCATAAGTCATTAAACAGTTACACATACAATGACTCAACACTTGACAACTTTATTATAATTACAACATTTTATAGCTCTATTTACATTATTCCTACACAATAGGAACCACAAAGTACAAAAGACTTAGTCTGGTTATACATGTTACACTCAATGAACAATTTGCAAATTAAGGATAATACTTTATGTTCGGAGTCTTATTTTTCTCATTGAGATCATTTTTCTGTTATAGTTACAAAAATAATGTGGCTTTGGAAGAACTCAATACGTGGACAGATTCTGAGTCAATAACAATGTCATTTAAAACAACTTCACAATCAGAAGTGGCCTTCTTTCTTTGTGTAAGTTTTATTGTTAATAAACAGTCTAGAAGTTATAATACGTGAAAAAGTAAAAGAATTGAAAAAAGGAATCTAATAACACTGACAAACTAATGGAAACCACAGTAACTTGAAAAATCTGCAAATTGAGATAAATATTCAGTAGATTATTATAAAACTGCATTGAATTAACTACTTTCCCCAAGATATTTAAAATTTTCATTAAGGCTGGTAATTGAAATTTGCATTGCCCGGAGGAAAAGAAAAATGATTATATTGTTTACCCTCATCTGTAATCAAATTTTTGGCAATTATGGAAGGCATAGAATTAGGACAATTTTAAATGTCACCAGATTCAAAAATTTTTACCTCCCGGTGTTTCATCTTTTTCCCCCAAATGGAAAGTAATATCAATTAGCCCAACACAACTAATACAGGCTTAAATTATGAATTTATCCTTATAAATAGTGAAATACAACACTTAACACCCTCTTGATTGAAGCTGAGAAATTTGATTGAATCTGAAAAACTATGTAGTATGGGTTGAATACTAGGTAGACGGGATTCCAATATTTTCTGTGTTCCATCACTAACCCACTTGTTGAGTTGTCTACCCTATTTCAACTTGCATTTATCTGTCAGAATTACTATAATATATTTTATTGCATAGTAATTGTGGCATGAGGATGGGGACTTGGGGAAGCAAAATAATTCTAATTATATAATAGCCATGTGTGAGATCTATACTATGAATATAAAGGGTTCTTTAGTTTTATATGGTGAGGTCTCTGGCAGAACTAAAGGGTTGCAGAGGGCAAATATGAATCATGTCAGTAGCTACATACTTAGGAAAATGGTAGGGAGAAAGAAGAGGTTTAAGTATCTCCCAAGTGGTACCAGGAAGGTTGAGGAATGTTCTAATAGCTCAAAAAGGCTGATGAATACTCAGGCACCATCTATAATAGAAAGTATGAATGACTCAAGAAATTTTATTTCAGTGACATCCTCACCGAGAATATAGCCTCTCTAGTAGCTTGCCACCACCTACGAACTGCTCCTTTGATTTACAGCATTACTTTTTCTGGAAGTCACTTGTGACAAGTCATTATTCCCTCAATATATTCACAGTGGTTCTCAAACAGGGCTACGCATTAGACACATCTGGGAAATCTGTTTATAGTACAGACTTGTAGACCTTATTCTAAGAGCTTCTGATTCAGTATGTCTCCTCTGAGGCCCTAGAGTCTACAAACCTGCCACACTATTCCGGTGATTTGATGCTGCAGATTAGTATTTAAGAATCATTTCATTAGTAGCCATTAATAATAACTGGTGATTGATTTTATTTTTCTCATTTACTAAGGTCTACAGGAATAAGAGAAAGAAGAGGTTAAGGATTTCTTTGACGGAAAGATGGAAAGAGGTTCAGAGCTGAGCGATACCTTGGGAAGAAACAATTCAGAAGAACAAACAGTGAAAAGGCTGCAAAAAGATATGGGCTACCTGAGGAAAAAAGTTTTCCAAAAGGAAATGAGAAGGCTATGAATTGTAACACAAAAGTTATCTGTGTCATAATTTTGTGCAGATAGATCTCAAGTATTCTCAACCACCAAGCGATGGACCTCCACATCCAGAGTTTCCTGCCTAGACCTCATTAGGAAATAAGATGCAGTGGAGAAAACAAGGACATTAGGGGTGTGTCTACATCAAGCGTTGTGAAACACTTAATTATGGTTATTTTCTGTGATCATGAGAATTCCAGGTGACACTCCTGTCAACCCATTAAAATTTATGTTGTGACATTTAGAATATCTTAGCTATGACCTTTTTCCCAGGATCATTTCTCCCCATCTCTTCCCAAAATATCCAAAACTAATTACAAAAGGCCCTAACACACTTTTTTAAAGATTTGGAGTCTTTATTGGATTCTCCCACAGTGATCATGGGTTTTTCATATTGAAATATAAACCTGGCCTAACTGCCAAAGATATTTAATGTGAATATCTGAAAAATATTGAATAGTGGCAACAACTGGGAACGTTGGGAATGTGTCTAATTATAACACTTTAATGTAAGCCCAGGTATAGGCATCAGAAAGCACCAGCCAATTTACCTACTGCTTCATTTTCTGTGCTAAGTTGGCTTGATTTTAGCACTTCCATCTTATAGGATCTTACTTTGTTTCAGAAGGAGTCTCTGTTTTGTAGAGAAAAGTTGCTGTTTGAAGCTGTGCTGACTCTGTTATGAATCTCTGGTCCCAGAAAACAGAAATAACAGAGATCACAGAGAAAAGGATGATATAAAAGCTAACAAAACTGATTGCTTACAATACTTCAGGCTCTGTGCTGTGATTTTGAAACACGGTGTCTCATTCAATCCTCAAAACAATTATGTGAGGTAGGTAATGTAATTATTTGCATTTTACAGATAAGGAAACTGAGGATAAGCCAGGCTAAATTAATTTTACAAGGTCACACAGTTTTAAGTGACAGAACTCCTCTAACTCAAGCAAAGATCCATCTGAAGCTTGAAACAATATACTGAAAGAGTAGATCTCATAAGACAAAATAATTCAATTAAATTTTAGGACCTGGATATGGTACTGCTATAAGTGGACCACAAAGAGGTCATCTCCTAAAGCATACTAGCTACACCTAGTTATGTAAAACCTAACCTAGACTACCCACACAGATGCTGGGTATGGCTGACAGTCATGATCCAGCTCTTCAGAGCACTACATAATGAAGTTGCAACCTCCTTCAGGAGCTTTTTTTCTCCCCTTACATGTTCCTATATTATATTTTTATAAATACCTCATTGTAGGACTTTGCCTATTCCGTATGTTCCCACCCATTAAGGATAAAAATCTGCCCATGAAAAAGTTAAGGAGTAAAACAAAAGAAATCTCAAATTCTTACACTAAAATTTCCAAATCAACAATATGTAATTTTCATTAAGCTAAGGACCTATTTACACTTCTTTTATTAGGTTGGTGCAAAAGTAATCCGGGTTTTTGCTATTATTTTTAAAAGCATTATTAAGCATATTCTGCTTATATTCCTATCGCCAATTTTAATTATTTACTTGTACTAATCTCTCCTTGATTTCCTTTGAATCACTAATATTTATAAGGAAATGTTCAAGTGTTATTAAATTTGCACACATGACTAACTGTAATATTTTTATTTCTTACATATTATAGCAGAATGTCATAATTAATCTACAAGGTAATATTTATGTTAGTAAATGGTTACTTATCACAATAGATATATAGTAGTAAACCATGTAATTAATATTGCTGACAATACTTTCTGGTAGTTCTCTTGTCTTTTAGCTTTGACAGAATACATACTTCTTAATAAAAACAGACAAAATTCTCCCAAACAAAGTTGAGCTCATTATGAAGGAGTTCTTAGACCTGATGAATATAGTGATTTTGAGTCATCCATTTAGGGATAAATTATCACTATCATCATCATTGTGTAGGATAACTCCAGAAAAGTTTTTGATGAATAGTGCTCTATCAGTGTAGGCAAGTTCTTCAAACACCTTCTAATGCCTACCTGATGGATGCAATGAGTAGAGCCATGCAAGGCCACAGAAGAGCTAGGTTTTATTTTCTCTTTCTCTACTTATTCTGATAAAAGGCCTGGGTCAAATTTTGTCTTTTTCAAATAATTGCAACATGGAATCTCTATATTCCACTGAAAGCAATGTGATTTAAACCATTTTTGTGTTTTCCTTTTCTTTACTAATTTTGATAAAATACTTAATTTGGAACATTTAATTTTATTATAAAAGGATTATTTGGGGCTTTTGTTGAAATCAAATGGGCACCTTCATCATAGTTCTTGGTTTTATTTTGTTCTTCTATCATGGTGACAGCAAGTATATTTTTTAAACCTGTCTATGCATGGCCTGATAAACACTCATTAGTAGGTGCCTGATAAACACTAATTTAATGAATAGATAAATAACCTAATCAATATTCAGAGGAGAAAATAAGTTTTATGGATGTACCACTCCCCATAAATGGGCTAGTTTAGTTGGTCCATGTTGGTGTCCTGGGTCTTTTTTTAATGCATCCTAGATGATCTCATATATTCTCATGATTCTAATAACTACCTCTGCTAATGATTCTGAGATTTCTATCACTATCCCAGATATTTCTCCTTGGTTCCAGATGAAATATCTAGTTGCTTACTGAATATTTGTATCTGGATGTTTCTCAGCCATTTCTAGTACAACACATCTGTAGCTGAACTCATCACTATCCTCACTCTCAAATCTGTTCTGTGTTCCATGTCTCAACAAATGGCATCACCACCACCTCTCCAACTGCCCAATTCAAAATCTGAGTGTCATCTTTGAGTCTTCCTTCTCATCTCCATTGAATCATCTGCCGAATCAAATTGATTGTCTTCTTAGTAAGTCTTTATTAATTTCTTTTCACACCCATTGCCACCATCTTAGATCAAATTGCCCTTATTTCTTATTTGGACTACTACATAATCCATTAACAGGTAAACTTTATTACAGTTTTGCCCTCACCAAATTTATTCTCCACTTTGTAGCTAAATACAAGCATTCAGCCAAAAAGCATTTTTATCATACAACAATCTATAGACCAGTTCATATTCGTTTTCAAAATTTAAGCTTTCTCTTTTTTTGCGGGGGGGAGGTGGATCAGATAAGTACAATTTTCTTGTTTATTCCATACTTTACATACCCTAGTACTTATCACATTCTACCATAATTATAGATTATAGCTGGTCTGGAAACTTCCATAAATTGTGTTTCACATCTCAGTCAGTACTTGACACATAGTAAGTACTCAATAATTACTTGCTAGATGAAACAGAAAGAGAGAAAGAAAAAGAGAAAGAAAGAAAGAGAAAGAAAAAGAAAGGTTAGAAAAAGTTAAATCCATCCATCCATCCAATTATTCTAGTTTAATGAGACCTGAGAGACAAAGCAGTAGAGTCCTTAAAAGGCATGTAATCAAGTAGGTGATTATTGAGAGTGTGTGCTTTATTTGAATTAATCAATTTGAGAAGAAGCAGGTGAATTATCAATGCCTTTAGGAGAGGTATATGTATGTGCTTTTTGTTCTAAATTTATGAGTGGCACTGGGATGAGGCATGGGTATTCTGGAGAAAAGGACAGCTTTTGTTGGGGACATAGGTTTATTCATTGTTGTTGTTCTTGTTTTTGTTGTGTTTTGGATTTTATTCTTTTTTTCAGGTCAGACAGTAGCTGCAAGGTCTTAGTATATTGCAAGCAAAGATGTGCTATGTGAGGTGTACCATGATAATCATTCTTCTGGTATGCAGAGAGGAGTGTGCCTGCTCTTTTTCTCCCTCCGGCAAAGTCTAGGGAGTCTTAGTTGCATTCCTCACTCTCCTAAGAAAGGATGTCATTATGTTGATTGGTTTCAAAGTCTACTGAATGATTGATGTAGGCTATGATGATCTATATTTATAGTCTGTTCTATTATTTTACATGACTATTCTGTGATTGGAATTCCTGGCACAATATTAGTTTATATTTATGCAAACTAAATATATAGAGTAAGTTTTCTAAGCTAGGGGCCCTGATGATTTTATTAAACATGATTAAAGATTATATCCAAGAGCTTGACAAGAAAAGCCTATAATATGTCATGATATCTTTCATGAGCAGGACATAAACAAAGTGAGAAGGAGAAGGGAGATAAATTCATGTTTTAACTCTTTCATTTCGTGAAAGCAAATAAGACAGAGTTGCTCATTATCTTATTTTTAAAAAGAAAAGTTAGAATCCTGTAGTTTTGCTGCAATAAGAATGGTCTTTTTGGTTGTTGTTATTTCTGACCACATCATGTTCCTTGGAAAGAACAACTGAAAATAATCAACTTGCAGCCGCAAGTTGGCTTTGTGCCCCAACTATGCTTGAAGTGAAGACTTAGCACAAAACCATGTACAACTCATCAGGCTAAAAAAAGGCAGATCCTACCTGTCTAAAAATAATTCATGCAAAGAAAACCAATCAATATAAATAAATAGGACAAAAATAAAAACAATAGGAACTTGGCATCTTGATTACTCTGATAGTACAGATTTCTTTACCTTTTCTTTAACGTCAGGTAACGTAACTAGAAAGTGTTTTTCTTAAATTTTTGTTTGAAAACATTTCTGATTTCCTTTCCGACTGGTGGTTGTCATCAAATTCTAAATTATTTAAATGCTATTTGTCAAGCTCAAAAATATATTTTTTAGTTCTTTTTATTGTCTAAAGTGTGGATAATCTGAGGGAAAGGACTTAGAAAAGGGAAGGTTTTTTAATGAAGAAAGTGTGTGTGTGTGTGTGTGTGTGTGTGTGTTTGTGTGTGTGTGAGAGAGAGAAAGAGAGAGAAAGAGAGAGAAGGAGAATGAGTTCGGTGGGGGAGCTGAGTTTAACTTCACCTATTCCTTGCAAAAATTCCTACCTACTCCTTTTCCCTGAAATATGTCAATTTAAAAAAAAATCACAAAGCTAGAAAATTTCTTTTTAACTAACTTTTTTTAAAGTTACACAAATAATGTATGAAAACATTTTTATTATAGAAATTTAAATAATACATAAATATAGGCAAAGATGACAAGTCCATTAGACATGCCCATCCATACCCAATCCATACCCCAGAAGCAGCTGTTTAATGTGTGTCTTTCCCAGCCATTTTAGGAAACATTTTTTATTAAATAATCTGAAAAAATAACAAACTCCCAAAAAGCAGGGACAATGTTTACATTTTTTAAATTTTTACACAGAACTTTGTACAGTGCAACCTCATTGTAACACTTTTTTTTCATTTTACAGATGAATTTTGCATAAGACACGTTTATCTTAGTTTCTTGGGTAAAAAGTAGCAACAAGACAGCCCTAGAAGGCTGTTTCAGTTATTAAACCATCTTGTTTGGATCCAGAAGAGTAGGATATTAAAGTTTTCAGCATACATTATTCTGCATGAAGTGGGCACAATACATATTTTATATTGATGCCAGAAGTATATTCTTCTCATTAGATCGACTCAGGCAGAGTATAGAAGAGTAATTATCTAATGAGTTTAATCAATGTCATTACTAAGGTTGGCACGCTAATTAAAATGTTTAATCCCTCATTTGCTGAGCTTTTGGTATGAGGAATTTATAAAACTGACTCAAGTCTCTAATATTCATATATGTGTAGCATATGTGTTCATGATAGCAAAATTTCCTAAAGAATCAATTAATAAACATGTGTTTACTAAGCGTGGGCTACATCATGAGCTAAACATTGTGGAGGATACAGAAGAATGACGTATTCACATTCTCTTGTCTTCAGTGAGTCTTGCTGGTAAGATGACACACAAATACATGAAATAAGAGAATAACAAAACTTAGTACAGAGTATTAATGTGAAAGAGTTAGGAAAGGGGTACCTCGAAGATGACTTCACAGAGGTAGTCGTACATGAGCTAGGTCTCAAAATTAGGTAGAATTTAATTAGCTTATGAGAAATGTTAAGAGCAGGGCTCCTGGAATCAAACTACCTAGATTATCAATTCTGGCTTCAAAACTTTCTGGCCATGTGATATGAGAAGGTACTTATTATCTTTGCTTTAGTTATCTCATCTGTAAAATGAATATGCTATTAATACTATTTACCTCATAAAATATTGGTGAATATAAATTGAGATAATACCTGTAAAACATTTAGAACAGTACCAGGTATATGCTACTACGATCAATAACTCTTAACTACTACTATTTAGATTATCACTGCAATGAAAAGAAATTTTTAAATGACCAATCTCTGTATAGCATAGCATTATATAGAAATATTTCTTTTTAATTCTCTTTAAGGCTCTCATTTAGAATATTTATTCAGTAATTTGAAATTGTGCCTTTTATTTTTTTACTTTGTATTCTTCTGTATAATTTGGATTTCTGTTTTTACATTCAATCCATTTTTATACAGATTGATGCAGGTATAATTTACATACCATAAATTTGCCCATTTTAAATACATGATTTCATGAGTTTTAGTACATTTATTTTGTCCAGTTATCATTGCAATCCAACTCTAAAACATTTCTATCACCCCAAAAGAAGCTTCATAACCACTTATAGTTAGAACTTAATGTACATGTTTTATTTGTTTTTAATTTTTTAAGTTTCAATAGAGAAAAAATATAATGAAAGAGGATATGGCAGCAAACCTAAGAGTCAACTAATAAATAATTACTGCTTCCTTTCCAAAACATGCTACAACCGAAAATTATACCTTCAGACATATCCTGCTGTGTCAAATCATGCTGTTTTGGTATTACATTTGCCCCTATCTTTTAAAATACACTTGGGTAAGTTGCTCTAAAATATTTTCAGCCCATTGGCCCCTTTGATGGGGCAAAGATTTCATGGACCACCTACATCATCTGCTCCTGCCTTTCTGCAAAAAACCCAAACAAGTCTCCCTAGAATTTGGGAAAGTCCCACGTTTGAAGAGATGCCAATGAGGTTATGTCTAGATTTGTACTAAAAGCATAAATTTTGAATGCATGATAGGTACAAAAGAATAGACATTGTTATATTATTTTCATTAATGATATAAGAGAGCCTGTGGGCCACCTGGACCCATGTGGACCATTACTTGTGAACCAAAGTTCTGTGTCAGAGTTGTCATAGAACTATGACATACTGAAATGGTCACATGGGCATGGTCAGGCAAACCTAGGCTTGAATTCTAACTCAGCCACTTAGTAGCTGCATGATCTTAGGCAAATAACTTTTCACAGCCTCAGTTTCCCTCTCTGAAAATAAAGAAATAATATCTACCTTGTTGGGTTATTGAGAGTACTTCTAAGAATGTGTATGTAAATCACTTAATATTTAGTAGAAAATAAATATTATTTTCTTCCCTCTGCCTCCCTCTTTCTATTCCTTTCTCCCTTTCTTCATTTCCTCCTCCTTTTCTTCCCTTCTCTCCCTTTCACTGTAGCATTTGTATTCATTCTAATTAGCTCTGAAGAAAGCTGGTAAAATATCCCTTTTAGGGAATCTATACAGAATAAATTCATTTCTGAACACAAAGAGTCACAAGAATGCAATTATAACATTCAAGCTAGCTCATTCCCTAGCCAGACCTTTTCTCAACATCTCCTGCCATCGCTTTTTTCCCTTAGGTATACCTGAGCTTTGATTATTCAAATCAAGTCTCTTGTAATAACAGGTTCTTTGTAGTTGCATTCTTACATGTGTTCTGGGGTTTTCCAACCACTCCCTCTCAATTTCCCATTATTTCATATTGAATTATATTTTGTTTATCAGCTTTTACAAGGTGTTCTTTGCAATACCTTATTGGGTAAGTATAGCTCATTTGATATTTGATTACTTAATAGTTCTTCTCTGAGTTAAGGTTTTTGAACATGGAGAATGATTAAAACCTCTATTTTATTATGCACATGATGGCAGCAAAAATGTTAATAGAAGAATGCTTTGTTGAGTTTGTTTCTCACACTTTATTGTGTGGTAGTAAATGTGATCTAGCATAAGCCCACATTGTTCCTGGAGCTGTGCCTACAGAAACTGCTCTAGTAATGTGTTTGCATGACACATAATTAAGTGCATGTTGTAACTTGTTCCTAACTATTATACATGTCAGTTTGAACAATGTGCAATATCCAAGCATAAAATTAAGACCTATGCCTTCATTTTGTCTGTCAAATCTCCCTGATTTTAAGAGTGGGGTGACCCTCAAGTCATAAAACAATAAAAGTCAACATAAAACACAAAAGTCAAAAATGCCTGGGAAATACTAGATAAAACAAACAGATGAGATTGTTAGTTAATTTTGCCTCTACTTTGTTACCTGAAAAGTTAGATTCACTTCTTGTCAAGCCATAGCAAATAAAGTTTTCTTATCAAAGTGTGAATGCCTTGCCTTGAAATATGAGCTCCTGCGCTTGGCAAGTGCCCTCACTTATTCAGACAACTACAATTTATTGCAGGAGAGCCACAGAGAATGAATAACAAAGTAACAACTATCTATCTCTTGGAACCTTTAATTCCAGAAGTGGATACAGGCACAGCTGGAATAGAGGGACCAAGTGGAGGCAGAGAGTAATAGAAAAGAGAGGTACAGTGTGAAGGCAAATCATGTAGGGCATGTGACCATTTGAAAGACCTCAGTTTTTGCTTTGAAAGATATGGGAAGTCACTGGAGAGCTGTGAGAAGGTTAATGACATGATCAGATTTATATTGTAAAGCGATTATTCTGGCTGCTGTGTTCACAATACACTATAGAAGGGATTAGGACAGAAGCAAGGATACCAATTAGGAAGGTATTATAATATTACAGGCAAGAGATTATGGAGGATTGAGCCAGAGGAGGTGGTGAGAATTGGCCTTAATCTGGACACATTTCAAAAGGGATAGGGAAAGTAGTAGGATAACAAAGGTTTTATATTACAAGCCCCTAGAAGGCTCATACCAGTTTACTTAACTGGCCTTATTTCCCACACAATCCAGAATCATAAGATAATAAATGTATATAAGAATTATGAAGATAATGATACATTCCTTTTCTGAAACCATTATTCTCTCAAACCTCCCACCTACCCCTCTTTAATTAGTTTCTTAGATAAAAATGTACTTAGACTGGTTTTACATGACTAATCAGATCAGTTGTATTATGGGTCGATACTACATAGCCAGGTGGAAAACAAGTAACCAGTCTGAATCTGTCTTTTTAAAAATTGTAAAGATAGAGTCTCACTATGTTGCCTAGGCCAGTCTCAAACCTCTGGTCTCAAGTAATCCACCTGCTTTGGCTTCCCAAAGAACTGGAATTACAGGCATGAGCCACCGTGCTTGTCCCCTAATCTGTCTAATAACCAAAAAAAGCCTGATTTGAATGACAATTTAATAGAATTTTGAAGCTCAAACCTGTCTTGGAGATCACTTAGTTTAGATATTCCCAACCTTTTCACATAGAGAAGCCTTTTTTAAAATTGCAAAATGTAGTTCTCCCAAGATGAAGGTACCACTTTTAGTAGCTGTTGATTGAGAAAATACCTAACAAACAGCTACAACAAATTCAGCATTGGTTTTAAATGAATGTGTATTTTTTATTAATCTTAATGACATTTACACACATATATGTGCAGTATATATTATTTATGTACTCTACAGACTGTGTCTCATGAACACGTAAATTAATGTACTCTTTGCAATATATTTGGGCCCTTCCTTTGAGGTAGGGATATAACCCCAAAGAACCTTTGGTTCTTAGATTTGAACCACTGAGTTTCAATCCTTACTTTCCAAATCCCATGCCCAATTTGCAGGTGAAAAAAAAACTAGATTCAAAGAGGCTAAGTGATTTGTACAAGTCAGTATCAGTACTGGGAAAGGAAGGCAGAGCTATGGGGTAGAGGACAAAGTCTTAGACTTAGTGTCAGGATACTTGAGCTTGCAGCATAGGTCTCAAGCTAGTCTCTTCTCTTTGAGCTTTGGTTTCTTCATACATAAGGGGAAGATAATGAAACGAATCTTATATAATTATGGTGAGGACTAAGAGATTATGCACACGAATGCTTTCTTTTTATTGATCCTGATATAGAATGGAAAGGTTTTACCATTATTACAACCTGACTCCCAGTTCAGAACACCCCATGAATTATTTTCATCCTTTTTATGACAACATTTGAGCATGTTATTTTCACGATTCTGATGCTAAAATCAGGTGAAAGACACAGCATCAATTTGCTCAACACAAGGTAACAATAGCCCAAGCCACTATTCAAAATACAGGAATGAATGAGTGCCATAATGGAAACATTGTCTCGGTTAAAGGCCACATTTGTATTTTATTGTTTTCTCTGCTTTTCTATGTTTCTGAATTCAAGAAGATTCTATTGTGTTTCTCTCATAATCTGAATGGTTCTTCTTGGGAGTTTATGGTAGTTTCTTTTACAAATTGGTCATTAAATTATATGAGCTTTAGAATCAAGCTAGTGGTTCAATGGAGTCCTCAGAAATCCAGTATTGTGGGCATCTCTACTGATAAATAACTTACGGTAAAAGCAACCTCAAGCAGTTTCTTCTCCAGTGATGGTTACTTGGCATGATATTATATTAATAGCCATTGCTATTAGAATATATGAGCCAAATCACCATATCATTTCCCTGCTTTTTTTCTAAAGTGAATTTAAAACAGCATTTCTGTAATTTAGAGCAGATAATACGAAATCTAGACACTTTTTTTTAGTCATCCTTTCAAAATAGGCACATCAAGTCTTCCTAGCTATTACATTCAACTGTGCAAACAGATTTTAAATGCATGCGTATGAAATCTAATGACTTACTGGTGGATGTGAATGTTGAAAGGACTTAAAGTGGGAATTAATGGCCCAATCGTTTAAAATTATTCCTTAGGTGTGTTTACAGACTGTGATGCGCATACACATGTATGACTTTGCAACAAGTGAATTGAGTCATTAAATGCTGTCATGGCACTCAAAAGCTATTCTCTGACCTACGAACAAGAAGTTTGAAGAAGGAGCATGTGGGGAGTAGTTTAGAGAACACGCTGAGTGAGCACAGGGTTGGACAAAAGTAGCTAAGGAACTTATAGGGGACAACTTTTCTGTTGCTTATAACTTGACTGCTGTTCCAACATTTTATTCTGATAGAGGACGAGGGCTATGCATATTCTTTTGAGATTTTTGCTAAATTAAAGATTAGTGAGTGTGGAGAACCAAGCTCCTTGGAATATGTGTTCCTAAGAGACAGCAGTCTTTCCTTGGGCATGCCTTGACATTAACTATTAAGCAATCAACCCTTTGACTTCCATCTCATATTTCTTAGGCTATCCATAGGTTGAAATGAGAAGATTCTTTGGGCCACTGTGTGTGTGTGTGGTGGAGTGGAGTGGTGTAGAAGGGAGGATTTTTACAGCAATTTCCCTGAAAAGTTAGTCTAAACTACAGTAGATAGTTCTTATATGATTTCTGATTGGCCTGTATTTCCTGATATCTACCACAAAGTGTCCATACAATGTGGTATTGAAAATGTCATTGTTAGAGCATCATTTCTTTAATTTTGCTTTAAAGGGGAAATTTTCTAGGATGAGACAGCATTTTAAATTGTTGATTGCCATTTATACTTTGGTATTTTAGGTACTGGAGCCTGAAGAGACACTGATATCTAGAAGAACAAAAGGCAAAATGGCGTTAAAGATAGAGATTCTCCTTTACAATTTTATTCTGCAATATGTTGTAATTTGACTTATTTCTCCTTTGCCTGCTGCCATAGACCTGTAATTAAATACCCATCTCATAGAGCCATCATGGAAATAAGTGAGATAATGCATGTAAACCACCAAGCACAGAACTTGGCAGATAGTAAGTTCTCAGTAAATGTTAGCTGTAGAAATCCCCTAGCCATTTACCAACCAACGGCGACTGTGAGTTAACTGTCTGTGCCTAATGAAGTTGAGAGAAAGAGAAAAATAATACTTACCTTATGCATTAATAGGGTGCATTTTCGAAAGACCTTTGCAGCACTTTATGTTTAATTATTAAGGCATCATGTGAGGTAGGTAAGAGGAATTTCACTTTTAAGCTACTAAAATAAACTAGGCGTGTTTTTTTTTTAAAGGTCATAGAAAAAATCATTGACAAAGTCTGCAGGTACTCAAGTCTTGTAACTTTAATTCAAATGATCTATTATCTATGCTAAGCTACTTTACTGAGGCTTAAATACTGAAGATATATGGACTTCTACTTCGTGTCAATTTTATGAAAATAAACAAGACATTATAATACAACCAGACAAATGATTTTATAGACTGTTAGTATGAAAATAATAGCAATAATAAATAGACTGGATTGACAGTCAAGTCTAAGGAATATAATTTTATTATTTTTATTTTTATTGAGATGGAGTCTCCCTCTGTCGCCCAGGCTGGAGTGTAGTGGCGCGATCTCAGCTCACTACAAGCTCCGCCTCCCGGGTTCACGCCATTCTCCTGCCTCAGCCTCCCGAGTAGATGGGACTAAAGGTGCCCGCCACCACGCCCGGCTGATTTTTTTGTATTTTTTTAGTAGAGACGGGGTTTCACCGTGTTGGTTAGGATGGTCTCGATCTCCTGACCTCGTGATCCACCCATTTCTGCCTCTCAAAGTGCTGGGATTACAGGCGTGAGCCACCTCTCCAGGCCAGAATATAATTTTAAAAGGCAAAAATAAAAATAACACATTACCACTGTATCAAGGTTTTGATGAAATCAAACACTGAAGTGGGGAATACTGCACAGTAAAGGAGAATGGGTATTAATCTTTTGGTTACCTGTGACTGTCACTAGAAACGCCTGATTTTGTAGGAACCCTTATCTTGTTTTTTTTTTTTTCTCAAGCATCATTACACATAAATACCATGTAGCCTGATTTAACAGAGTGGTCTCAGAAAGATGACTTTCTGTTTCCCAACCATGATGTTTTACCATGGACGAACCGGACAAGTTACTATCTCACTGTAGTAATGTCAGGTGATCTCAGGATTGGAAAGGTCACTACGACCAATCACTATATGGAGATTGGGCTTTTCAGAGTTATTTGTTAACTTTAAAAAATATTTCCCCCCGGTTTTAGTTTTACAGGAATGTGCAACACTAGATGGAAATTTTAGTAATGTTTTCCAA
Source organism: Gorilla gorilla gorilla (assembly GCF_029281585.2). Lineage (NCBI taxonomy): Eukaryota > Metazoa > Chordata > Mammalia > Primates > Hominidae > Gorilla > Gorilla gorilla. The sequence goes on from NC_073247.2 coordinate 97,324,855, forward strand.
AGGTCAAATGTTCTAAATAATACTGCTAATGTTCGGGTAAGGACTTTGTGCAGACCAGTTGTTATGGATTTAGGACTGTAATGATAGCATCAAATCAGATAGTTAGTTAATTAATGTTCCTAGACACTTGCCAATTACTACTCTTGAAAAAAAGAAGTATTTACTAAGCAAAGGATCACTCTTTGAACCAGAATGCTTCCTATACAGGGAAACCCAATGAATTATCAATGTATTGGATCACATCATTCACTCACCATTTCACCAAAGTCTTTTAGACATTAAGACCCACTCCCAGCTCAGTTTTTACCAACTGATGCATTTTGTTCTTTTCCAAACATATTCATAATAGTTATAAAGTGCTACTTTTTTATCTTAATTTGTCACTGTCATCTTTCTTTAAGGCACCTTTTTTGAGACCACAAAGTTAACAATTCTAATTAAGAGTGAATAAAATGACTGATGAATTTCTGTGTTTGTTTTTGGCCTACTCAGTGAATCAAAAGTGTCATTTCAAAATAAATATATGGGTTATACTCACAAAGAGATACTGTATATGCGTATATCCTGCAAAAGGAGACACAATTAAAATGTCTTTTTCAAATCAAACCCCATCCTAGGTTTTAGCTAATTTTAACTGAAATGTTATCCAGATGCCTAGATGTAGTAACTGAGCAAAATGCTTAAGATTTGATATTTTGTTGAAGAGCTAGTTCAGAAGGAAAAAATCTTTTTAGTTGATGACATTATATTCTACATGCCTATTGCTTGTTCAGATTACTCTAACAAGGGCTTAAGGTAATACTATAATAAAACAATATTACTACATCAGCTACAAACTTTCAAAACACAATAAAAGTATACATTATTTTGTAGTCCTCAAATTCGAAACCTGTATTGATTCATGTGGATGTTGGACTAAAATTTTTATGAAGAAAGGATTTGCCTGGAAAAACAGATGAACAGAATATGAATTTCAAATTCATTTTTACTATTTTCAAGAAATCATTTGTTCACTTTTAATTTAAAATACTTGACTGTCCCAGCCTGGCGTGGTGGCTCATGCCTGTAATCCCAGCACTTTGGGAGGATGAGGTGGGAGGATCACAAGGTCAGGAGATCAAGACCACCCTGGCTAACATGGCAAAACCCCATCTTTACTAAAAATACAAAAAAAAAAATTAGCCAGGCATGGTGGCACATACCTATACTCTCAGCTACTTGGGAGGCAGAGGCAGGAGAATCGCCTGAACCAGTGAGGAGGCGGAGGTTGCAGTGAGCCGAGAGTGTGCCACTGCACTCCAGCCTGGGCGACAGAGCGAGTCAAAAAACAAACAAACAAACAAACAAAAACTTGACTGTCCCTCCCTACTCCCCTAGAACTTTATGTTATTTAAACTATCACTTTTATTTTGTTGTCTTATGAACACTGCTTTCACAAATGTCTTCCTACTAAATTGTGAGCTCCTTCTCAACAGAGATCTGCTCTTTGTTTTTATCTTTTATTTTAAATTTTTAGTTAAAAATTATTGTGTGCTCACAACGTGCCAGACACGATCCTAAATGTTTTTACGTCTATCATCTCATTTTTAGGCCTAACAAAAATTCTATCCAGTAGATATTTTCAAGCTCTTTACTACTGAAGTTTGAAGAAGTTACATGAAGAGCTGGTTTGAATCCTCAGGAGTGTGACCCTGGTGCCAAAGGGTCACGTGCCAAAGGGTCACATGCCAAAACTTTTATCCATGCTAACTTTCCATGCTTTGCAGCCTCTCTTAACTGTTTGGGTACCACTTAGAGAAAAGGATGAGTTGAGAGAAAGCACAGCCTATTACAGCAGCACCCAGATAACAGCCACCCAAGTTTACAGTAAGGGTCTTGTGTAGACAAAAAGAATCTTATCCCCATTTAACAGGTATTGAATCATCTTAATTCACTTGCAAACAGCTGCAGGTAGAGGAAACAAGAAGCATAAATAACTTAGATGGACAGAACAAAGTCATAGGATTAGAGTTGTTAGGATGCTAACAGAAACATAAGGGGAATGAAGAGGACAATTTCCATTTCCCCTTGCCCTCGAATATAGGAGGTAATAGGGGCAGCTTTACCATTAGCATCTTCTAATCTTAAGCATGCAAGTGGATAGATTGTTTAACAAGAGGTTGCTAGGCAGAGGTTCTCTAGGTCCCATTTTTGTTTTTAAAATCTTATATTTTATAATGTATTTTTTCTTGCAATGTGCTTTATCGCACATTAGTTCATTTAACTTAATTGAATAAATAAATGAGAACATTTTATAATTAGCACAAATATTGTATGTTTGAATGCTTTTAACATGCTTGAATATTTTGTATTCTTAATATGCATAATTAAGATTGCGAGGGGTAAAATTTTCTCTGTTAATTTTGTTTTTTTCTCTTATACTGTAATTAAAGGTCAATGTAAAAGATCATAGATTCTACATATGTGGGACTTGAGGTTCTCTATATTTCTTGTCTCGATGTTTTCAAGTGTCTGGTGCTTTCATTTAGCTTACTTCACTAAATAAGACTAAATACTGAATTATTTAACCTTATCCTTCCCATTTAAACGAATAATTTTTTTTAAAAAGTGAAAACATTTCTGCTTTAGAAACTTTGATATTCATAGTAGGTTAAGGGATTAATGTCTTGCTTTTAAAAATATACAATTTTACTCTTTCCATGATAAAATATCACTTGTAGGGAAGATAAATATTTCTCTTTAATTATAAATCTTTACTGTTTCACAATATAAAATATAAATGAACATTTACATTTAAATGTGCTTTAGTTTATAAAAACTCAGCATACTAGGAGGTGAACAGAAAATAAAGACTCATTTCTATTCACCTCTACTTTATTCACATAAATGACTAAATGTGGAAGAACTGGAGACAGACTGTTCTGAGCGCCACTAGTAATGAACTGTGTAACTGGACAAATTATTCTTTCTGTGCCTCAATTTACTCATCTGCAATAACAGGCTGACAACTTTCAGGACCTCAGAACCAACGTTTGGGTAAATGCTAAGTAATTTTTAGTCCTTCTCTCCCCATCTTTTCTTAGGGCTCAAAGCTTTGGTTATTGATTTAAAATAGAATTACATAAGCAAAGCAAAATTTGTAGTAGTTAATAAAAAGATATACTCCAATTTTGCAGCCTAATTTTATTGCTTTCATTTCTAGTTTAAGAAAAAAGTTTTGTTTTAGATTTGCCTTGACTGGCCTCAAGTACATTCATTCTCTCTCTCTTTAAGGAATTCTCACTAGAAAGCACTTATCCTTATAATTATATAATTGCATTAGTGGGTTCTTTCATAGCAAGGCTCTTTATAGCTTCCCATAATTATAGCGTATACCTATTAATTATATAATCTTCTTTTAGAACCAATATTGATAGAAAATGCCTTTGACATCTTTTACATAAGAAACATATTTTGTGAACTTACTCATAGTTATACAACCCTTTGGAACTCACTCTCTTCTCTGAACCTCAGTTACCCTATTTGTTAAATGAGAAAATTTGAATTAGACTGGACTCTTTAATTATTTTTTCAAGTTCTAAACTTCTAAAATTTAATCATTCCATCAACTAATACACATCTGAGAGCCTACTGGAAGCAAGGCATTTTTCTGGTTGCTATACATACATTTTTTCAAGATTTACTATCTACATTTTACTTAAAGTTGTGGGAATCAAGCTTTTCAGCAAACCTGTTTAAAAACTGTCAGTACCATTTTAATCAAAATATTATCTGAGATTTAATAAAGAACTCTACTTATTCCCTCTCACCACCAGGCATACAAAACAAGCCCAGTCTTAAATAAAGAGAAAAATTTCCCAGCTCCTCTTAGACTAGATTATTTTCAGAAGGAACATTCAGTTTTTCTTTTGATACATTTTAGTTAGAGTAACTAATTCTTTTCAACTTGTGCTGTTTTGCTATTTTGAAGAACCAAATATTTCATTTTGTTTCTTGTAATTTACCAACTGTTGTAAAAGAGGGGCAATTTTTGTTTCTACAGACACTCATCATCAGGTTCTAAACGTGCTTAAGGGCATCCTCAAATCAGATAGCAGAATGACTAATCTGAAGGCACTACTACCCTGTTGTTTAATCAGTAAACTGTTTCCATAGGGGCTTACCCTTCCCCCTCACCAGATCTAATGTTGACCTATGAGAAAGATGGGGTAAAAGGACAGAGATGAAGGAAAGAAAATAGGAGGAAGAGAGGAAAGTTTATCATTCAAATCTGGGTGACAAAGTATATGTGTGTGTGTGTGTGTGTGTGTGTGTGTGTGTGTGTGTAGGGCATAAATCTGGAGTGACACCAGCTTTTCCCTAGTAATTGCTGGTTGCTGGAGGAAGGGGCTAGACATGCTGTTTAACTAAAAAACTAGGAATAGGTTTTCCTTCACCATTAATCCTTTCACTCACATCTGCAATAACAAGGGGTTTAAATAAGCCAAACTGGTGTGGAAATTCTACATAGAATTATATTGCAATGCAGTGTTTCATATAAATTGAATAAAGCAGTATACCTGAGACTGTCCTTGGCCTCAGTGCCCATTCTCAGGTCAGAAATACCCTCTGAGCCTTTATAAAATGTGGAGGCAAATAGAGCCCTATTAATTTGACATTTCAAGAATTAGAACCATCTCAAGCACTCCAAAAAACAATAAATTGATCAGAGCCTGTTAGATCTGAAAGGGACCATAGAGAACACTCATTCCATCTCTGCTGTTTTATAGTGGACAGACATGAACAGAAGTTGAGTGGGTTGCCCAAGTTCACCCAGCTGATTAGTAGCAACACCAGGACTTGAAACCAGCTTTCTTGGCTCCCATTTAGTGGTCTTTCTACCATTGGCTGCCTCATTGGCTTCTTCGTTGCTATTCAGTTTTGAGGTTTGAAGTGTCTCCTAAAATTTATTTTCCTATATTTTTTTCTCAACTCCCCTTTCTGTTTATGAAAGCTACACAAAAAGTTATTTGACCTTTAACTCCTAGGGGCTCACTATGTCAACAGAGTTTTCAAATTTTAAATTAGATAATGTCAGTAAAGTTTGAGAGTCTAGGAGAATGTATAATTATAGTAGAAGGTGTTATTATAATAATTTGTGGAGAGGCAGCAACATGATTACTTGTTCATGTTATTAAACTCATGATCAAAGTTCACATAAAGAAACAAGTGTTCTTGTCTGTTTTATAGATAAGACTGATTCCAACTAAATTCATTTTACTCTAACTGCCCCTGCAAACAATCCCTCCAAAACACAAGTGGTATTTTTTCTTTCATCTTGCCTCAGCATTTAGTGCTGTGTTAAAACTACTTGAGGAATGTGAAGACCAAATCAACTGCACACACCCATAATATAAATACAGCATTAGGAACCAAGATGAAAAATAACTCACATAAAAACTTGGATTTTATCAAGCATCCTCACAATAACCACAGGCCCTTCCCAGATGGTCCCACTTAATGGTGAAAATTTTCTATTTATAGCATCTACTTCTCTCTTAGGATATTTCAAACCATTCAGAATGAGATTTTTTAATTGTAAGTAAATGAAGTAGCTGAAGTTTAATTACCAAACAAGGAGGTGTTTTGTGGGTAGATGCTTGGAGGATAAAGGATTATCTTGTTGCAATAGAACCATTGATGCAGCTTTCAGTCCAGTCACTCAGAGTTATAAATTATGAGGCAGAAAGATTCAAGACTTAGGGGTGAAATTAATCATATTAAGTCAGTGCCCCCACACTGATACTGACATTTAAAGAGTATGATTCATATAAAAACATAGTACATGATTTTTTTGATTAGGGAGAAAGTGCATGGAATATTTCATTTTCCAATAAAAACATCTATGGATACTACAATAATACACCTGATGAAATGACTCAAATATAAATATTGACTACATTTGTGTCTGCTACTTTCTCTCTTCCCTCTCCTCTCAGCCTTCTCTCTAAAGCCATTCTAGATGACAGCCACCATGGTTGAAAATGTAAATCCTTAGATGACTTAGACAAGTGAGATAAGTTATCACTTGAAATTTGTTTGAAGAAGTACTAGACAGTGGAATCAAGAGCATTAAAATGATCTGGTTAATATCTGGTCTAATAAGTCAGCCTCTCTGTTTAACCAAATTTTCTCACACTCGGGTTACTGTGTATGCCACATTGTTAATTGGATTGGGGGACCCTGTGAAGAAACACATATTTCATAATTGCTGGTTCTCTCTCATAAAACTGTACATTCCCTGGATTTTGTATTTACAGGCATTTTGTTGCAATTGCATTTTCATCTTAATTAAGAAAAACCAGCAAACTGAGTTCCACCACAAGAAGAGAAGGGGAGGATAACTTTTGTGTTATAGGGGATATAATAATGTAATGAAAACTCAGAGAAAAATGGATTCTAGGCTTTGAAATAATTTCTTCCAGTCTTTTGAACACATTGCCTGCTCACTTCATCTGAAATACTCAACCACTTTATTTATCTGGGCTTCACATGTAAGCTTATATGTCATTATCCTTAAAATGCCTTTTCTGGCTGGATTAAATTCTCCTCTTGCATGCTTCAATAGTGTCCTAAGCTGAAACCTATCATAACATTTATCACACTGCATTGTAACAGTGTTGAGTTTTTATTATCATGATGTTCCCAAAACCTGGCATAGGGACTCACACAGAGATGGAGCACACAATAAGTTGGCTGCATAAACAAATAAATGAATAAACAAATAAACAAATAGATGAATGAATTAATGGAATGTGCCCAGACCTTTGAGAAAGCTTATCTCCTTATCCTGTGCTTTTTCCCTAGTAAAAATCAATGGAAAATCATTGCATTGATGTACTCTAAGCCATTTTTATTTGCAAAACAGTTCATTGAGCAAAAACTTGGGAAGTGCTAACAATTTTTCAAATCATCTTGCTTCTGTGTGGTTATCCTGTACTCACCATGCCTTATAAAATTAACCCAAACTCAGTAGTTTGGAGGATTTTGGCTTCAAAATTGGCTGCTTAGTTTAACTATGTATATATATATATATATATATTGTAGAGGCAAAGAGTGACAGCTGTCTACTATTGAAATCAACTATTCCACTGATCAGCAAAACCATTTTGCTCTACAGGATACAAAAAGGCATTTTGTTTCTCCTGGGCCAGCATACTTGAAGTAGCATAACTGATGATAAAGATGGGATACAATTTTAAGCAGTCCTACTTGCAAATAAGTCAGTTATGTTTCTTTTCCAATTATCATCAGTGTTGACAAGGTTGATTTCAAGAAGTCCTTTTAAAAAAAATTAATGACTCACGAATGTCCTGGAGACTAGATTATGCTACGATTTGCCAATCTGAGCAATGTAATGTGTACAAATTTAAAACTGGTTTAGTTGGGTGTGTCTCACATTCATAAAAACTTAGTGTTACTCACCTGATGAGCAATGAAATTAAGATGTTTAGTTTGAATGTCCTGTGATGGGAATTGGCCTGGGAGTTAGGTTTTAGTAAGGCATCTTCATTGAAAATAACAAGCTTCTTCTTTTATCCATAACTTAAATTTTGTTGGAATATAGAAGTGAAAATATATATATTTAGAGAAAAGGATAAAGAGGGAGAGAGAGAAGAAAACTGTGAATGTGACTTCTTATGAAATATCTCAAGATTTATAAAAATTCAAACTTTACCACTTCCTCTAACCAAAAAATAATGGACAAGATCCACTATAACATTTTATTGAATTCATGACTTTCTACTTATGGCATTGTTAAATCAGAGCACAAGGGGGGAATTAGGTCAGGGCATTATACATCAAATCACCAAGCTAAAATATTTTAACACCTGAACCCAATGGCACAGATTCAAAATCCTAATTTATAAATAATGTGTAACACCTCAGGAGAAAAAACAGTATAATGAGTTAAGTGAACAACTTTCAATATAGAATACACTGGTATAGTCTACAATTCTGTAAGGTTTAATTAGAGGTATTAAATTGCTGTAAGAAAAGGTAAATTCTTTCACAGAATTTCGATGTCTTCATCAAGGAGATTAAAATAATGATTTCTAAAACCTCGTGATGTGTATTTAATTTTAAGCTTTATCTGCCTAGAAAATAATATGTGGAGGAAATCGAGAGAATAATAAATGTTCTCTCTGGCAAATTTCATATATACACATACATGTATATACACATATAAATGTATGTATGTGTGTGTATATATATATATAGAGAGAGAGAGAGAGAGAGAGAATCTTGAAACAATACAGCTCTTTTAAATTTGATTGTTCCTAACATAATTGATATGTGTGCACACCTACAGAAACGCATCTTGACATTTCTAGTAAGCCAGGCATGAAAAATGTAATACTGTGGTCTTTCTTCAATGCTAAGCAGGGGTGTGCTGACCCACAAAAATTACAATCTTGGGACAAACCATTCTGAAATGTTTTCATGTGTGGGCTTTCCTTATCTTTTTTGGTAATGTTTCTAGAGTCAGTTAAGGGTTCATGGTAGGTGTTTTATTGATTGATTCAGTAACTCTGTTTGGACCGTTTCTAGTTTGGCCCAGAGTAGAAGGGAATAGTTTGGTCTTAAGTAATCTGTCTATGTAAATATCAGAAAATCCTCATGGATCATACATGATTAGATACTTTATATATCTCTCAATTGTCTGCTCATACGAAGCACTGCCTAAAAGTTGTTGACTGAAGCTCCTCATTCATACAAGTAAATATTGATCAAAATCCAGTTTTTGTTTGCCAAAAAAAATGCAATTTAGAAACTTTCAAAATAGATCCCCTTGTTTTCTTCTGGGAGGCCAAATAAAAACATATTAAATAAATGAATAGATGAATACATGGAATGGAGGAAGAAAGACTGGTCCCCTCAAATAAGATGTATGTCAGAGACAGCTGGTAGATTTGTGTCAGGATATCTCATCACATCTTTCATTTTAAGTATTAAGAGTGTACAGTAAATATCCATGAAATTCAAGAGGGCAGTGAGAGATGTGTATAAAATTAACATGAAATTCTACTTTTTATAAGTCCACCTACCTGAATATTTATCCTAAGTGATACTTCAAAACTGGAGGAAAGAGACTTGGTCATTATGGGTGATGCTATAAAATGCCACGCAGATACTTCATAGCACAATAAAAAAAAACTTATCAGTAATAACAACAACGTAATGGCAGAGCCAGCTCCACCTTAGCCGAAACCAACCCTAACCAGTTGGGGAGGTTCAAGAGAATGATCTCTGTTACAAAAGTTTATTTCAGTGTTATTTCTGCTGCTACATATTTTCTGCTATAATTAGGGGAACCTCCCTGTTCCTCCCCATTTACACTCTTGTAATAGCCAACTGCAATTCTATTTCAAACTCCCTTATCTTTGTTAATCCTTTATAATAGGGCACTTTTTTTGGCATTGCGATAAAGGGATAGAAAGAGTCTAGCCAAATAAAATAAAGGCTGAAAAACTTAACATAAAACATCCATTTCAAACACTACACTATAAAATATGTTCCACAGTAGGATATTTGTTCTACATAATCTCAGAGAACATAACACGACATATATCCAGGAACATAGATGTTGCAAAACTTCCAGCAGCCTGTGCTGTACTTGAGAGCCCTAAAAACATTTTAGGGAGTATGGAAAAAAATATTTCTAGGGTCTGGAGGGACACCTCTTTGTAAAATTCTATTGGAGACTTGATTTAGACTTACTTAGATGTTTCAGGTTTAAATATCTGGACTGAACAATGCAGACAGAAATCAATAGCTATATTTAGAAAGTCACAAGTTCTTACAGTGTTATGCATTACCGAGTACTCCTCTCACCCTTCCCACCTGTCATTACAAAGAAGGTTTGTAATTGTTTTAGTGGGGAGTCAGCTCCAAGTTTTCTGATGTTACTATTAATGTTTGGAACACTATAGCTTTGAGAGTCCCGATTCTCACTGAACAAAAGGATGGCTTTGAGGTCCTTTAGAATTACTCTTAGGTTTTGGGAGAAGATGGTAAAATAACTGGGAGATTCAATAAGGAAAACATTGACTTATTCAAATAGACATGTCGGTACTTATTAACAAAGCATACTAATTTATTGGTTGAATTTTTTAATGTTTCTTTTGTATTTTGCAATGGATAGAAACAGATCCACTGAAGAGATCAAAATTATACATGTGCTTTCATTTCTCCACTTGTTTTCATTTGTTCCTTACCAAAATATTTATTGAACACTTACTATATATATAGCACTCTGGTGAATGTTGTGATTCTCTGTGTTTACTGAGATTATGTTCTAGTAAGAGAGATAAAACTAGTTCAAACATAAATACACTACACATAGTATGAGATAACTACCCTAAAATAGTACTAACAAAAGCCACAAAATGAGAGATGATTTTTGTCCAAATATAGTCAGATAGGGTTTATAAATGTTTGATCTAGGTATTAAAGGGTAAGCAGGATTTCAACAGAAGGGGAAAGAACAACACTTTCCAGAGGGAGGAAATGGCATGAACAAAGTTGTAAAGAAAGAAAAAAATATCAGGAATGAATCAGGAGAAGATAAGTGGAACAGTTTAGCTTAGAGCATGTACTGAAGTACAGAGACATAAATCTGGAAAGTATGTCAGGACTGTACAGAGAAGAAGAAGCTTTGTAGTGGACATTTATTGTTTAGGGCTATCCAGCATACATTCATTCCCTCTTTTGGAAATTCTAGAGATGAATAAACTTTTCTCTCACATGGATAGTCTTGATAGACCTCTAATAAAAGTATCCTGCTCTCCCTAAGGGATGGACATGTGATCCAAGCTAGGTCATTTCAGTGTTCTCCTGGACTTTTGGTTTTGAGCAGAGAGAAATAATGAGGAAAATAATTTCTTGATTTATCCATTTTCTCCTTCGACTTGGATCACTAGATCTCTCCTAGTTCTCTCCTAGTTCATGTTCTTTTTAAGTGTGGCTCTCTTCAGCTGGTCCTTCAATTCTGTGAGCTACCTTGTGTTCTCCCAATAATATTATATAATTTTTTCTTTTCTTTTTTGAGTTTTCAGTTAGCCAGGTGGTTTTGTTGCTTACACCAAAGAACCTGATTAAACCTTCAGTGCAAGCCTGTTTCACATTGATAAAATTTTGAAGAAAAAGTTAAGGAGAAGAATAATGTTGTCAAGTTAGTGAACTAGAAAAGTATTCTGGAAACACTGTGTTAAATGGATTGGAAAGCAGAGAGACTGAAGTGAGGGGGACCCCTTAGGAGGCTGTTGTAGTAGTTTTAGAACCGGGAATTGAGGACACCGGCTATGGTGGTGGCAGTAACAATGAGAAATAAGAGACGTATAAGAGACGTTTTTAAGAAAAAAGAAGTAAAAGGTCTTAGCAACTGACTTGATGTTGACTTTGGAGGAGATTTTTTAAAAGTCAGAGATCTTTCAGAGATTTCAAAACTAAAGGACAGGGAGATGAATGAGAAGTCTATATGAGAGACTGAGGAAAAACAACTAAAGAAACATGATAAAAATCAGGGTTTTGCAACAGCATGTGAGCCAACGGAGGAGAGATTGACTACTTGTAGAGGATAATCAAAAGTGTCAGAAGTTGTGGGAAAAACCTAGAAATCAGGAAAGAAAAGAAAAAGTTATCTTAATCCTTCAGTTTAGCTGAAATATCAGAAGAAGAACAGTTTTCATCGTTGACTGGAAGAAAAGCCATTGAATATAGCATTATTTGTGACCCTCTAGAAGAATGGTTCTTAAACAATTTTTGTTCCATGGGTCCTTTTAGCAGTCTTGTGAGGCCTACAGACTCTCATAATAATGTGTTTAAACGTGTTAAACAAAACATAAAGGAGCTTTAAAAGAAACCAATTATGTAGAATTTCAGTTATCAAAATATTTTAAACTTGGTCAAATAGTAAAGCATATGCCATTTATTAATGTATTGAATAATAAGATAATACATTTATTTATTTTCTACTGCTAAAACATCTCTGACTTTTAATTGTATTTATTTCCATCATTCATTAGTTGTTGATAATGATGACGATGAAAGTGACAAGAAAGATTATGACTAACATTTGTTTTTCCTAATTTTTACTTTTTGTGGACACATAGTAGATGCATGTATTTGTGAGGTACAAGAGATATATTGATCCAGGCATACAAGGATTCACAGTCACATCAGGGTAAATGGGGGTATCCATCACCTCAAGCACTTATTCTTTCTTTCTGTTACAAGCAATACAATTATACTCTTACTTATTTTAAAATGTGCAATAAATTATTGTTGACTCTAGTTACCTGTGGTTCTATTGAATACTAGATATTATTCATTCTTTCTCACTATTTTTTGTACCCACTAACCATGTCCCCTTAAAACTCCCACTACCCTTCCCACCTTCTGATTACCATCCTTTTACTCTCTATCTCCATGAGTTCAATTGTTTTATATTTAGCTCCCACAAATAAGTGAGAACATGTGATGTTTGTCTTTCTGTGCCTGGCTTATATCATTTAACACAATGACCTCCAGTTCTATCCATGTTGTTGCAAATGACAGGATCTCATTCTTTTTTATGGCTGAATAGCATTCCATTGTGTATATGTACCACATTTCTTTACACATTCATTTGTTGATGCACACTTAGGTTGCTTCCAAATCTTGATGGCGAATAATGCTGCAATAAACATGGAAATTCATACATACTTTCAATTTGCCGATTTCATTTCTTGTGGGTGTATACTTAGCAGTGGGATTACTGGATCATATAGTAGCTCCATTTTTAGTTTTCTGAGGAATCTCCAAACTGATTTTCACAGTGGTTGTGTTAATTTACATTCCCATTAACAGTGTACAAGCTTTCCTCATATGGTTTACCTTTGTGTCCCCACCAAAATCTCATCTTGAATTGTAATCCCCATAATCCCCATGCGTCTGGGGAAGGGTCTGGTGGGAGGTGATTGGATCATGGGGGCAGTTTCCCCCATGCTGTTCTTGTGATAGTGAGTGAGCTCTCACGAGATCTGATGGTTTTACAAGTGTTTGGCAGTTCCTCCTTCACGCAGTCTCTCTCTCCTGCCATCTTGTGAAGAAGGTGCCTGCTTCCCCTTCTGTCATGATTTTAAGTTTCTCTATTGAGGCCTCCCCAGCCATGAGGAGCTGTGAGTCAATTAGATCTCCTTTGTTTTATAAGTTACTCTGTTCTGAGTAGTATTTTTATAGCAGTGTGAAAATGGACTAATACAGTTCCCTTACCTCCACATCCTCACCAGCATTTGTTATTGCCTGACTTTTGGATAAAAGCAGTTTTAACTGGGGTGAGATGATATCTTATTGTAGTTTTGATTTCCATTTCTCTGATGGTCAGTGATATTGAGCATCTTTTAATACATCTGTTTGCCATTTGTATGTCTTCTTTTGAGAAATGTCTATTCAGATATCTTGCCCATTTTCAATCAAATTATTAAATGTATTATTAAATTTATTCCTACAGATCCGTTTGAGCCCTTATATATTATGCATATTAATTCCTTATCAGATGGATAAGGGATATCAGAGACAAATATTTTCTTCTACTTTGTGGGTTTTCTCTCCACTTTGTCGATTGTCTTCTTTGCTGTGCAGAAGCTTTTTAACTTGATGTGATCCCATCTGTTGAATTTTGCTTTGGTTGCCTGTGCTTGTGCGGTATTACTCAAGAAATCTTTGCTCAGTGCAATGTCCTGGAGAGTTTCCCTAATGTACTCTTTTAGTAGTTTCATACTTTAAGTCTTAGATTTAAGTCTTTAATGCACTTTGAACTGATATCGCAAGACATAGGGGTCTAGTGTCATTCTTCTGTATATGGATATCCAGTTTTTCCAGCACCATTTGTTGAAGAGACAATTCTTTCTGCAATGCAGTTTCTTGGCAGCTTTGTTGAAAATGAATTCACTGTAGAGGTATGGATCTTTTTTCTGGGTTCTTCTGTTCCATTCATCTATCTGTTTATTTTTATACCAGGACCATCCTGTTTCGATTACTATACCTTTGTAGTACAATTTGTAGTCAGATAATGTGATTTCTCCAGTTTTGTACATTTTGCTCAGGACAGCTTTGGCTATTCTGGGTCTTCTGTTGTTCCATACAAATTTTAGGATTGTTTTTCCTATTTCTGTGAAGAATGTCATTGGCATTTTGATAGGGATTGTATTGAATTTGTAGATTAGTTTGGGTAGGATGGACATTTTAAGAATATTGTTTCTACAATCCACAATCATGAAGTATCTTTCCACTTTTTGTGTCCTCTTTAATTTTTTCATCAGTGTTTTATTCTTTTTATTGTAGAACTCTTTCACTTCCTTGGTTACATTCACTCTTAGGTATTTTATTTGTAGCTACTGTAAATAGGATTACTTCTTTGATTTCTTTTTTCAGATTGTTCACTGTTTGGTATATACAAATGCTATTGATTTTTGAATGTAGATTTTTTATTCTGCCACTTTACTGAATTTATCAGTTCAAATAGTTTTTGGTGGAGTCTTTAGGTTTTTTCAAATACAAGATCACAGCATCTGCAAACAAGAATAGTTTGACTTCTTCCTTCCCAGTTTAAATGCCCTTTATATCTTTCTCTTGTTTGATTGCTGTAGCTAGAACTTCCAGTACTGTGTTGAATAACAGTGGTGAAAGTGGGCATTCTTGTCATGTTGCAGATCTCAGAGGAAAGGCTTTCAATTTTTCCCCATTCATTATGATACTGGTAATTGATCTGTCATATGTGGCTTTTGTTATGTTAAGGTATGTTCCTTTTGTCCCCAGTTTTTTGAGGGTTTTTAACATTAAGGGATGTTGAATTTTATCAAATGCTTTTTCAGCTTCAACCAAAATGATGGTTATTGTTTTTGTCCTTCATTCTGTTGATAAGATGTACCACACTGATTGATTTGCATATGTTGAACTATCTTTGTACCCCTGGGATGAATTTCACTTGGTGGTAATGAATGATCTTTTTAATGTGTTGTTGAATTTGATTTGCTAGTATTTTGTTGAGGGTTTTTGCATCAATGTTCATCAGGGATATTGGCCTGTAGTTTTCCTTTCTTGATGCGTCTTTGTCTGGTTTTAGTATCAGGGTAATACTGTGCCCATAGAATAAATTTGGAAGTTTGCCCTACTCCCCTATTTTTCAAAATAGTTTGGGTAGGATTGGTATTAGTTACTTTTTAAATGTTTGGTAAAATTCAGCAGTGAACCCATCAGATTCCAGGCTTTTCTTTGCTGAGAGAGTATTTATTACAGCTTCCATCTCATTATTTGTTATTGGTGTGTTCAGGTTTTGTATTTCTTCATTGTTCAATCTTAGTAGGCTGTGTGTGTCTAGGAATTTATCAATTTTTTAGGTTTTCTAGTTTATTGGCATATTATTGCTCATACTATCTGCTAATGATACTTTGAATTTCTGTGGTATCGATTATAATGTCTCCTTTTTCATCTCTGACTTTATTTATTTGGGTCTTCTCTCATTTTTCATATTTAGTCTGGCTAAAGGTTTGTCCATTCTGTTTATGTTTTCAAAAACAAACTTTTCATTTTGTTGATCTTTTGTATTGATTTCTTCATTTCAATTTCATTTATTTCTGTTCTGATCTTGATTATTTCTTTTTTCTACTAATTTTGAGTTTGGTTTGCTCGTCCTTTTCTATTTCTTTAAGATGCACCATTTGGTTGTTTATTTAAAATTTGTTTAACATTATGATGTACCCACTTATTGCTATAAACTATCCTCTTAGTAGCCCTTTGGCTCTACTCTACATGTTTTAGAATGTGACGTTTCCTTTATCATTTGTTCAAGGAATGTTTTAATTTCCTTCTTAGGTTCTTCATTGGCCCACTTGTCATTCAGGAGCATCATGTTTTACTTCCATGTGTTCATATAGTTTACAAAATTACCCTTGTTATTTTTTAAAACCTTTTGTAATTATATTTCAGGTTATTTTAATTTTTAATTTTTGTGGGTACAATAGAAGGTATATATATTTATGTGGTACATGAGATGTTTTAATACAGGAATGCTATGGATTTTTACTTTTATTTCATCGTGGTCAGAAATGATACTTGATGTTATTTTAATTTTTTCAATTTTTTGAAATGAAAATGAAAATGTTTTGTAGCCTAACATATGAACTATCCTTGAGAATGATCCATGTGCTGAGGAGAATGTGTATTCTACAGCAGTTGGATAAAATGTTCTGTAAATATCTATTAGGTCCATTTGGTCCATAGTGCAGATTAAGTCCAATGTTTCCTTTTTGATTTTTTTCTCTGGATGACCTGTATAAAGCTGAAAGTGAAGTGTTGAAGTCTCCAGCTATTGTTGTATAGGGGTTTATTACTCTCTTAAGCTCTAATACTATTTGCTTTATATATTTGGGTGGTTCAGTGTTGGGTACATTTATATTTACAATTTTTATATGCTCTTGCTGGCTGAATGGAGACTTTTAGCATTATAAGATGATTTTCTTTGTCTTTTTTAAAGTTTTCATCTCAAAATCTATTTTTTCTGATATAGGCATAGCTATTCCTGCTATTTTCTGGTTTTCATTTGCATGGTATGTCTTTTTGCATCTCTTTATTTTCAGTCTATGCGTGTCTGTATAGGTGACATGTGTTTTTGGTAGGCAACAGATCTGAGTCTTGTCTTTTTATGCATTCAGCCACTCAATTTCTTTTTATTAGAGAGGTTAGTCCATTGAAATTTCAACTTCATTGTTGATAAGTTATTACACATTCCTTCCATTTTATTATTTGTTTTCTGGTCATTTGTAGTCTTCTCTTGTTTTTTTCTCCTTCTTTCCAGTCTTCCTTTTTGTGAAGGTGATTTTCTCTGATGGTATATTTTAATTTCTTCCTCATTATTTTTGTGTAACTGTTGTAGGTTTTTTGAGGTTACCATGAAGCTTGGAAATAATATCTTATAACCCATTATTATAAACTGGTGACAACTTAACACTGATTGCATAAACAAACTAACAAGCAAGCAAAGGAAAAACTACACTTTAACTTCATCCCCTCACTTTTTAACTTTTTGCTCTTTCTATTTATATCTTATTGTACTACCTATGTCTTAAAAAGCAGTTGTAATTATTTTTGATGGGTTCATCTTTTAGTCTTTTTACTGAAGGTATGAGTAGTTTCCACACCACCATTACAGTGTTCTGTAATTTTCTGTGTACTTACTATTACCAGTGAGTTTTGTACCTTCAGATGATTTCTTCTTGCTCATTAACACCCCTTTCTTTCAGAATGAAGAATTCCCTTTAGTATTTCTTGTAGGATATGTCTGGTGTTGATGAAATCCCTCTGCTTCTGTTTGCCTGGAAAAATCTTTATTTCTCCTTCATGTTTGAAGGATATTATCACCAGATTTATTATTCTAGAGTAAAAGGGTTTTTTTCCTCCCTTTCAGCACTTTAAACACCTCGTGCCACTCTCTCCTGGCCTATAAGCTTTCCACTGAAAAGTCTGCTGCTAAACATATTGGAGCTCCATTGTATGTTGTTTCTTTCTTCTTGCTGTCTTGCTGCTTCTAGGATTCTTTGTTTAACTTTGGGGAGTTTGATTATTAAATGTCTTGATGTTATCTTGTTGAGGTTAAATATGCTTGGTATTCCCTAACCTTCTTGTACTTGGATATTGATATCATTCTCTAGGTTTGGAAAGTTTTCTGTTATTATCCCTTTGAATAAGCTTTCTACCCCTATCTTTTTCTCTGCCTTCTCTTTAAAGCCAATAACTTAGATTTTCTTCTTAGAGGCTGTTTTCTAGATCTGGTAGGTATGCGTCATTTGTTTTTATTCTTTCTTTTGTCTCCTTCAACCGTGTATTTTTAAATATCCTTTATTCAACTTCAGTAATTCTTTTGCTTGGTCACTTCTGCAATTAAGAGACTCTGATGCATTCTTCAGCATGTCAGTTACATTTCTCAACTTCAGAATTTCTGCGTGATTCTTTTTAATTATTTCAATCTCTTTGTTAAATTTATCTGATAGGATTCTTAATTCCTTCTGTGTTATCTTGAATTTCATTGAGTGTCCTTAAAACAGCTGTTTTGAATTATCTGTCTGAATGATCACATATCTTTTTCTCCAGGATTGGTCCCTGGTGCTTTGTTCAGCTCATTCGGTGAGGTCAAGTTTTCCTGGATGGTCTAGATGCTTGCAGGTGTTCATCAGTGTGTGGGCATTGAAGAGTTAAGTATTTCTTGAAATCTTCACAGTCTAGGTTGGTTTGTACCTGTCCTTCTTGGGGAGGCTTTCCAGGTATTTGAAGAGACTTGAGTATTGTGATCTAAGACTTTGGTCACTGCAGCCATATCTGCATTAGGGGGCACCCCAAGCCCAGTAATGCTGTGGCTCTTGAATACTCATAGAGCTACTGCCTTGGTGGTCTTGGGTAAGATCCAGAAAAATTCCCTGCATTTTCAGGCAGAGACTCATTTTCTTCCCTTTCTTTTAAATGAATGGAGTGACTGTTTCTGTACTGAGCTGCCTGTAGCTAGGGGAAGGGTGACGCAAGCACCCCTGTGATCACTACCACTGGGAATGTGCTGGGTCAGACCTGAAGTCAACACATTAGTGGGTCCTACCCAAGGCCCACAGTAACCACTCACTGGCTACCACCTATATTCATTTAAGGCCCTATAACTTCTACAATTAGCAGGTGGTGAAGCCAGAAAGGCTTGTGTCTTTCCTTTCAGGGTAGCCAGTTTCTGCTTTCTCCTGGCAGGTTCAGATATGCTGTCCAGGAGCCAGGGCCTGAAGTCAAAACCCTTAGGAATCTACCTGGTGTTCTATTTTACTGTGGTTGAGCTGGCATCCCAGCCACAAGTCAAAGTTCTTCACACTCTTTCCTCCCATTTTCATAAGCAGAGCAGTCACTTCCTGTGGTCACCATCTCCCCAGGCCTGTGGCAAATACTGCCTAGTTATCACCAATGTTTCCTTAAGGTGCAAGGGCTCTTCAGTCATTTTGTGGTGAATGCTGCCAGGCCTGGGACTCTCCCTTCAGGACTGTGGGCTCCCATCTGGCCCAGCGTAGGTCCCTAAATGCCATTTAAGAGTCAAGCCCTGGAATCCCGGACCCCGAGGACCCTCTTCATACTGTTCCCCACTGTGGCTGTGCTGGTAGCCAAGCTGCAAGACAAAGTCCCCTTTATATTTTCCTTTGCTTTTATCAAGAAGAAAGAGTCTCTCCCTGTATCTACAGCTACTACAGCTGGGAATGTGCTGGGTTATACCTGAATCCAGCATGTCTCTGATTCTCATCCAAGGCCCATGGCAACTACTTCCTTGGTACTCCTACTGATTATTCAGGGACCAGGGGCTTTTTAATCAGTAGGTAATAAATCCTGCTAGGACTGGGTCTTTCTTTTCAAGGCAGCAGGTTCCCATCTGGCCCAGAGTGTGTCTAGATATGCCATCCAGGTGCTAGGGCCTGGAAAGGGACCTCATGACTTTGCCCAGTGCTCCATCTTACTGTGGCTGATCTGGCATTCTGGTAACAAGATAAAGTTCTCAGTACTATTTCCTCTCTTCTGCTCAAGCAGAAGGAAGGATTCTCTCTTGCAGCTATGAGCTGAACTTACATTATAAAAGAAGAAAGATCTCAAATAAGCTAACATTGTACCTCAAGGAATCAGAAAAGTAGGAAAAAACTAAGCCCCAAATTAGTAGAAGGGAGGAAATGATAAAAATCAGAGTAGTAATGAATAAAATAGAGACCAGAAAAATAATAGAAAAGATCAATGAAATTAAGAGCTGATTTTTTGAAAAGATAAGAAAAATCAACAAATTTTTACCCAGATGAAGAAAGAGAGAAAACTCAAATAAATAATAAAATCAGAAATGAAAGAAGAGACATTACAAATGATATGACATAAATATAAAAAGTCATAAGAGGGTATTATGAAAAATGACATACCAAAAAAATTAATAACCTATTAGAAATGGATAAATTCCTGGGCACATACAACTAAGAATATTAAATTATAAAAAAATAGAATATTTGAATGGACCTATAATGAATAAGAAAATTGAACCAGTAATAATAAGTCATGTATCAAAGAAAAGCCCAGTGTCTGATGGCTTCACTGCTGAATTCTATAAAATATTTAAAAAAGAACTTACATCAATTTGTTTCAAACTGTTACAAAAAATGGAAGAGGAGAGAATACTTCCAAACTTGTTTTATAAGACTACCATTGCATAGGAGCCAAGATGGCCAAATAGGAACAGCTCTGGTCTACAGCTCCCAGCGTGAGCGATGCCTAAGATGGTGATTTCTGCATTTCCATCTGAGGTACTGGGTTCATCTCACTAGGGGGTGCCAGACAGTGGGCGCAGGTCAGTGGGTGCATGCACGGTGCGGGAGCCGAAGCAGGGCGAGGCATTGCGCAAGGGGTCAGGGAGTTCCCTTTCCTAGTCAAAGTAAAGGGTGACAGATGGCACCTGGAAAATCAGGTCACTCCCACCCGAATACTGCCCTTTTCCGACGGACTTAAAAAACGGTGCACCAGGAGATTATAAACCACACCTGGCTCGGAGGGTCCTACGCCCACGGAGTCTCGCTGATTGCTAGCACAGCAGTCTGAAATCAAACTGCAAGGCGGCAGCGAGGCTGGGGGAGGGGCGCCCACCATTGCCCAGGCTTGCTTAGGTAAACAAAGCAGCCGGGAAGCTCGAACTGGGTGGAGCCCACCACAGCTCAAGGAGGCCTGCCTGCCTCTGCAGGCTCCACCTCTGGGGGCAGGGCACACACAAACAAAAAGACAGCAGTAACCTCTGCAGACTTAAATGTCCCTGTCTGACAGCTTTGAAGAGAGCAGTGGTTCTCCCAGCATGCAGCTGGAGATCTGAGAACGGGCAGAATGCCTCCTCAAGTGGGTCCCTGACCCCTGACCCCCGAGTAGCCTAACTGGGAGGCACCCCCCAGCAGGGGCACACTGACACCTCACAGGGCAGGGTACTCCAACAGACCTGCAGCTGAGGGTCCTCTCTGTTAGAAGGAAAACTAACAAACAGAAAGGACATCCACACCAAAAACCCATCTGTACATCACCATCATCAAAGACCAAAAGTAGATAAAACCACAACGATGGGGAAAAAACAGAACAGAAAAACTGGAAACTCTAAAAAGCAGAGCGCCTCTCCTCCTCCAAAGGAACCCAGTTCCTCACCAGCAACAGAACAAAGCTGGATGGAGAATGACTTTGACGAGCTGAGAGAAGAAGGCTTCAGACGATCAAATTACTCTGAGCTACGGGAGGACATTCAAACCAAAGGCAAAGAAATTGAAAACTTTGAAAAAAATTTAGAATAATGTATAACTAGAATAACCAATACAGAGAAGTGCTTAAAGGAGCTGATGGAGCTGAAAACCAAGGCTCGAGAACTACGTGAAGAATGCAGAAGCCTCAGGAACCGATGCGATCAACTGGAAGAAAGGGTATCAGCGATGGAAGATGAAATGAATGAAATGAAGCAAGAAGGGAAGTTTAGAGAAAAAAGAATAAAAAGAAATGAGCAAAGCCTCCAAGAAATATGGGACTATGTGAAAAGACCAAATCTACGTCTGATTGGTGTACCTGAAAGTGATGGGGAGAATGGAACCAAGTTGGAAAACACTCTGCAGGATATTACCCAGGAGAACTTCCCCAATCTAGCAAGGCAGGCCAACGTTCAAATTCAGGAAATACAGAGAACGCCACAAAGATACTCCTCGAGAAGAGCAACTCCAAGACACATAATTGTCAGATTCACCAAAGTTGAAATGAAGGAAAAAATGTTAAGGGCAGCCAGAGAGAAAGGTCGGGTTACCCTCAAAGGGAAGCCAATCAGACTAACAGCGGATCTCTCGGCAGAAACCCTACAAGCCAGAAGAGAGTGGGGGCCAATATTCAACATTCTTAAATAAAAGAATTTTCAACCCAGAATTTCATATCCAGCCAAACTAAACTTCATAAGTGAAGGAGAAATAAAATACTTTACAGACAAGCAAATGCTGAGAGATTTTGTCACCACCAGGCCTGCCTTACAAGAGCTCCTGAAGGAAGCACTAAACATGGAAAGGAACAACCAGTACCAGCCACTGCAAAATTATGCCAAAATGTAAAGACCATCGAGACTAGGCAGAAACTGCATCAACTAACAAGCAAAATAACCAGCTAACATCATAATGACAGGATCAAATTCACACATAACAATATTAACTTTAAATGTAAATGGACTAAATGCTCCAATTAAAAGACACAGACTGGCAAATTGGATAAAGAGTCAAGACCCATCAGTGTGCTGTATTCAGTAAACCCATCTCACGTTCAGAGACACACATAGGCTCAAAATAAAAGGATGGAGGAAGATCTACCAAGCCAATGGAAAACAAAAAAAGACAGGGGTTGCAATCCTAGTCTCTGATAAAACAGACTTTAAACCAACAAAGATCAAAAGAGACAAAGAAGGCCATTACTTAATGGTAAAGGGATCAATTCAACAAGAAGAGCTAACTGTCCTAAATATATATGCACCCAATACAGGAGCACCAAGATTCATAAAGCAAGTCCTGAGTGACCTACAAAGAGACTTAGACTCCCACACATTAATAATGGGAGACTTTAACACCCCACTGCCAACATTAGACAGATCAACGAGACAGAAAGTCAACAAGGATACCCAGGAATTGAACTCAGCTGTGCACCAAGCGGAACTAATAGACATCTACAGAACTCTCCACCCCAAATCAACAGAATATACATTTTTTTCAGCACCACACCACACCTATTCCAAAATTGACCACATACTGGGAAGTAAAGCTCTCCTCAGCAAATGTAAAAGAACAGAAATTATAACAAACTATCTCTCAGACCACAGTGCAATCAAACTAGAACTCAGGATTAAGAATCTCACTCAAAACCGCTCAACTACATGGAAACTGAACAACCTGCTCCTGAATGACTACCGGGTACATAACGAAATGAAGGCAGAAATAAAGATGTTCTTTGAAACCAATAAGAACAAAGACACAACATACCAGAATCTCTGAGACACATTCAAAGCAGTGGGTAGAGGGAAATTTATAGCACTAAATCCCCACAAGAGAAAGCAGGAAAGATCCAAAATTGACACCCTAACATCACAATTAAAAGAACTAGAAAAGCAAGAGCAAACACTTTCAAAAGCTAGCAGAAGGCAAGAAATAACTAAAATCAGAGCAGAACTGAAGGAAATAGAGACACAAAAATCCCTTCAAAAAATTAATGAATCCAGGAGCTGGTTTTTTGAAAGGATCAACAAAATTGATAGACCACTAGCAAGACTAACAAAGAAAAAAAGAGAGAAGAATCAAATAGATGCAATAAAAAATGATAAAGGGGATATCACCACCAATCACACAGAAATACAAACTACCATCAGAGAATACTACAAACACCTCTGTGCAAATAAACTAGAAAATTGAGAAGAAATGGATAAATTCCTCGACACATACACTCTCCCAAGACTAAACCAGGAAGAAGTTGAATCTCTGAATAGACCAATTACAGGAGCTGAAATTGTGGCAATAATCAATAGCTTACCAACCAAAAAGAGTCCAGGACCAGATGGAGTCACAGCCGAATTCTACCAGAGGTACAAGGAGGAGCTGGTACCATTCCTTCTGAAACTATTCCAATCAATAGAAAAAGAGGGAATCCTCCCTAACTCATTTTATGAGGCCAGCATCATCCTGATACCAAAGCTGGGCAGAGACACAACCAAAAAATGGAATTTTAGACCAATATCCTTGATGAAAATTGATGCAAAAATCCTCAATAAAATACTGGCAAAACGAATCCAGCAGGACATCAAAAAGCTTATCCACCAGGATCAAGTGGGCTTCATCCCTGGGATGCAAGGCTGGTTCAATATACACAAATCAATAAATGTAATCCAGCATATAAACAGAACCAAAGACCAAAACCACATGATTATCTCAATAGATGCAGAAAAGGCCTTTGACAAAATTCAACAACCCTTCATGCTAAAAACTCTCAATAAATTAGGTATTGATGGGAAGTATCTCAAAATAATAAGAGCTATCTATGACAAACCCACAGCCAATATCATACTGAATGGGCAAAAACTGGAAGCATTCCCTTTGAAAACTGGCACAAGACAGGGATGCCCTCTCTCACCACTCCTGTTCAACATAGTGTTGGAAGTTCTGGCCAGGGCAATTAGGCAGGAGAAGGAAATAAAGGGCATTCGATTAGGAAAAGAGGAAGTCAAATTGTCTCTGTTTGCAGATGACATGATTGTATACCTAGAAAACCCCATTGTCTCAGCCCAAAATCTCCTTAAGCTGATAAGCAACTTCAGCAAAGTCTCAGGATACAAAATCAATGTACAAAAATCACAAGCATTCTTGTACACCAACAACAGACAAACAGAGAGCCAAATCATGAGTGAACTCCCATTCACAATTGCTTCAAAGAGAATAAAATACCTAGGAATCCAACTTACAAGGGATGCGAAGGACCTCTTCAAGGAGAACTACAAACCACTGCTCAAGGAAATAAAAGAGGATACAAACAAATGGAAGAACATTCCATGCTCATGGGTAGGAAGAATCAATACCGTGAAAATGGCCATACTGCCCAAGGTCATTTACAGATTCAATGCCATCCCCATCAAGCTACCAATGACTTTCTTCACAGAATTGGAAAAAACTACTTTAAAGTTCATAGGGAACCAGAAAAGAGCCCGCATCGCCAAGTCAATCCTGAGACAAAAGAACAAAGCTGGAGGCATCACCCTACCTGACTTCAAACTATACTACAAGGTTACAGTAACCAAAACAGCATGGTACTGGTACCAAAACAGAGATATAGATCAATGGAACAGAACAGAGCCCTCAGAAATAACGCCACATATCTACAACTATCTGATCTTTGACAAACCTGAGAAAAACAAGCAATGGGGAAAGGATTCCCTATTTAATAAATGGTGCTGGGAAAACTGGCTAGCCATATGTAGAAAGCTGAAACTGGATCCCTTCCTTACACCTTATACAAAAATCAATTCAAGATGGATTAAAGACTTAAACGTTTGACCTAAAACCATAAAAACCCTGGAAGAAAACCTAGGCATTACCATTCAGGACATAGGCATGGGCAAGGACTTCATGTCTAAAACACCAAAAGCAATGGCAACAAAAGCCGAAATTGACAAATGGCATCAAATTAAACTAAAGAGCTTATGCACAGCAAAAGAAACTACATCAGAGTGAACAGGCAACCTACAAAATGGGAGAAAATTTTCACAATCTACTCATCTGACAAAGGGCTAATATCCAGAATCTACAATGAACTCAAACAAATTTGCAAGAAAAAAACAAACAACCCCATCAAAAAGTGGGCAAAGGACATGAACAGACACTTCTCAAAAGAAGACATTTATGCAGCCACAAAACACATGAAAAAATGCTCATCATCACTGGCCATCAGAGAAATGCAAATCAAAACCACAATGAGATACCATCTCACACCAGTTAGAATGGCAATCTTTAAAACGTCAGGAAACAACAGGTGCTGGAGAGGATGTGGAGAAATAGGAACACTTTTACACTGTTGGTGGGACTGTAAACTAGTTCAACCATTGTGGAAGTCAGTGTGGCGATTCCTCAGGGATCTAGAACTGGAAATACCATTTGACCCAGCCATCCCATTACTGGGTATATACCCAAAGGAGTATGAATCATGCTGCTATAAAGACACATGCACACGTATGTTTATTGCAGCATTATTCACAATAGCAAAGACTTGGAACCAACCCAAATGTCCAACAATGATAGACTGGATTAAGAAAATGTGGCACATATACACCATGGAATACTATGCAGCCATAAAGAATGATGAGTTCATGTCCTTTGTAGGGACATGGATGAAATTGGAAATCATCATTCTCAGTAAACTATCGCAAGAACAAAAAACCAAACACCTCATATTCTCACTCATAGGTGGGAATTGAACAATGAGATCACATGGACACAGGAAGGGGAATATCACACTCTGGGGACTGTTGTGGGGTGGGGGAAGGGGGGAGGGATACCATTGGGAGATATACCTAATGCTAGATGACGAGTTAGTGGGTGCAGCGCACCAGCATGGCACATGTTTACATATGTAACTAACGTGCACAATGTGCACATGTACCCTAAAACTTAAAGTATAATAAAAAAAAAGGAATGAAATGAAAAAAAAAAAAAAAAAGAATCTCACTCAAAACCACTCAACTACATGGAAACAGAACAACCAGTTCCTGAATGACTGCTGGGTACATAACGAAATGAAGGCAGAAATAAAGATGTTCTTTGAAACCAATAAGAACAAAGACACAACATACCAGAATCTGTGGGACGCATTCAAAGCAGTGGGTAGAGGGAAATTTATAGCACTAATGCCCACAAGAGAAAGCAGGAAAGATCTAAAATTGACACCCTAACATCACAATTAAAAGAACTAGAAAAGCAAGAGCAAACACTTTCAAAAGCTAGCAGAAGGCAAGAAATAACTAAAATCAGAGCAGAACTGAAGGAAATAGAGACACAAAAATCCCTTCAAAAAATTAATGAATCCAGGAGCTGGTTTTTTGAAAGGATCAACAAAATTGATAGACCACTAGCAAGACTAACAAAGAAAAAAAGAGAGAAGAATCAAATAGATGCAATAAAAAATGATAAAGGGGATATCACCACCAATCACACAGAAATACAAACTACCATCAGAGAATACTACAAACACCTCTGTGCAAATAAACTAGAAAATTGAGAAGAAATGGATAAATTCCTCGACACATACACTCTCCCAAGACTAAACCAGGAAGAAGTTGAATCTCTGAATAGACCAATAACAGGATTTGAAATTGTGGCAATAATCAATAGCTTGCCAACCAAAAAGAGTCCAGGACCAGATGGAGTCACAGCCGAATTCTACCAGAGGTACAAGGAGGAGCTGGTACCATTCCTTCTGAAACTATTCCAATCAATAGAAAAAGAGGGAATCCTCCCTAACTCATTTTATGAGGCCAGCATCATCCTGATACCAAAGCTGGGCAGAGACACAACCAAAAAATGGAATTTTAGACCAATATCCTTGATGAAAATTGATGCAAAAATCCTCAATAAAATACTGGCAAAACGAATCCAGCAGCACATCAAAAAGCTTATCCACCAGGATCAAGTGGGCTTCATCCCTGGGATGCAAGGCTGGTTCAATATACACAAATCAATAAATGTAATCCAGCATATAAACAGAACCAAAGACCAAAACCACATGATTATCTCAATAGATGCAGAAAAGGCCTTTGACAAAATTCAACAACCCTTCATGCTAAAAACTCTCAATAAATTAGGTATTGATGGGACATATCTCAAAATAATAAGAGCTTTTTCTGACAAACCCACAGCCAATATCATACTGAATGGGCAAAAACTGGAAGCATTCCCTTTGAAAACTGGCACAAGACAGGGATGCCCTCTCTCACCACTCCTATTCAACATAGTGTTGGAAGTTCTGGCCAGGGCAATTAGGCAGGAGAAGGAAATAAAGGGTATTCGATTAGGAAAAGAGGAAGTCAAATTGTCCCTGTTTGCAGATGACATGATTGTATATTTAGAAAACCCCATTGTCTCAGCCCAAAATCTCCTTAAGCTGATAAGCAACTTCAGCAAATTCTCAGGATACAAAATCAATGTACAAAAATCACAAGCATTCTTATACACCAACAACAGACAAACAGAGAGCCAAATCATGAGTGAACTCCCATTCACAATTACTTCAAAGAGAATAAAATACCTAGGAATCCAACTTACAAGGGATGTGAAGGACCTCTTCAAGGAGAACTACAAACCACTGCTCAAGGAAATAAAAGAGGATACAAACAAATGGAAGAACATTCCATGCTCATGGGTAGGAAGAATCAATACCGTGAAAATGGCCATACTGCCCAAGGTCATTTACAGATTCAATGCCATCCCCATCAAGCTACCAATGACTTTCTTCACAGAATTGGAAAAAACTACTTTAAAGTTCATAGGGAACCAGAAAAGAGCCCGCATCGCCAAGTCAATCCTGAGACAAAAGAACAAAGCTGGAGGCATCACCCTACCTGACTTCAAACTATACTACAAGGTTACAGTAACCAAAACAGCATGGTACTGGTACCAAAACAGAGATATAGATCAATGGAACAGAACAGAGCCCTCAGAAATAACGCCACATATCTACAACTATCTGATCTTTGACAAACCTGAGAAAAACAAGCAATGGGGAAAGGATTCCCTATTTAATAAATGGTGCTGGGAAAACTGGCTAGCCATATGTAGAAAGCTGAAACTGGATCCCTTCCTTACACCTTATACAAAAATCAATTCAAGATGGATTAAAGACTTAAACGTTTGACCTAAAACCATAAAAACCCTGGAAGAAAACCTAGGCATTACCATTCAGGACATAGGCATGGGCAAGGACTTCATGTCTAAAACACCAAAAGCAATGGCAACAAAAGCCAAAATTGACAAATGGCATCAAATTAAACTAAAGAGCTTATGCACAGCAAAAGAAACTACATCAGAGTGAACAGGCAACCTAAACATGGGAGAAAATTTTCACAATCTACTCATCTGACAAAGGGCTAATATCCAGAATCTACAATGAACTCAAACAAATTTACAAGAAAAAAACAAACAACCCCATCAAAAAGTGGGCAAAGGACATGAACAGACACTTCTCAAAAGAAGACATTTATGCAGCCACAAAACACATGAAAAAATGCTCATCATCACTGGCCATCAGAGAAATGCAAATCAAAACCACAATGAGATACCATCTCACACCAGTTAGAATGGCAATCATTAAAAAGTCAGGAAACAACAGGTGCTGGAGAGGATGTGGAAAAATAGGAACACTTTTACACTGTTGGTGGGACTGTAAACTAGTTCAACCATTGTGGAAGTCAGTGTGGCGATTCCTCAGGGATCTAGAACTGGAAATACCATTTGACCCAGCCATCCCATTACTGGCTATATACCCAAAGGAGTATAAATCATGCTGCTATAAAGACACATGCACACGTATGTTTATTGCGGCATTATTCACAATAGCAAAGACTTGGAACCAACCCAAATGTCCAACAATGATAGACTGGATTAAGAAAATGTGGCACATATACACCATGGAATACTATGCAGCCATAAAGAATGATGAGTTCATGTCCTTTGTAGGGACATGGATGAAATTGGAAATCATCATTCTCAGTAAACTATCGCAAGAACAAAAAACGAAACACCACATATTCTCACTCATAGGTGGGAATTGAACAATGAGAACACATGGACACAGGAAGGGGAACATCACACTCTGGGGACTGTTGTGGGGTGGGGGGAGGGGGGAGGGATACCATTGGAAGATATACCTAATGCTAGATGACGAGTTAGTGGGTGCAGCGCACCAGCATGGCACATGTATACATATGTAACTAACCTCCACATTGTGTACATGTACCCTAAAACTTAAAGTATAATAATAAATAAATAAATAAATAAATAAAAAGACTACCATTGCCCTGATATGAAAGCCAAACAGGACAATACAAAAAGAAAAGAAAAGAAAAGAAAAGAAAAGAAAAAAAAAGAAAGGAAAGGAAAGGAAAGGAAAGAAAAGAAAGCAAAATAAAGAAAACTACAGAGCAATACCCCTGATAAAAATAGAGGCAAAAATCCTCAACAAAACACTAGCAAGCAAAATTCAACAGCACATTAAAGAGATCATTCACCATGATCCAGTGATATTCCTCCCTGGGATGAAAAGATGGCTCCACATGTGCAAACCAATAAATACAATACATCACATTAATAGAATAAAGGACAAAACCATATGCTCATTGCAATTGATGCGGAAAAAGCATTTGACAAAATTCAACATCCTTTCATAATAGAAACCTGCAAAAATTAAATATAAATGTTCTGCAACAAAATAAAGGCCATGTGTGACAAACCTACAGCTAACATCATACCTAATGGGAACAGTTCAAAGCTTTTTCTTTAAGATCCAAAATAAGAAAAGGATACTCACTCTTGCCATGTCTATGCAACAGAGTATTGGAAGTCCAAGCCAGAGCTATTAATCAAGACAAAGAAATAAAGGACATCCAAATTGGAACGGAAGAAGTTAAATTACAGGTGACATGATGTTATATATAGAAAACCCTGAAGAATTCACCAAAAAGCTGTTAGAACTAATAAAAGGATTCCAGTTGCAAGATACAAAATCAACATACAAAAATCAGTAACATTTCTATACACTGATAATAAACTACCTCAAAAAGAAATCAATAAAACAATCCCATTTATAATATCTATGAAAACATACTTAGGAAGAAACTTAAGGAAGTGAAACATCTCTACACTGAAAACTATAAAACATTGACAAAAGAAATTGAAGACACTAATAAATGGAAAGACATCCCACATTCATGGATTGGAGGAGTCAATATTGTTAAAATGTCCATACTATCCAAGCAATCTACAAATTTGATGCAATCGCTATGAAAACATGAAGGATATTCTTCATAGAAATAAAGCATCCTAAACTTCATATGGAACCACAAAAGACCCTGAATACCCACAGCAATCTTGAACAAAAAAAACAAGAGTTGTCACACTACATTACTTCAAAATATGCTACAAAGCTATAGTAACAAAAACAGCATGATACTGGCATAGGAACTGATACAGAGACCACTGGAGCAGAACAGAGAACTCAGAAATAAATCTACACATTTACAGCCAGCTGATTTTCCACAAAGGTGTGAAGAACACACATTGGGGAAAGAACAGTCTCTTTAATAAATGCTGTTGGAACAACTGGATATCCACATGTAGGAGAATGAAACTAGACCCTTATCTTACCTCATGTACAAAAATCAACTCAAAATGGATTAAATACTAAAATCTAAAAGCCAAAATTATAAAACTTCTAGAAGAAAACATAGGAGAAAAACTATATGATATTAGTCATGTTAATGATTTTTTGGATATAACACCGAAAGCACAGGAAATAAAAACAAAAATAAACACGTTAAACTACATCAAACTAAAAAGCTCTACAAGGCCAAGAAAGCAATTAATAAAGTAGAAAGACAATCTATAGAATAGGAGAATATATTTGCAAACCATCCCTCTGATAAGGAGTTAATATATGAATTATATAAATAACTTAAAGAATTCACTAGCAAGAAAACAATCCAGTTTTAAAATGGGCAAAGGACCTGAATAGATATTTCTCAAAAGAAGACATACAAATTCCAAGAGGTATATGAAGAAATGCTGAACATCACTGATCATGAGGGAAATGCAATTTAAATCCACAAGGAGATATCACCTCACACCTGTTAGAATGGCCATTGTGAAAAAGACAAAAGATAAATGTTGATGAAGAGGTGGAGAAAAGGGAGCATTTGAAAACTGTTAGTGGGAATATTAGTCAATACAGTCCTTAAGGAAAACAGTATAAAGGTTCCTCAAAAAACTAAAAATAGAACTATCATATAATCTTGCAATCTCATTACTGGGTATATATCAAAAGGAAATGAAATCAGTATGCCAATTAGATATCTGCACTCTCATGTTCATTGCAGCATTATTCACAATGTCTATCAATGAATGAATGGATAAAGAAAATGTGGCATAAATACACAATGGAATACTATTCAGCTATAAAAGAAGAAAATCTTGCCTTTTCTGACAACATGAATGAACCCGGAGGACAAGTACAGAAATGCAAATACTGTATGATCTCACTCATATGTGGAATAAAAATATTAGATCTTAGAATTATACAGTGGTGGCTATGATGGGCTGGAGTATTTGAAGGGGGGTGTTGTGGAGATGTTAGCTAAAGGATAAAAAATCTCAGAAGGAATAAGTTCAAGAAATTGTACACCATGATAACTATAGTTAATAAAAATATTCCTGAAAAATGCTAAGAGCAGATCTTAAGTGTTCTCATCACAAAAATGATAACTATGTGAGGTAATACATATGTTAACTAGCTAGATTTAGTCACTCCACACTGCATATATACATAAAACATTATGTTCTACATAAAAATACATACAATTTTACTCATCAATTAAAAACTAAAATAAAAAAATAAAATACAATATGGAAAATTTAAAATTAGGCTTTACTTTTCAAAAGACATGTCAGTGTCAAGATCATTGTTACTTGAATAAATATATTTAGTAAAAACATTAAACTCTGGAGTGGTCTTTGAATCACCTCCTGACATGTATTGATCAATGATCAATTATAGGTAGAGAATATCAGAAAGCAACTTTATGCCTGGGTAACCAATGTGATAACACATGACTTCATTGTTTGGTGACTGAACAACAAGTAGATGCAAAGTTGCTGAATAGTTAGCTGTTTATGTGACATAAGCTTCTGTAGACAGGAAGACTGAAATCACATACAATCTAATAACTATCATAATTCTAAAGTTCTGATGTATGTAAATAACATTTTAAGATATCTGCAATGACAGTTATGTGATTTCTATTGTTGACAGTCACAGGTACTGCTAATCCTATTGCAGTTTGTTTTCTGTTATCATAATATAAGATAATGTCAAATTTTAGTTAGGTTAGTGAAAATCGAGATTTAATTTTTTTCTGATGTACATTCTGAGAATCCTCCATTGCTGTAGGCTGATGCCTGGTTATGAACCCTGCTTAGAGTGTAGTTTCAGTTGCATGGAGAGAATGTAAGCAAATGAAGTGGAATCATAGCCAAACTGCAGAACTGGGCTAAAGAGCACAAGTCAAAAAAGACTGAAAGGGGAAACACCTCTTCCTCAGGTGTAGAAAAGAAAGGAGAAGATGGCTTTCTGTATATTTAGAAGATGAAATGTTTATTTTCCTGCAGTGTCCTTTACAAAGAAGTCTTCTTTCTTTATGAGATGTCCTGTAAAATCAGCTTTAGAAAAAGATTGTGCATAATTGATTATTTTGTGGCACACTAGGACTTTAAAATAATATCATTCTTACATAATAGCTTTTTTAAAGTCTCATTTTTATCATTAAAAATGAACATCAGACTTTTCCCTAATATCTACAATGCAGCAAGACCTTTTAAACTCAGGTGCTGCTTACTTTCCAAGAATGACATTTTCTCCTACAGCTATTCTTTCCTTATGATATATTTCTGTTTCCCACACATATCAAGTTTTGCTCATGTGAGCTTTCCTTGATTTATAAATGCTATTTTTGTATTTTTCTATTAAAGAAGACTCTTTGATTATCAGAATATTCATATCACATACTAAAGTAACGCCATAATCTATTACCATCTCATACAATCTTTATGACAAATATTTTATGATGGTAATGGGCCATCTTCAATAAGGATCGACGTCTTGCAAAATTTGGTTCAAATTTGCTATTTCTAATAAGCCTTATGTGAAAAATCCCTCTAATTCCTCTGCTCAATTGACAGAGATGAAATGGATTTACAGCATTGATGATTAGATGTTTGAAGAAGGGAATTAGAGCTCACGCTCTTGCCATTTGTTTCATTTACCTAGGTTTTGACCTCACTATGCAGCATGAGTAGTAGTTTCTAGAACATTGTTTTTGTTGTGATATTTATCATTTATTAAAAATAAATACAATGTTGACATCTTTCTTACTAAAAGAGTAGAGTATAGGCTTTTAGTTTTCTGAAATTTTTCTAAGAATTACCCTTGCTCTGATAACTCTCTTTGAAGTTGTTAAACCTAAGACACTGCTTAATTACAGATAATCTGCTTAGAGGGCTGGAATAAATGTTTGGTTGGATTTATGTAATATGTGCTATTATTTGAGGAGGCTGACTCCTAGAGGGCAGCATCCTTGAAGGATCTCTAGCACTTAAATATCGAAATATTAGGTCACTTAACTCAGTAAAAGGGTTATTGTCCATTCTCTCAAGGTTAGGAATGGCCCTTGCCCTTGAGGAGCTTATAGTTCATAGAAATGACACTTGTCTCTGTTGGTTTTTACTTTCCATTACTCTCTCATGCCCTAAAACATCTCAATGCTGCCCTTCCTACTACAGGCTGGAGCCAAGAATTTATACAAATAAGGGGTGTTACAAATTTTGCTTTTGTAATGCTATTTTCTGTCAAAGGCACCTGCCATTACTCCTTTGTTAGGAGTAGGGCTGGCACATACTGGGCCAGCCCTGGCTTTTCTAGTAAAACATTTATCCGGGGCATAAACCAGGTATCCGTCACAATTGTTACATTCTCTACTTGTTATTTCAATTTCAAAATGAGAGGCTCTGCCCAGCATCAGCTTTAGTTCAATAAACAATGCCCTTAGGACTTATTGTCTTATGGTTAAGAAAGGATGAGACATAATTTCATAACTAATGTGGTATCTAAACTGTGACTCGACTACCTGAGAATGTTATTTCTTGTCATCTCCACCTATGTTTAACTATATGCCCAAGTGTGCATAGGAACACGGAGGCCAAAATGAAATTTTGAATTTTATGTATTTCTGTTTTACTTAGACTCATTGAACCAGCTTAAACTTATAATCTACATTAAAATGGCCCTTATGTAAAATGTTCCCCTAAGAACAAAAATAAAGTCTTTATTTTTTCTATCCCCTTTCACCAATTAAACCCAGCTCAACAGCACTTTCATTAAAGACATTGTGGTATTTTTCTTTAACACCATTTGCTTTGGTTAAATTCTGTTTTGCATTTCAGAGACAGTAAGAGAGAGTATTGTTTGCTACAGTGTTGTCATAAGATTTTATAACACTGGTTGATGATGGCAAAGATTTCTTTCCATGAAGGACAGACACTCATGTGTAAATAATTAATATCCAAGAAAATATCCAGTCTATACTAAGCATGCCTACCTCTTCAAAGTCTTGGAAAAGCAGAAGATGTACCTTTTAGATTTGACATATATAAAACCTATAATTCACCCCAGGGGTTATTTTCTGATCTTAAACTACAGCTATTTTAAACTCCGGATTAGCTATTTGGATGTACTTGTTTTTTTATAGATTCCACTTCCCCCATATCCTATTAGTATTTGAGGTTCTTGTTTGAAACACAAACATACAGTATCAAAACATCTCATGTACAGCCGTGCGCAGTGGCTCACGCCTGTAATCCCAACACTTTGGGAGGATGAGGTGGGTGGATCACGAGGTCAGGAGATTGAGACTATCCTGGCTAACACGGTGAAGCCATGCATCTACTAAAAATACAAAAATTAGCCGGGCGTGGTGGCACGCGCATGTAGTCCCAGCTACTCCGGAGGCTGAGGCAGGAGAATCGCTTGAACCCAGGAGGCGGAGATTGCAGCCAGACGAGATCGCGCCACTGCACTCCAGCCTGGGTGTCGGAGTGAGACTCCGTCTCAAAACAAAGAAACAAACAAAAAATCTCATGTACCTCATAAATATATATGTATCCACAAAATTTAAAATTCAAAATTTTTAAAATACAAACATAAAAATCAATAATCTCAAACTCTTTCAGGGGGTTTTCCACTAATAACACCCGTAAATATCTATAAATTAGATAATAGGTATAAAGCAGCTATTGACAAGAGTGGCATACAGTAGGTACCCCAATATATTTATTCCCTCTGTTTCTTTAATGAGGGTCCCCATAGTATAAGCAATTATTATCTATATTTACAAATAAAAGTAAAGAAATAAGTTTAACGTGCTATATTAAATGGAAAGGCTTATCAAAATGAGTCCAGGTAAAAATGTGCTTTTTACTTCTTTCTCCACCTCCCCTTTTCAAAAATTTTCACATTAATAGTGTAATGATAATATTTAATGAGAATGTGCTTCCTATGTGATGTTCATGTTAAAACAATGACATTCAGCTATTTTTTTCTGTTTAAAAATGCGCAGGCCAGAAATGTAAATTCTTACTATTATTCTGTTTAACACTTAAAGTAAATAATTATCTACTGAAGGCTGACAATTTTCACAGTTCTTAACACCTGGCCAAAACAGTATAGCGTCTGCACTAAGCTCCACATGATAGCAATTGGCCTAAATCTTATTCCCTCTGGGTTACATTTTCATTGTGAACTTTCAGAGAATAAACAGATTCATAATACTATGAAATAAATGAGGCTTTACCACTTTAAACAGAATAGTCAGTTGTGCATGTTCGTAAAAATTCTGATAGAACACTCACATGAAATATTACACTGTTTCTAATAACAGGAAGAATTGTATAGATACTTCACTCCATTACATGTTATAATTCAGGGCAATTTCAAGAATTGGTCTGGAATCAAAGGTTTTAAGTAAAGGAGTTAGAGGAACACAAGATCCAAAAAACCGTGTATTCTAATTAAATCATTATAGTGGTTTATATAATGGTGAACTGAAATAAATGATATGCAACGCCTCTAAAACGCCTGATGCTTATCATATGGGCTCAGTGGATTATTCACAAAAGTGTCTGAGAACAGAGCTTACATTTTCCAAATAATTCAAAATGCTTAGGAAGAAAAGATGGCATTCTCCCCAGTTTTACAAAGTTTAATGCTTCTGTTTACTAGTATAAAAGAAAGTGTTAGGGTCCCATGAGTGCTGACAAATTATGTCCTTATGGCTCCTCTTATTATGTGAAAAAGCTTTAGTGATTTCTCACAAAATAAGGTGAGCTACAGAGTCTAAATATCTTCGAGTGCCTAAACTTGTTTGATTAAAAAATTGAATCAGTGAAACTGAAACCGTCTTTGCAAAGATTATAACTGAGAAAATTATTACAGTGGAAGAGGTCTGACCTAACCCACTCCGTCTTGCTTCTAACCTCCAAGCTATCTTTGTTCATTCCTAGGCATAATCAAACTAACTTTGGGAAGAACTTAGTTTATAGTTTAGCTTTCATACAACGACTATAAGAGCCCTTTCACAAAACAAACCCTTTTCCTGGCTGGGGACTAGACTGCCTTTGCAGGACTAACAAATTAGCCACAAGATTAGAAATTATGGTTTAGCAATCATGCAACTGGAGGCTACAAGATTCTAATCCTCCTCCCCCAAATTTCTTCTGGGGATAATATCACATTGTAAAACGTAAGATCAGGGCTTGAGATATTTTGCAGCCTCTACACACAATGGATCAGCTGGTACCACGCAGATCGATAAACTGGCTCACCTGGGTCTTGTGGCCCCAACCCAGGAACTGATTCAGGATAAGAGGATAGCTTCCACTCCCTATGAGTTCATCTCTGACCCAACCAATCAGCACTCCTGATTCACTGGCCACCCCCTACCCGCCAAGTTATCCTTAAAATCTCTGGTCCCCAAATTCTTGCGAGACTGATATGAGTAATAATAAAACTGGTCTGCCACACAGTCAGCTCTGCATGAGTTACTCTTTCTGTATTGCAATCCCCTGTCTTGGTAAATCGGCTCTGTATAGGCAGCAGGCAAGGTGAGGCCATTGGGCACTTACAAAGCAACTGGTTTTTGGCAGAGGAGTAACTAGTTGATTTTTTTTTTTTTTTTTTTTTTTTTTGAGACGGAGTCTAGCTTTGTCGCCCAGGCTGGAGTGCAGTGGTGTGATCTCGGCTCACTGCAAGCTCCGCCTCCCGGGTTCACACCATTCTCCTGCCTCAGCCTCCCGAGTAGCTGAGACTACAGGCGCCCGCCACCACGCCCGGCTAATTTTTTGTATTTTTAGTAGAGACGGGGTTTCACCGTGTTAGCCAGGATGGTCTCGATCTCCTGACCTCGTGATCCGCCCGCCTCGGCCTCCCAATTAGTTGATTTTAATAAACTGTATAAACTCATTCTCTCATTTTTCTTCTCGAAATGAGTATATATTTGCAGATAGGAACGAATCTACTTATAATTTTGTGTGTGTGCCTTATTGATACACGGGCAGGATTTTGATGGGCTATGATTATTTTAAAAGGTATATGCTTTAAACATTGGCTTTTTAAAGGCTTCACTAGATTGTTTTGACATGATTCGCCTTCTACTACTTCCATGAAGCCACGTTATTTTAGTTCTTTCTAGGGAGGACAAAAACAGTTTAACATTTAAATGCTGACAAACACTGGAACAAAATAATAAGCCATATAGTGTCTCTCCACTTCCTCCAGTCTGGTCCAACTCAGATGTCCCTAGGACCATATGTGTATAATTTTAGAACTGCTTTGGGAAATTCGGTTTCCAAGAATAAGAATAAAAATAAAGTGGGAAGAATGAGACTAGTTATAACTTATGACCTTATTATAATATATCTCTGCCAAAAATATTTTCAGAAGCACAATCACTTCACTTCTATTATTACATTATCACACAAACTAAGTGCATTCTAAATCTCAAAGGTTTTTTTTTTCTCACATGATTCATTTCCATGTAAATCTCACAATTTTTAAAGTTTGTTCCTAGGAATAACAATATAATAAACAGGCTAACTTTTTGTTAGAAATTTAACATAAAAAATGACTTGTTTATTTCTCAGGGCAACACAAAACTGCGAAGCTTTGTGACCCACATGTGTTATTTCTTCTATTCAAAGCAATGCTAATGATTTGAATGTACCCTTTTCAATATGCCACAAAGTATCCTTTTGGGAGTCACTTGAGCAATATTCTAAGGGCTCTTTTCTCTATAAAGAGTCAGGAGTGTTCATTTAGATCCATGTTTTATCTGAAAAGTATTTTCCTGGCATTTCCATGTATAAAACAACCCTGAAGTCAGAGAAAAGAGATTTGGTATGGTATAGTTTGTTGCACTTCAAGTGAGAAATGTTGATGTTTTAACAAATTAGTCTTTTAACCTTAACTCCTTTTAAAATCCTAAAACTTTGGACATTTGTTCAAGCTTTGACTCATTCATTTATCCTTTCGTTTTTTAGTAAATTTAAGGGCGAAAATTATTTTGTTAGAAAATCACTAGCACCATCTACTGTTGCTTTTTGGAACTACCTCAAAATACTTTTTAAAAAATTATATCTACATATTTGAATTTTAAATATTTTTATCTTTTATTATAGATATAGAAGGTACACGTATGGATTTGTTTTATGGGTATGTTGCACTCAGGTATTGAGCATAGTAACCAATAGATAGTTTTAAATCCATTCCTCCCCTCCTCCCTCTAGGAATCTGCAATGTCTATTGTTCCTATGTTTATGTCCATGGGTGTTCCATGCTTAGCTATCACTTATAAGTAAAAACATGCAGTATTTGGTTTTCAGTTTCTGCATTAATTTCCTTAGGATTACGGTCTCTAGTTCCATCCATGTTGTTGCAAAGGACATGGTTTCAGTTTTTTTATGACTGCATAGTATTCCATGATGCATATGTACCACACTTTCTTTATCCAATCCACCTAGGTTGATTCCATGTCTTTGCTATCATGAATAGTGCAGGAATAAAAATACAAGTGCATGTGTCTTTTTGGTATGATGATCTATTTTCCTTTGGGTATATACCCAGTAATAGGATTGCTGGGTCAAATGGTAATTCTGTTTTAAGTTCCTTGAGAAATCTCCAAACTGCTTTCCACAGTGGCTAAACTAATTTTTATTCCCACCAGCAGTGTATAAGCATTCCCTTTTCTCTGTAGCTTCACCAGCATCTGTTGTTTTTTGAATTTTTAATAATAGCCATTCTAACTGGTGTGAGATGGTATTTCATTGTATTTTGTATTTGTCTTTTCATGTTTGTTGGCCACATGTATGTCTTCTTTTGAAAAGTGTTTGTTTATGTCCTTTGCCCATTTTTAATGGGGTTATTTGTTTTTGCCTATTGATTTGTTGGAGTTCCTTATAGATCCTGGATATTAGACCTTTGTAGGATGCAGTTTGTGAATATTTTCTTTCATTCAGTGAGTTTTCTATTTACTCTACTGATAGTTTTTTTTTTCTGTGAAGGAACTCTTTAGTTTAATTAGGTCCTACTTGTCAAGTTTTGTTTTCTGCAATTGCTTTTAAGAACTTAGCCAAAAGTTCATCACTAAGGCTGATGTCAAGAAGGGTTCCTAGGTTTACTTCTAGGATTCTCATACTTTGAGGTCTTACATTTAAGTCTTCAAATCACATTGACTTATTATATATGTTTAAAGGCAAGGGTCCAGTTTCAATCTTCTGCATATGGCTATCCAGCTATATCCCAGCACCATTTATTGAATTGAGAATCCTTTCCCCATTGCTTGTTTTTGTTGGCCTTGTCAAAGATCAGATGGTTGTAAATATGAGGCTTTATTTCTGAGTTTACTATTCTGTTCCATTGGTCTATGTGCCTAGTTTTGTGCTAGTACCATGATGTTTTGGTTACTATAGCCTTATAATATAATTTGAAGTTAGGTAGTGTGATGCCTCTGGCTTTGTTCTTTCTTGCTTAGGATTTCTTTAGCTCTTCAGTTTCTTTTTTGGTTCTATATGAATTTTAGAACTTTTTTTCTAATTCTCTAAAGAGTGGCAATGTTAGTTTGATAAGAATATTGTTGAATCTGTAAATTGCTTTGGGCAGTATGCCATTTTAACGATATTGATGCATCCAATCTATAAGCATGAGATGTTTTTTCATTTATTTGTGTCATCTCTGTTTTTTTCTTTTTTTCTTTTCAGCTGTCTTTTGTCATTCTCCTTATAGAGATCTTTCACTTCCTTGGGTAGCTGTATTCCTAGGTATTTCACATATATATATATATGAATATATATATATATATACCAATTGTATATGGTATATATATATAATGTATATATAATGTAATGGTATATATATATATATATATATATACACCAACTGAAAAATGATTGCAAGAGATTTGGACTTTATAATGATTGAAAAAGATTTGGAATCTTACTAAACAAAATTTAAATGTTAAATATTATTATGTGTGCCTTCAAAGTCTGAGTGGGTAAAAACTAATTATGTATTTGGACATTAGGGGTTAGGTAAAAAGAAATAAGTGATAAAAACATTATCACTATCCTCAGGAGTCCTAAGGAACGAAATAAAATCACATTCTCAAAAACCATATAAATGTAATTTTCTGAAGTGGTTTTGAGATTCATGGATGTCATGGACCAGTAAAATATCTCCCCAATTTTAGGGACCAACATAAGGTTGCCAGCTTTTTATTTTGCTTGTTGTAACCATTAAAATTTTAGTTGACTTTTAGGATAATTTCACACACATAAAACTAACACAATTTTAGAATATAAGGCAGTCTATTAAAAAATGTAATACATGCTGCGGCCTGCTGGAGGGTGGAGGGTGGGAAGAGGGAGAGGATCAGCAAAAATAACTAAAGGATACTAGGCTTAATACCTGGGTGATGAAATAATCTATGTAACGAACTCCCATGACACACGTTTACCTATGTAAAAATGTAATACATTTAGTGTTATGAAAAATTCAATGTTGTTTTTATTTTTCTCATTTGTCTGGAATGGCACTGGTCAAATAATAAACTGTTACTTGGGAACA
This sequence comes from Gorilla gorilla gorilla, assembly GCF_029281585.2. Taxonomy (NCBI): domain Eukaryota; kingdom Metazoa; phylum Chordata; class Mammalia; order Primates; family Hominidae; genus Gorilla; species Gorilla gorilla. Next base: position 97,366,450 of record NC_073247.2, read on the forward strand.
ACAATTTTACAGCATATCAGATGAAGACTAGATAATGAAGTTTCAAGAAGAAAAAGAGTAGGCCATGGTATTTTAAAGTATTTTAAAGGTATTATGGGAGGACATTATAGAGAGAATGGCTTGCACTCTGTGTTGGTGGGTGGGTGCTATGGAATTGATTAGTTCTCATTCACAACATTTTTCTTCCTGTCACTTAGAAAATTTGGCATCAATTGAGATCTAGAAATACGTAAAGAAAATAAATGGCATTGACAGTTTTATTGGTTACCGGAAGTATTATCACAAAACAAAGAGCATATTCATAAAGTGATTTATGGGAAAATATTATGTGACTTAGGAGAAATCAAAATGTGTATTCAATTATGCCAAAAATATCCCGAACTAAAGAAGTTCTTCTTTGCTTTTTATTGACACAATTAAAATTTCTGTCAAAGGAAACAAGCATTTCCATGTGGTTTAATTATGTGCTCTAACTAGACTTTCTCTAAATCTTCTGGCATCACTGGACCGTATTCTAATCAGATTCTGTTATGTTATGTTAAATCTGTGGTTCTTTTTAATGCCCTAAAGAATTTGATAAAATAAAAAAGATATTTAAATAAAAAAGGAATTGTAGCTACCTACCCTAGAGAAAAATAATTATGAAGAAGACATAGGATGAAAATATTTGCCAGTCTAATCACTACATGATTTCTAATACAAATTTCCAAATGAAGTAATCCACTTCCTATGAAATACCAAAATAAGTTCCCATGATAAGCAGTCTGAATATGGGGTTTGGCACAAGTAAATTATTTCTCTCCTTACAGTTAATAATTAGTACACGCAGAATGGTTGCAAATTTCCAATTTTCATGGACCTAATAGCAACAAAATTGTAAATTATAGGATTGGAAAAAAACTTGATGAAAGCAAGAAAGCCAATGGTTTAGGGGAAATAATACAGTTCCAATTGAATAACCAATTCTGAATTGTTAAGAGGAAATAATGAGACAATGTTGATCGATAGAAGCTTCTTGTATCAATGGGGCATTGTTGAAAGGAATATTCACTTATAATAATCATGATTTGTTAAATTCTACCTCGTTTTGAAAGAGACCTTCAGAGCAGAACATCAAAAAAGAATAATACTTAGATTAGGAATCCCATAATCACACCATTATATTTATGTACAAATTTACAAATGAGCATTATTTTTAAAAAATATGTACGCAGTTTTAGATCTGGAGTTTCCAATTGTATAGTGGCACACAGAGAGGGTTTTGATAAGACTCAAAGACTGTTTGGGATTAGTCTGTCCATCTTCCTCTTGACTAACTTGAAAAAGAATACAATAATTTCTACCAAGGAGGTGAGATTAAAAAGAATAAATGGAGAGGAGACTTTTTACTGTGAGCCAAGCAGAATGGTAGTAAAGGAGTTCCTGATGTCATTTTTTTTAAATTTCTTATTTTTTGTTAATCACAACAAAACAGGTAAGAATGTAAGAACTCGGTTAGGGAATTCCCCATATTAAACAAGTATGTGTTAAGTGAAATTGTGGTTGTTAGGCTGCCTGGTGCATGGTGTGATGTGAGGAATTTGAGAAGGTTTCTCATTCTTTAACTCTCTCCTTTCCTGAAGACTTCTTGTTAGTACCTAAAATTAAATCATTAACAAATCTTTCCTTTAATTAACTAAAGTTCCTGGAGAGCCCTTTCAAATATTAATTTTATGTACTGCTCCTGAGTAAGTGATAACGCTAACAATATGAATTAATTTTGCCAGTTGTGAAAAGACATGATACTGTAAATAGTAGGTAGCAATGGAGTAGGTGGGGTTGGGGACTTGAAAAGGAGGAAACAGCCCACAAAACGAAGGAAGACAGAAACAAAATTACATTTCTGACTACTTTACAATTTGGCCTAGGGACAGTTCTTGGTACTAGGTAAACTTCTTAGTGGATTATTTAAATTAGACAGAATGCATGAGGCGATGATTTAAAAACAAACAAAAACTAATTTTATCTTTACATTTTTTAATCTTGTGCAGGTCTTTACCAATTTATTTGATGTAAAATTTGCTGAGTAGAGTAAGAAGCTTTCCTAGTTGATACAAGTTAGTTTATTTGAAAAGGAGGATATTTAACATTAATGAAAATACTTTGCAATTGGCAGAGAAATCATTGTTTAGCTTTTGACGTGCTTGCTAGACAATTTTGGACCCAAGCCATACACTACTTTTTCAGAGAATGTTTCACTTCAAAAACAAGATCTGTAGAGTTGGAAATAGCAAGTGGTTTTCACTGGGAAATCCTAATTGGCATCTGTCAATTCTGACCTGCTGCTGAAAGACATAAAATGTCAATTTCCATTTCAGCTGAGATAGGCTTCTCATCAGTAACTTTTAGAGCATTAAGTGGCTCTAATACAAGTGGCGTCATTTGAATCTGGTGGCAAAAGAGGTCCTCTCTTTCTCATCCCCTTATTAACCCCACTTCCACCTGCCACTATTCAGGAACGTCCACCCTGCAAAGAAATTTAAATTTACATGCAGTTCCGGAAACTTCAAGGACTAAAACTAGGAGTTACATTCCAGAGAGAGAAACAAAGTAAGCAGAGGATTTAAGATACTGGCTGGGGACAAAATCATGAAGGAGACTAATTAAGCAAGTCTATTAACAAATAAGTTGAGAAAATTTAAGACCAGAGACAGAAGTAGACAGGATTCCAGAGATAGAAAGGCAGAAATCCTAAGTGACTGGGATCATGGTCAGAACCCAAAGCTGGGATTCAAATGCCAGAGTCCAGGAAACAAAGCAGCCTAGATAACTGAGACAAATTTGCCAACTGATTATCACTAACTTTTCACCAACATCAGTGACTGTGGAAAGGGAGAAAATGGACTTATACTATATAGTATATGGATTTTAAAATGCTTGGCTTTGAGAATAGTAAAAAATGACAATGGGCTTGCAACACTTTTAGAGATCACGGAACATAGGAACACTCAATAAACATTAGCTATCATTATGCTGTAGAATAGATTTAAGAATTTTTAAGAGAGCAGGGTTCTTCTATGGTTCTATTTCTGGCATTAGGCCACACATACGCATTTATGGCAAAGACCATTCACAGTTTGAGAATGTTGCTTGCCAAATAACCAATGAATGGTCAATATCTAGCAAGGAATTAGGGAAACAGTGAAGATTCATATTTCTGCTCATCTTGGGAGTGGCCATCTTATTTTACCATCTTATTTTACAGGTTCTTAAATTTCTTAGGAGAGAGAATTCAAGGGAGATGACTCTAGAGTAGTGATTCCTAAACTGGCTACTTGAGAATCCTACAAGGAGTTTTGTTTTTGTTTGTTTGCTTGTTTGTACCATTTTAACCTTTTTTTTTTTTTTTTTTTTTTTTTTTTTTTTTTTTTTTGAGACAGAGTCTCGCTCTGTCGCCCAGGCTGGAGTGCAGGGGCAGAATCTCGGCTCACTGCCACCTCTGCCTCCTGGGTTCAAGCAATTCTCTTATCTCAGCCTCGCGAATAGCTGGGACCACAGGTGCCCGCCACCACTCCTGGCTAATTTTTGTATGTGTATATATATATATATATATATATATATACACTTTTTTTTTTTTTTTTTTTAGTAGAGACGGGGTTTCACCATATTGGTCAGGCTGGTCTCGGACTCCTGACCTCAGGTGATCCACCCACCTCGGTCTCCCAAAGTGCTGGGATTACAGATGTCAGCCACCACACCCGGCCCATTTTAACCATTTTTAAGTGCCCAGTTCAATGCTGTTAAGTACATTTACATTGTTGTACAACCATCACCACTATCTATCTCCAGAACTTTTTTATCCTCCTCAAATAAAACTCTATACCCATTAGAAAGTAACTTCCGATTTTCCCCTCCCCTCAGCCCATGGCAACTACCATTCTACTTTTTGTCTCTGAATTTGATAATCTAAGTACTTCATATAAGTGAAATCATACAGTAGTTATTATGTAGTGGTCTTATTTCACTCAGCATAATGTCGTTCAAGGTTCATCCACGTTGTAGCATATGTGAGAATTTCTTTCCTATTTAAGGCATATACACTATAGATAGAATATTTGGTTTATTCATTCATCTATCTATGAACAATTGAGTTGCTTCCACCTGTTGGCTATTGTGAATAATGCTGCTGTGAACATGAAAGTACAAATATCTATCCAAGTCCCTGCTTTCAATTTTTTTGAGTATATACCTGGAGTAGGTATATAATTTATATGCACTAAAAATAATTATATTTTGAAGTTTTGAGGCACCACCAAACTTTTTTCTGCAGTGTCTCCAGCATTTTGTATTCACTCCAGCAGTACACAAATGTTACAATTTGTCCATACCTCATCAACATTTGTTATTTTCTGTTTTTCTATTTATAGTAGCTATTCTACTATGCAGTGGTGTGCAGTGGCATCTTACTGTGGTTTTGACTTGCATTATTACTAATGATTAGTGATGTTGAGTATCTTCTCATGTGTTTGTTAGCCATTTTTGTATCTTCTCTGGAAAAATGCCTAAGTCCTTTGTCCATTTTTGAAATTAGGCTGTTTTCTGTTGTTGAGTTGTAGAAGTTCTTTATATTCTAGATATTAACCTCTTAACATATATATAATTTGGAAATATTTTCTCTCACAATCTTGGTTTTTTCACCCTATTGATTGTTTCCTTTGATGCACAGAAGTTTTAAATTTTAATGTAGTCCAATTTACACTTTCATGTTGTTGTCTACATTTTTGTTGTTGTATCCAAGAAATCACTGCCAAATCCATTGTTGTGAAGCTTTTCATTTATGCTCCTTCTGAGAGGGCTATTGTTTTAGAGCTTACATTTAGGTCTTTTGATTAAATTTGACTTAATATTTTTATAATTTTAGTTTTGCATGTGTATATCAAGTTTTTCCAGGATCTTTTGAGAAAGTCTGATTTTCCTCATTGAATGGTCTTTGCACTTGTGTAAAAATTCATTTGATCATATATGTGAAGATTTATTTCTGGAAACTCTCTTCAGTTACATTAGACTATATGTTGGCATTTATGTGAGCACCATACTCTTTTGATTACTATAGCTTTTTGGTAACTTCTGAAATTAGGAAATGTGCTTCCTTCAACTTTGTTCTTTGTCAAGATTGTTTTGGTCATTTAGGGTTCTTTGAGATTCCATATGAATTTTAGGATGAATTTTGTAATTTATGCAAAAACATCTTAGGGATTTTGATTTTGTTAGGGATTGCAATGAATATGTAGACCACTTTGAGTAGTATAAAAATCTTGACAATATTAAGTGTATCAATGAAATGGAAAGATGTCTTTCTATTTATTTGTATTTTCTCTAATTTCTTCTAGTAACATTTTAGACTTTTCAGTGTAAGACTCTTCACCTTCTTGCTTTAAATTTGTACATAAGTATTTTATTCATTTGATATCATTATAAATGGAACAGTTTTGTTAAATTATTTTGCAGGTTATTAATTGTTAACATATAGAAACACAACTGTTTTTTGCATGTTTATTTTTTATCCTACAATTTTGCTGAATTCATTTATTACTTCCAATGGTTTGGAGTGGAATCTTTAGGACTTTCTACATATAAAATTATGTCATCTGCAAACAAAGATAATTTTACTTTTTCTGCTTTTTATATATATTTTTTCTTATTTGCTCTGGCTAGCACTTCCAGTACTACGTTGAATAGAAGTGGCTAAATCATGCATTCTTGCCTTGTTCCTAATTTTAGAGAAAACATTTTCAGTCTTTCACCATTTAGTATGATGTTAGCTGTAGGTTTTTCATATATGGCCCTTATTATGTTGAGATAATTTCCTTTAATTCCTAATTAGTTGAGTTTTTTTCTATCATGAAAAGGTGTTCAATTTTGTCAAATGCTTTCCCTGTACCCTTTGAGATAATCATGTATTTATTAATAAATGTATTCACTAATGTATTGCACTACATTGATTGCTTTTTGTATAGCCAACCATCCTTGCATTCCAGAAGTAAATCCCACTTGGTCATAGAGTATAATCCTTTTAATATGTTGTTGAATATGAGTTGCTAGTGTTTTGTTGAGAGTTTTTGCATCAATACTCATGAGGGATGTTGGTCCATAGTTTTCTTTTCATGTAGTGAATTTGCCTGGCTTTGTTATCAGGGTAAGACTGGTGTCATAGAATGAGTTTGGAAGTATTATTTCCTCTCTGATTTTTGGAACAGTTTGAGGTGTATTGATTTTAATTCTTCTTTTAATTGTTGATACAATTTACCAGAGCAGCCATCTTGTCCTAGGCTTTTTTTTCTTTCTATGAGTTTTTTTAATTATTGTTTTTATCTTCATACTACTTACAAGTATATTAAGATTTACTGTTTCTTCTTGACATGATTCAGTTTTGATGGGTTGTGAGTTTCTAGAAATGTGTTCATTTAGATGATCCAACTTGTTACTGTACAATCACTCATAAAACTCATAATTTTTTTATTTCTATAAAATTAGTAGTTATGTCCCCCTTTTCCTTTCTGATTTTAAGTACCTGAGTCCTCTCTCTTTTTCTTCGTCAATCTAGCTAAACATTTGTCAATTTTGTTGATCTTTTCAAGTAACAAATTCTTGATTTTGTTGACTTTCTCTATTGTTTGTCTATATTCTTTTATTTCTGCTCTAATCTTTATTATTTATCTTTTTCTTCTAGCTTTGTTTAGTTTGTTCTTCTTATAGTTCTCAAAACATAAAGTTAGATTGTTAAATTGAGATCTTTCTTCATTTTTAATGAAAGCATTTACACGTATAAATTTTCCTCTCAGCACTGCTTTCACTACATCCCATAAGTTTTGGTATGTTTTGTTTTCATTTTCATTTGTCTCTGAGCATTATCTAATTTTACTTTTTATTTTTTCTCTGACTCATTGGTTATTTGAGTGTGTTGATTAATTTTCATACATTTGCATATATTCCAATTCTCCCTCTGTTATTGGTTTCTAGTTTCATTCCACTGGGAATGAAAAAGTACTTTGTATTATTTCAGTAATTTTAAATTTATGAAGACTTGTTTTATGGTATAACACATGATCTTTCCTGGAGAATATTCTATGTGTAAGTAATATATATGCAGAAAAATGTTTGTTCTACTCTTCTTGGGTGGAATGTTTTGTATATGTCTGTTAGATCTGATAGGCCTATGCTGTTCAAGTTCTCTATTTCCTTGTTAATCTTCTGTCTGATTATTTTATCCTTTATTGAAAGTGAGGTACTGGTCTCCAACTATTATTATAAAACTATTTCTCCCTTTAATTCTGTCAAGGTTTGCCACATATATTTAGGAGTTCTGGTGATTTGTGTGTATATGTTTACAATTTAGATATCTTATTGGTGGATGATTATTATATAGTGTTCTTCTTTGTCTCTTGTAACAGTTTTTGTCCAAAAATCTATTTTATCTGATATTAGTATAATCAACCTTGCTCTCTCTTTGTTGTTATTTGCACAAAATGTCTTTTTCTATCCTTTCACTTTTAACCTATGCACATTCTTAGATCCAAAGTGAGTGCCCTACAGACAATATACAGTTGGATCCTGCATTTTAATCCACTTTGCTAATCTATGTCTCTTGGGGACATAGATTAAACTGGAGAATTTATCTACTTACACTTAAAGTAATTACATATAGAGGAGGACTTACTATTGCTATTTTTGTTGTTTTTTGTTTGTTTGTTTGTTTGTTTCTCTTCTTTTGTTGAGATGGGGTCTCACTCTGTAACCCAGGCTTGAGTGCAGTGGTGCAATCTTGGCTCACTGCAACCTCCACCTCCCAGGTCAAGTGAGCCTCCCACCTCAGCGTCCCAAGTAGCTGGGATCACAGGCATGTACCACCACATCTGGCTAATTTTCATTGCATTTTTGGTAGAGACAGGGTTTCGCCATGTTGCCCAGGCTGGTGTCAAACTCCTGAGCCCAAGTGATCCACCCACCTTGGCCTCCTAAACTGCCAGAATTATAGGCATGAGCCACTGCACCTGGCCTATTTTTAAAAATTTTTTTACTTTAAGTTCCAGGATACATGTGCAGAACCTGCAGGTTTGTTACATAGGTATACACGTGGCATGGTGGTTTGCTACACCTATTGACCCATCCTCTAAGTTCCCTCCCCTCATCCCCCACCCACTAACAGGCCCTGGTGTGTGTTGTTCCCCTCCCTGTGTCCATGTGTTCTCATTGTTCAACTCCCACTTATAAGTGAGAACAAGCAGTGTTTGGTTTTTTGTTCCTGTGTTAGTTTGCTGAGGATGATGGTTTCCAGTTTCCTTTATGTCCCTGCAAGGGATATGATCTCATTCCTTTTTATGGCTGTGTAGTATTCCATGGTGTATATGTACCGCATTTTCTTTATCCAGTCTATTATTGATGGGAATTTGGGTTGGTTCCATGACTGCACTGTTGTAAATAGTGCTGCAATAAACATACATGTGCATCATCTTTATAGTATAATGATTTATATTCCTTTGGATATACATCCAGTAATGGGATTGCTGGGTGAAATGGTATTTCTGGTTCCAGATCCCTGCGGAATCACCATTCTGTCTTCCACAATGGTTGAACTAATTTACATTCTTACCAACAGTGTAAAAGTGTTCCTATTTCTCCACAGCCTCACCAGCATCTATTGTTTCTTGCCTTTTCAATAATCACCAATCCGACTGGTGTGAGATGGTATCTCATTGTGGTTTTGATTTGCATTTCTCTAACGATCAGTGATGTTGAGCTTGTTTTCATATGTTTGTTGGCCGTGAAAATGTCTTCTTTTGAGAAGTGTCTGTTCATATCCTTTGCCCCCTTTTTTTATGGGGTTCTGTTTTTTTTGTAAATATGTTTAAGTTCCTTGTGAATTCTGGATATTAGCCCTTCGTCAGATGGGTAGATTGCAAAAATTTTCTCCCATTCTGTAGCTTGCCTGTTCACTCTGATGATAGTTTCTTTTGCTGTGCAGAAGCTCTTTAGTTTAATTACGTCTCATTTGTCAATTTTGGCTTTTGTGCCAATTGCTTTTGGCATTTTTATCATGAAGTCTTTGCCCATGCCTATGTCCTGAATGGTATTGCCTAGGTTTTCTTCTAGGGTTTTTATGGTTTGGGGGTTTTACATTTAAGTCTTTAATCCATCTTGAGTTAATTTTTGTATAAGGTGTAAGGAAGGGGTCCAATTTCAGTTTTCTGCATATGGTTAACCAGTTTTCCCAGCACCATTTACTGAATAGGAGATCCTTTCCCCATTGCTTGTTTTTGTCAGGTTTGTAGAAAATCAGATGGTTGTAGATTTGTGTTGTTATTTCTGAGGTCTCTGTTCTGTTCCATTAGTCTATATGTCTGTTTTGATACTAGTAATGTGCTATTTTGGTTACTGTAGCCTTGTAGTATAGTTTGAAGTCAGGTAGCATGAGGCCTCCAGCTTTGCTCTTTTTGCTTAGGATTGTCTTGGCTATACAGGCTCTTGTTTGTTTCCATATGAAATTTAAAGTAGTTTTTTTCTAATTCTGTGAAGAATGTCAATGATAGTTTGATTGGAATAGGATTGAACTTATAAATTACTTTGGGCACTATGACCATTTTTGTGATATTGATATGGATAAGAAGAATCAGTATCTATGAGGATGGAATGTTTTTCCACTTGTTTACATGCTCTCTTATTTCCTTGTGCAGTGGTTTGTAGTTCTCCTTGAAAAGCTCTTTCACATCCCTTGTTAGCTCTATTCCTAGGTATTTTCTTCTCTTTATAGCGATGTGAATGGGAGTTCATTCATGATTTGGCTCCCTGCTTGTCTGCTGTTGGTATGAATGAATGCTTGTGAGTTTTGCACATTGATTTTGTATCTGGGGACTTTGCTGAAGTTGCTTATTAGTTTGAGGAGTTTTGGGGCTGAGGTGGTGGGGTTTTCTAAATACAAAATCATGTTGTCTGCAAAAAGAGACAATTTAACTTCCTCTCTTCCTATTTGAATATGCTTTATTTCCTTCTCTTGCCTGATTGCCCTGGCTAGAACATCCAATACTATGTTGAATAGGAGTGGTGAGAGAGGGCATCCTTGTCTTGTATCGGTTTTCAAAGGGAATGCATCCAGCTTTTGCCCATTCAATATGATATTGGCTGTGGGTTTGTCATAAATAGCTCTTATTATTTTGAGAAATGTTCCATCAATACTTAGTTTATTGAGAGTTTTTAACAGAAAGGATGTTGAATTTTATCAAAGGCTTTTTCTGCATCTATTGAGATAATTATGTGGTTTTTATCTTTGGTTCTGTTTATGCAATGGATTACATTTACTGATTTGCATATGTTGAACTAGCCTTGCATCCCAGGGATGAAGCTGACTTGATCATAGTGGATAAGTTTTTTGATGTGCTGCTGGATTTGGTTTGCCAGTATTTTACTCAGAATTTTTGCATTAATGTTCATCAGGGATATTGGCCTGAAGTTTTCTTTTTTTGTTGTGTCTTTTACCGACTTTGGTATCAGGATAATGTTGGCGTAATAAAATGATTCAGGGAAGAGTTCCTCCTTTTCAATTCTTTGGAATAATTTCAGAAAGAATGGTACCAGCTCCTCTTTGTACCTCTGGTAGAATTTGGCTGTGAATCAATCTGGTCCTAGGGTTTTTTGGTTGGTAGGTTAGTAATTGCTGCCTCAATTTCAGAACTTGTTATTGGTCCATTCAGGGATTTGACTTCTTCCTGGTTTAGTCTTGGGAGGGTGTATGTGTCCAGAAATTTATCCATTTCTTCTAGATTTTCCTGTTTATTGGCATAAAAGTGTTTATAGTATTCTTTGATGGTAGTTTGTATTTCTGTGGGGTCTGTGGTGACATCTTACTTATCATTTTTTATTGTGTCTATTTGATCTCTCTTTTCTTTTTTATTAGTTTAGCTAATGGTAATTTTGTTAATTATTTCAAAAAACAAGCTTCTGGATTCATTGATTTTTTTGGAGTGTTTTTCATGTCTCTATCTCCTTTAATTCTGTTCTGATCTTAGTTTTTTCTTGTCTTCTGCCAGCTTTTGGATTAGTTTGCTCCTGACTCTCTAGGTCTCCTAATTGTGATGTTAGGGTGTTGATTTGAGATCTTTCTAGCTTTCTGATATGTCCATTTAGAGTTATAAATTTCCCTCTTAACACTGCTTTAGCTGTGTCCCAGATTCTGGTACATTGTCTCTTTGTTCTCATTGGTTTCAAATAACTTCTTTATTTCTGCATTAATTTCATTATTTACCCAGGAGTTACTCAGAAGCAGGTTGTCCAACTTCCATGTAATTTTGTGGTTTTGAGTGAGTTTCTTAATCCTGAGTTGTAATTTGATTGCATTGTGGTCTGAGAGACTTTTTGTTATGATTTTAGTTCTTTTGCCTTTACTGAGGAGTGTTTTACTTCCAATTATGTTGTTGATTTTTGAATAAGTGCCATCTGGCACTGAGAAGAATGTATAGTCTGTTGATTTGGAGTGGAGAGTTCTGTAGATGGCAATTAGGTCCACTTGATCCAGAGCTGAGTTCAAGTCCTGAATATCCTTGTTAATTTTCTGTCTCATTGATCTGTCTAATATTGACAGTGGGGTGTTAAAGTCTCCCACTCTTATTGTCTGGAAGTCTAATTCTCTTTGTAGGCCTCTAAGAACTTGTTTTATAAATCTGGGTGTTCCAGCATTGCATGCATATATATTTAGAATAGGTAGCTCTTCTTGTTGAATTGTTCCCTTAACAATTATGTAATGCCCTTTTGGTATTTTTTGATCTTTGTTTGTTTAAAGTCTGTTTTATAAGAGATTAGGATTGTAGTCCCTGCTTTATTTTATTTTTATTTTTTGCTTTTCATTTGCTTGGTAAATATTCCTCCATCCTTTTATTTTGAGCCTATGGGTGTCTTTGCACCTGAGATGGTCTCCTTAATACAGCACACCGATGAGTCTTGACTCTTTATCCAATTTGCCAGTCTGTGTCTTTTAATTGGGGCATTTAGCCTATTTACATTTAATGTTAGTATTGTTATATGTGAATTTCATCCTGTCATCATGATGCTATCTGGTTATTTTGCACACTAGTTGATGCAGTTTCTTCAAAGTGTCATTGGTCTTTAAATGTTGGTGTGTTTTGCAGTGACCGATGCTGGTTTTTCCTTTCCATATTTAGTGCTTCTTTCAGTAGCTTTTGCAAGGCAGGCTTGGTGGTATGAAATTCCTCAGCATTTGCTTGTCTGGAAAGGATTTTATTTCTCCTTGGCTTATGAAGCTTGGTTTGGCTGGATATGAAATTCTGGGTTGAAAATTCTTTTCTTTAAGAATGTTGAATATTGGCCCCCAATCTCTTCTGGCTTTAGAGTTTCTGCTGAGAGGTCCTCTGTTAGTCTGATGGGCTTCCCTTTGTAGGTGACCTGGCCTTTCTGTCTGGCTGCCCTTAACATTTTTCCTTCATTTCAACCTCGGAGAATCTAATGATCATGTGTTTTGGGATTGATCTTCTTGCAAAGTACTTAGTGGTGTCTCTGTATTTCCTGAATTTGCATGTTGGCCTGTCTTGCTAGGTTGGGTAAGTTCTCCTGGATAATATCCTAAAGTGTGTTTTCCAGCTTGTTTCCATTCTCCTTGTCTCCTTCAGGTACTCCAGTCAATTTTAGGTTCAGTCTCTTTTATGAAGTCCCATATTTCTTGGAGACTTTGTTCGTTCCTTTTCATTCCTTTTTCTCTAGTCTTGTCTGCATGCCTTATCTCAGCAAGGTGGTCTTCAATTTCTGATATCCTTTCTTCTCCTTTGTTGATTTGGCTATTAATACTTGTGTATGCTTCATGAAGTTCTTGTGCTGTGTTTTTCAGCTCTGTCAGGTCGTTTATGTTCCTCTCTAATTCGGCTATTCCAGCTAGCAATTCCTCTAACCTTTTATCAATGTTCTTAGCTTCTCTGCATTGGGATAGAACATACTCCTTTAGCTTAGTGTAGTTTTTTATTACCCATCTTCTGAAGCCTACCTCTGTCAATCCATCCATCTAATCCTTCATCCAGTTCTGTGCCCTCATGGAGAGATGTTGCAATCATTTGGAGGAGAAGAAGCACTTTGGCCTTTTGGGTTTTCAGCATTTTTTCATTGACTCTTTCTTATCTTCATGTTTGTCTAATTTCAGTCTTTGAGGCTTCTGACCCTTGGATGGGGTTTTTGTGGGGGGTTTTGTGTTGTTGATGATGCTGTTGTTGTCACTTTCTGATTGTTTGTTTTTCTTTCAATAGTGAGGTCCCACTTCTGTAGGCCTGCTGCAGTTTGCTGGGGGTTCACTTCAGGCCCCATTCATCCGATTTGCTCCTGTGCCTGGAGATGTCACTCAAGGAGTCTGGAGAAAAGCAAAGATGAGTACCTCCTCCTTTTTCTGGGATATCTGACCTTGAGGGGCACCACCCTAATGCCAGTAGGATCACTCCTGTATAGGGTGTCTGACAACCCCTGTTGGAGGATCTCATCCAGTTGAATGGCACAGGGAACAGGACCGATTTAATGAAGCACTTTGTCCCTTGGTGGAGGAGGTGTGCTTTGCTGGGGGGAAACACACTCATCTGGGCTTCCCAGATTCCTCAGAACTACCAGGAGGAAATGCTAAGTCTCCTGGTCCACAGAAACTGTAGCTACCCCTCCCCCTAGTGGCTCAGCCCCAGGGAGATCCATGCTCTGTCTCTGAGCCTCTGGATGGAGTTATTGGAGTTCCTGCAGAAAAGCCTCACCCACTGAGGAAGAATGAATCAGGGTCTAGCCTGAAGAGGCATTCTGTCTGCAGTCTGTCATGCCAGTGTGTTGAGCTGTGGAGGACAGTCTCGGGACCAAGATGTCCAGCCTCCCTGGTTCCAGCAGGAGAAATGCACAGCCTGGAGCTATGGAGATAGATATCACCCTTCCCTTGCCCAGAGAGCTCAGTGTGTTAGGCCGTTGTGAGTCCCAGTGCTGGCTGCTGCCCCTCCCACAAGGAGCTCAAATGGCTTAGACAGCAAGCAGCTGCAACTGTGGTGCTGGTCAACCATCCCCCCACCGGGGTCCCAGTAGGCTTAAGCAGATTCCAGCTGAGAGGCTGTTGAGAATCTGAGCAGCTCTGGAGTTTGGACGCTAGGCCCCGGTGGCATGGGATCGCTAGTGGGATCTTCCGATCCACGGGTTGCACAGTTCCATGGAAGAAGCACAGTTTCCCCAGGTGGGTAGCATGCTCACTCACCACCTCCCTTGGCCAGAGGGTGAAGACTCCCCTGTCCCATGTGGCTCTCAGGTGGGCTACTGCACCACACTGCTCTTCCTTCCTCTCCGTGTATCATGCCAGCTTCCTAGTCAGTTCTGATGAGAGAACATGGATACCTTGCCGGTGAAGGATTCACAAGCTTATTATGGTTCTTTTGGATGGGAGCCTCTCGTCGCCACTGTTTCTAGTTGGCCATCTTTGTCCCACCCCGTTATTTTTTTTAATATGTCATAACTTTTTATCCCTTATTTCCTCCCTCACTGTTTTCTTTTACACTTAGCTGGGTTTTGTAGTGACACGTTTTTATGCATTTCTCATATTCTTTTGTGTATATCCTATAGATATTTTCTCTGTGGTTACCATGGGAATGACGTGTAATAACCTAAAGTTATAACAATCTATTTTAATCCGATATCAATTTGACTTCAAGTACATACAAACTCTGTACCTTTACAGCTCTGCCACCCCTTACACTTTATGTTATTAATGTCACCTATTATATCTATATATAGTATACATATTAATATATATTTAAAATTATTTTTATATCTTTAGTCCTGTAGAGGAATAAAAAGTGTTTTAGTCAAAATTATAATTCATGTTTTTATATTTGTCCATATATTAACCTTTACCAGATGACTTTATATTTTCATATGATTTTGAGTTACTGTCTAGCAACCTTTCATTTCAACTTGAAGGGTAACCCTTAGCATTTCTTGTAGGGCAGATCCAGTCATCACGAATTCCCTTAGCTTTTGTTTATTTGGGTATGTCTTACTTTCTCACTCATTTTTGAAGCACAAAATTGTCAGGTATAGAATTGTCATTCGACCATTTTTTTTTAAGGCATTTTAAATATAGCACTTCACTGCCTTCTGGCCTAAAAAATTCTGTTGAGAAATCCACTGATAATCTTATGAAGGATTTATTGATCATGGGCCACTTTTCTTTTTCAAAATTCTCTCTGTCTTCAGATTGGGAGAGTTTGATTATAATATGTCTCAGTGTGGATCACTTTGATTTTATCCTACTTAGAGTTTATTGAGCTCCCTACATTTGTATATCCATGTCTTTTTTCAAATTTGGGAAGTTTTCTGCCATAATTTCTTCAAATAAGCTCTCTGCCTCTTTCTATTCTCCTTTTTGAACTCCTGTAACATTTGTTTGTCTGCTTAATGGTGTTCTGTAAGTCCCTTAGACTCTGTTTACGTATGTTCATTTATTTTTCTTTTTGCTTACAGCTCCTAGAATCTCTATTTGGTTCTTTTTTTTTTCTTTTTGACAAGGTCTTACTTTATAACCCAGGCTGGAGTGCAGTTGTGTGATCACAACTTGACCACCCAGGCTCAAGCAATCCACCTATTCCAGCCTCCAGAGTAGCTGGGACTACATGAATACCACCACTCCCAGCTAATGTTTTTATTTTTTGTAGAGATGGAATCTCACTACGTTGCCCAGGCTGGTCTTGAACTCCTGAGCTCAAGCAATCTGCCAACCTTGGCCTCCCAAAGTGTTGTGGCTGCAGGTGCAAGCCACAGTGCCTAGCCTGATTCATTTTTTTTAATTACCTGTTATCTCTTTGCCGATATTCTCATTTTGTTCATATACGGTTTTTCTGATTTTCTTTAGTTCTTTGCCTATGTTTTCTTTTTGTTCTTTTAGCATATTTGAGACAGTTGTTTACAGTCTTTGTCTTTTAGCATATTTGAGAAAGTTTTTTAAAGTAATTCCAAAATCTGTTCTTCTTCAGGGATAGTTTCCACAGATTTATTTTCTTTCTATCAGTGGGCCATGCTTTCCTAATTCTTTGTAGGCCTTGTGTTCTTTTATTAAAAATTGGGCATTTGAAAAAAAGAGACACCCCTCTCATCTTTTCAGACTGGCACCTTGCAGAAAGATACCTTTGCTAATACATTGTGTGAAGTCTTAAGATTTCTAGACACAGTTTCTTGGCATGTATCTTTCACGGACCTGTGTATGTGCTTTTTCTCAACTTCTTGGTATACAAAGCTTTTTTTCTTGTTCTCTTTTTAAAATTATTATTAAACTTTAAGATATGAAATACATGTGTAGAATGTACAGGTTTGTTACATAGGTGTATACACATGCCATGGTGGTTTGCTGCACCCATCAACCTGTCATCTACATTAAGTATTTCATCTAATGCTATCCCTCCCCCAGCCCCTCATCCCCTGACAGGCCCTGGTGTGTGATGTTCCCCTCCCTGTGTCCACGTGTTCTCACTGTTCAACTCTCACTTATGAGTGAGAACATGTGGTGTTTGGTTTTCTGTTCCTGTGTTAGTTTGCTGAGAAAGGTTATGTTTGGATAGTATTCCATGGTGTATATGTGCCACATTTTCTTTATCCATTCTATAATTAATGGTCATTTGATTTGGTTCCATGTCTTTGCTATAGTGAACAGTGCTGCAATAAACATACATGTGTATGTGTCTTAATAGCAGAAAGGTTTATAATCCTTTGGGTATATACCCAGTAATGGGATTGCTGAGTCAAATGGTATTTCTGCTTGTAGATCCTTGAGAAATCGCCACACTGTCTTCCACAATAATTGAACGAATTTACACTCCCACCAACAGTGTAAAAGCTTTCCTATTTCTCCACATCCTCTCTAGAATCTGTTTCCTGACTTTTTAATGATCACTATTCTAACTGGTATGAGATGGTGTTTCATTGTGGTTTTGATTTGCATTTCTTTAATGACCAGTGATGATGAGCTTTTTCTCATATGTTTGTTGGCCACATAAAGTCTTCTTTTGAGAAGTGTCTGTTCATATCCTTTGCCCACTTATTGATGGGTTTTTTTTTGTAAATTTGTTTAAGTTATTTATATATTCTGGATATTAGCCCTTTGTCAGATGGATAGATTGCAAAAATTTTCTCCCATTCTGTAGGTTGCCTTTTCACTCTAATGATAGCTTCTTTTGTTGTGCAGAAGTTCTTTAGTTTAATTAGATACCATTTGTCAATTTTGGCTTTTGTTGCCATTGCTTTTGGTATTTTAGTCATGAAGTCCTCGTCCATGCCTATGTCCTGAATGGTATTGCCTAGGTTTTGTTCTAGGGTTTTTATGGTTTTAGGTCTTATGTTTAAGTCTTTAATCCATCTTGAGTTAATTTTTCTATAAGGTGTAAGGAAGGCATCCAGTTTCAGTTTCCTGCATATGGCTAGCCAGTTTTCCCAACACCATTTATTAAATAGGGAATCCTTTCCCCATTTCTTGTTTTTGTCAGGTTTGCCAAAGATCAGATGGTTGTACATGTGTGGCATTATTTCTGAGGTCTCTGTTCTGTTCCATTGGTCTATATCTCTGTTTTGGTACCAGTACCATGCTGTTTTGGTTACTGTAACCTTGTAGTACAGTTTGACGTCAGGTAGCATGATGCCTCCAGCTTTTTTTTTTTTTTTTTTTTTTACTTAGGATTGTCTTGGCTATACGGGCTCTTTTTTGTTTCCATATGAAACTTAAAGTTTTTTCTAATTCTGTGAAGAAAGTCAATGGTAGCTTGATGGAGCTAGCACTGAATCTATAAATTACTTTAGGCAGTAGGGCCATTTTCATGATATTGATTCTTCCTATTCATGAGCATGGAATCTTTTTCCATTTGTTTGTGTCCTCTCTTATTTCCTTGAGCAGTGATTTGTAGTTCTCCTTGAAGAAGTTCTTCACATCCCTTGTAAGTTGTATTCCTAGATATTTTATTCTCTTTGTAGCAATTGTGAATGGGAGTTCACTCATGATTTGGCTCTCTGTTTGTCAATATTGGTGTATAGGAATGCTTGTGATTTTTGCACATTTATTTTGTATCCTGAGACTTTGCTTAAGTTGTTAATCAGCTTAAGGAGATTTGGGGCTGAGACGATGGGGTTTTGTAAATATACAATCATGTCATCTGCAAACAGAGACAGTTTGACTATCTCTTTTCCTAACTGAATACCCTTTATTTCTTTCTCTTGACTGATTGCACTGGCCAGACCTTCCAATAATATGTTGAATAGGAATGGTGAAAGAGGGCATCCTTGTCTTGTGCTGGTTTTCAAAGAGAGTGCTTCCAGCTTTTGCCCATTTAGTATGATATTGGCTGTGGGTTTGTCACAAATAGCTCTTGTTATTTTGAGATACATTCCATCAATACCTAGTGTGTTGAGAGTTTTTAGCATGAAGGATATTCATTTTTATCAAAGGCCTTTTCGGCATCTATTGAGATAATCATGGGGTTTTTGTCATTGGTTCTGTTTATGTGATGGATTACGTTTAGTGATTTGTGTATGTTGAACCAGCCGTGCATCCCAGGGATGAAGCCATCTTGATCGTGATGGATACGCTTTTCGATGTGCTGCTGGATTTGGTTTGCCAGTATTTTATTGAGGATTTTTGCATCAATATTCATCAGGGATATTGGCCTGAAATTTTCTTTTTTTGTTGTGTCTCTGCCAGGTTTTGGTATCAGGATGATGCTGGCTTCATAAAATGAGTTGAGGAGGAGTCCCTCTTTTTCTATTGTTTGGAATAGTTTCAGAAGTAATGGTACCAGCTCCTCTTTGTACCTCTGGTAGAATTCGGCTGTGAATCCATCTGGTCCTGGATTTTTCTTTGTTGGTAGGCTATTAATTACTGCCTCAATTTCAGAACTTGTATTGGTATATTCAGGGATTCCACTTCTTTCTAGTTTAGTCTTGGAATGGTGTATGTGTACAGGAATTTATTCATTTCTTCTAGATTTTCTAGTTTATTTGCATGGAGATGTTTATATTATTCTCTGTTGGTAGTTTGTATTTCTGTGGGATCAGTGGTGATGTCCCTTTTATCATTTTTATTGTGTGTACTTGATTCTTCTCTCTTTTTTTCTGTGTTAGTCTGGCTTGCAGTCTATCTATTTTATTAATCTTTTCAAAAAACCAGGTCCTGGATTCATTGATTTCTTGAAGGGTTTTTCATGTCTCCATCTCCTTCAGTTGTGCTCTGATCTTAGTTATTTCTTGTCTTCTGCTAGCTCTTGAATTCATTTGCTCTTGCTTCTCTAGTTCTTTTAATTGTGATGTTAGGGTGTCGATTTTAGATCCTTCCTGCTTTATCCTGTGGACATTTAATGTTATAAATTTCCCTCTAAACACTGCTTTAGCTGTGTCCCAGAGATTCTGGTATGTTGTGTCTTTGTTCTCATCGGTTTCAAAGAACTTATTTCTTTCTTTCTTAATTTTGTTATTTACCCAGTAGTCATTCAGGAGCAGGTTGTTCAGTTTCCCTGTAGTTGTGTGGTTTTGAGTGAGTTTCTTAATCTTGAGTTCTAATTTGATTGCACTCTTGTCTGAGAGACTGTTTGTTATGATTTCCATTCTTTTGCATTTGCTGAGGAGTGTTTTACTTCTAATTATGTGGTCAATTTTAGAATAAGTGTGATATGGTGTTAAGAAGAATGTATATTCTGTTGATTTGGGGTAGAGCATTCTGTAGATGTCTATTAGGTTTGCTTGCTCCAGAGCTGAGTTCAAGTCCTAAATATCCTTGTTAATTTTCTGTCTCATTGATCTATCTAATATTGCCAGTGGGGTGTTAAAGTCTCCCACTATTATTGTGTTGGAGTCTAAGTCTCTTTGTAGGTCTCTAAGAACTTGTTTTATGAATCTGGGTGCTCCTGTATTGGGTGCATATATATTTAGGGTAGTTAGTTCTTCTTGTTGCATTGATCCCTTTACCATTATGTAATGCATTTCTTTGTCTCATTTGATCTTTGTTGGTTTAAAGTCTGTTTTATCAGAGACTAGGATTGCAACCTCTGCTTTTTCTGCTTTCCAATTTGCTTGGTAAATCTTTCTTCATTCCTTTATTTCGAACCTATGTGTCTTTGCACTTGAGATGGGTCTCCTGAATAGAGCACATCAGTGGGTCTTCACTCTTTATCCAATTTGCCAGTCTGTGTCTTTTAATTAGGACATTTAGCCCATTTACATTTAAGGTTAATATTGTTATGTGTGAATTTGATCCAGTTATTATGATGCTAACTGGTTATTTTGCCCATTAATTGATGCAGTTTCTTCGTGTCGATGGTCTTTATAATTCAGCATGTTTTTGCAGTGGCTGGTACCAGTTTTTCCTTTCCATATTTTGTGCTTCCTTCAGTAGCTATTGTAAGGCAGGCCTGGTGGTGACAAAATCTCTTGACATTTGCTTGTCTGTAAAGGATGTTATTTCTCCTTTGCTTATGAAGCTTAGTTTGGGTGGATATGAAATTCCGGGCTGAAAATTCTTTTCTTTAAGAATGTTGAATATTTCCCCCCACTGTCTTCTGGCTTGCAGAGTTTCTGCAGAGAGATCTGCTATTAGTCTGATGGACTTCCCTTGGTTGGTAATTCAATCTTTCTCGCTGGCTGCCCTTAACATTTTTTCCTTCATTTCAACCTTGATAAATCTGACAATTATGTCTTGGAGTTGCTCTTTTCGAGGAGTATCTTTGTGGTGTTCTTTGTATTTCTACACCCACAAAGCTTTTAAACATCTTATTTCCCTGAGAGTTTTACCCCTGCTTCTTCTTGGGCCTTAACTGTTCTGTTGTATTACTGTGCCTGTAATTTTTTGCTTCTGGAAATCCATGGTTCTGTCATCTCTTGTGGTTTCCAGGAGCCATGCATGCTACTTTCCATAGTATTTTTTAGTCTGAGATTTGAGCTAGGTGACCTGGAGACCAATCTCACAGACAGCCTTCAGGCAGGTTACAAAGTTGAAAATTTGTTCTGCTCTGCATTCTCCAGTTCATGGAAGGGAACTGGGAATCTGCTCACCGTTTACAGCAAACTATGCCATGCCATGGAGGGGGTAGGGCAATGGGAAGTAAAAATGCCACAGAATTTTAATGTTTTAATGTGGCTTTTTCTGTATTAGTCATTTGCTTGATAACTATAGATCTTTGATTTTAAGAGCTCCTATAAAGTTAGTTTAGTCAGTTATCTAGTTGTTTTTTTTT
Source organism: Gorilla gorilla gorilla (assembly GCF_029281585.2). NCBI lineage: Eukaryota > Metazoa > Chordata > Mammalia > Primates > Hominidae > Gorilla > Gorilla gorilla. The sequence goes on from NC_073247.2 coordinate 97,387,698, forward strand.
TAAATGATATTTCTGTAGGAGAATAGAAACCTTGAGCTTCCCTCTGCCATTTTGTTGATGTCACTCCCAAGTCTGGTTTATGTAGATTTTTTAAATGCATATTCTGTCCAGTAGGGCTGGAGTGGGATCTGAAAATACGCATTTTTATAATTTCCTGGGGGGTTCTGCTTTGTAGCCAGATTATAAACCTCTGTTTTGGAGAGTAGACATTTATTACAATAGTTTCAAATCAGTACAAGACCAAATGTCAGCCCTGGGCCTAACTGGAATTAGTAGCCACAGGCACAATATATAGGCATTATGAAGAGAAGACCATTTATGCAAGCACCCACAACACACCCTTTCAGAAATCTCTTCCACAACTTGTGTGGATCTCTGGGGTCTATATCCTTAATAGAAATAACTATGATTCAGAGGGCTACTTTGTGAGGAATATGTGTTAACTGAGGAATAGCAGTTATGGGAGGAAAAGCCTCTGTCTGGCAGTTAAAGGAAAAAACTAAAAAATCCTAGTAAAGACCAAATTCTAGCTGGAGCAGCTCTGGCTCAGTAGTGCCTGGTATCAGCATATGAAAAGAGCAGTTGTGGTGGTGTTAAGGCTCTTAACTTCATTGATCTGAGGAAACATGGTCAGTAGAGAAGGTAGCAACTGCCCTAGAAGCCTGGAGGTGTAAGGGAATGACAGTCCCAATGGCATACAATGGACCAACAATGGTGGTCTTAAGTCAAGCAGCAGCAGTGGCCGTGACTGTGGTAGCTTCTGAGCAATCTTTTCTTTAGCAGTGTTAATATGGATTTAATCTTTGCAGATACATTAGGAGAAGTGGCTTTAAAACTTGTTTTAGGTGAAACTTGGCTGATAGGGGCTGTATCCTTTCAGAGAAATATGGATTTTTTGCAAGAAAAAGTAAAAGCTGAGCCTCATTATTTTTTATTATAACAAGGAACATTTCCTTATACAAATGCTGCATTGTTAGAAATTATAAATGCAAACAACTCCCACATAATCCTTTTGGTTAGCTTCTGTATTATTAACTGATTGCTTTGATGTGCGTGTGTGTGTGTGAGAGAGAGAAAGAGAGAGAGACAGTCAGACAGAGAGAGAGAGAGAAAAGATTGTTCCACGTTTTAGAATCCTTTCTGTGCTAAATATGCATATAATCTGTTCTCTGGTTAGCAGCTGTGCATGCCATGTGCAAGGCCTCTTGTTGCTGGCTTTGTTTGCCCTGTTCACTGCACAAAGTGATGGAAAACGAAATTATTTACTATGGTAACCCTGTCTCTATTATGGTTAAGTCATTTGCATAAGAAGCATAAGGCTGGTACATATCATCAAGTGTTTGTGACACCTCTTTGTATGGAGATTTGTTTTAAAGAAAGAAGAAACAATTGCTTTAGCTTTGTAAGATAAATTTTCTATATGTCTAGGGATAGAAAGGTGAACTAAGTGCCCTCTCAAAGTCCATATTACCATTTGAAGCCTTTCATTTTATATGCTTGGAAAATCACTCATATACTCATTTGCATGGATCTACATAAATAATAAATCTCTCTCTGCTTTTATATAAGCACTGATTGTGCTGCTCCCTCTAGAGTGTGTTTGGACCCAGAGAGGTCCAGGTTAACCTCCCAAAAACTACCATGTTGCAGCTTCAGTGTTAGCCCTACTTGTTATGTACTTACTATGTCTTGGCAGAGAGCGAGTTTTCTCTACCATTTCCAACATTTGTACAGAGCTTTATCAAAATATTTATCCTGAGGTAGGGGCCCCTTTTGGCAGAAAGTCAAACGTCACTTTTTAAACAATAAGAACTAAGACCTTTCCAATACCATCTTCCACCTCCACCTCCTCCAACCCCAAAACCACAGTCTATCTTAGGTTGATTGTAAGGTGTTTGTGTTGGGTTAGCTAGTGGTTACAAGCAAAGGCTGGGGAAGCAAGCAAAGAGGTGCAGGTTTTGAACAAATTGTCCTTCAATTGAACTGAAACTGTGATAGGTTAAACCCATCTTAAATCACTGCAGCACAACTAAGCGTGTGTGAGGAGGGGTGGGGGTTAGCAGAGAATTAGAGTATCCCCTGATATACATAATTTAGGCTAGGTGTGGCTAGCTTTAGATTCAAACCAGATTAATGAATGAATGACAAATTACAATAGTTCTTGTTACTTATGATAATGCCCTTTCCTCAAAAAAACAGAGGAATTTTAAACTTTATGATAGTGTCAAAATGATACATCATCAGTAGAAACAATACTTCAAGTACTCATACAACCATTCTGCTTTTCACTTTCAGTACGTTATTCAATAAATTACATAAGATATTCAACACTTTGTAATAAAATAGACTGCATTAGATGATTTTGTCTAGTTGTAGGCTAATGTAAGTGTTCTGAGCATGTTTAAGGTATGTTTGGCTAAGCTATCATGTTCAGTAGGTTAAGTGTATTAAAAGCATTTTCAACTTAGTATATTTTCAACTTACAATGAGTTTATTGGGACGTAACCCCATAGTGAGTCCAAGAACATCTGTACAATACTACTGAATATAGTAGCTCCTGGCCTCACTTGCTTGCCTTATACAAGGTAATAGGAACAGCTAAGAGCTGTTACCCTACAAATCTCCCAAATGACAATTTGTGATTATGGGTATAATTAAAGGACATTCATTTCAGCCAACTATAACACTTTGGTAAAGTTTATGCGGAAAATTCAAAATAGTTTTATTAAGTTTAAAATGAAACCACAGCATTACTAACTCCTGTTGGAGTTAACTTGTGTTGGAATTATTAACTTTATTGTTTTAATTGTCTTTTTTATCTCTACAACTTCTTATAAATATATACTTGCTTACTTCTCAGGTTGCAGTGTAGGGTGGAAGAGAATGGATTTGGAAGCACTTTGAACTCTCAGGAGGAAAAGTGCTTAATAAATATAAAACATTATTATGTATTTATTATCTCATTTTTATCTGTCAGAAAACTTTGCTTGTGAATGGAATTAATCTTGGAGGAAGACTACATTAACATCTGAGGCTATAGCTCTGTCTTCTCATATTTCGATGTTATCAATTCCTTTTTATTTTTATTTTTTAAAATTTTATTTCTGTGTGTACCCACTGGCATGCATGCAAATATGAACCCGAAGCTGCCCCACCAGCATGCACACATGCGGGGGCCCATCACCACCCTGCTGGAGCATTTTTGCCAGAAGCTTCATGGGAGTGTTGGTGCCAGTGAACTGGGGACCCCTTGGCCTCCCCAGCACAGTGGTGCTCAAACTCATGGGGCCAGACAACAAAGCCCTAGGCCTGGTCACAGCCCCCTACCCAGGGTTAGAACATACAGTCCAGGAGTGCTGAGCTGAGCCTTAGGCCACTAAAATAATACATAAAGGAAGCCAATGGACTACACTCAACTTGTGCCACAGTCAAACCCTCAATAGTATCAAAGAAAATGAAAGCAAAAAAGCCCATCCAAAAGACAGCAATATCAAAGATCAAAGGAACATCAGCCCACACAGATGAGAAAGAACTAGTGCACGAACTCTGGCAACTCTAAAAGCATAAGCATCTTCTTACCTCCAAACTACCACATTAGCTCCCTAGCAATGGTTCTTAATATGAGTAAAGTAGCTGAAATGACAGACATAGAATTAAGAATCTGGATGGCAAAAAAGCTCATCAAGATACAGGAGAAGGTTGAAAGCCAATCCAAGGAAAACAGTAAAACAGTACAAGAGTTGAAAGATGACATAACCATTTTAAGAAAGAACCAAACAATTTTTGGAAATAAAAAGTTCACTACAGAAATTTCAGAATGCAATTGGAAGGATTAATAACAGAATAGACTAAGCTGAGGAAAGAATCTCTTACCTGAAAAACCAATCCTTTGATTCAATGCAGACAAACAAAAATAGGGAAAGCAGAATATAAAAAATGAATAAAACCTTTGAGAAATATAGTATTATGTAAAAAGACAAAACCTACAACTCACTGACATTCCTGAGAGAGATTGAAAGAGAGAAAGGAACTTGGAAAACATATGAAAGGATATTGTCCATCAAAATGTCCCCAACCTCACTAGAGAGGTCAACAGCAAATTCAGGAAATTCAGAGAACTCTTGTGAGATAGTATACAAGATGACTATCCCCAAGACATAGTTTTCAGATTCTCCAATGTCAGTGCAAAAGAAAAAAATTTTAAAGGCAGCTAGAGAGAAGGGGCAGGCCACCTACAAAGGAAACCCCATAGGCTAATAGCAGTTTTTTTCAGCAGAAACCTTACAAGCCAGAAGAGACTTGGGACCTATATTCAGCATCCTTAAAGAAAAGAAATTCCAGCCAGGCATGGTGGTTTTTGCCTGTTGTCCCAGCTATGCTGGAGGCTGAGACAGGAGGATTGCTTGAGCCCAGGAGTTTGAGGTTGCAGTGAGCTATGATCACACCACTGCCCTCCAGCCTGGGCAACAGAGCAAGACCCTGTCTCCAAAAATGTAAAGAAAAGAAAATAAAAGATAAAAAAGGAAAATAAAACAAAAGAAAGGAAATTCCCACTAAGAATTTCATATGTAGCCAAACTAAACTTCACAAGCAAAGAAGAAATAGTATTCTTTTCAGACAAGGAAATACTAAGAGAACTCATTATCACCAGACCTGCCTTAAAAGAGGTCCTGAAGGGAGTGCTAAACTCGGAAACAAAAGCTGTAACTGGCCACCACAAAAACACATGTAACTGCATAACCCATTAACACTATAAAGCAGCTGTAGGAGCCTCTTAATAGCTGAACACACGGAGATTTCTGGGTGTGGCATGCCCAGGGAGTGCATGACACCTCCACGCCTCACCCTATGCATCTCTGCATCTGTATCCTTTGCAATATACTTTATAATAAACCAGTAAATATAAGTGTTCCCCTGAATTCTGTGAGTCACTCCAGCAAATTAATCAAACCCAAAGAGGGGATCATGGGAACCCCAACTTGAAGCTGATTAGTCAGAATTTCTGGGGGTCTGGGCATGTGACTGGTGTGAGGGGGAGACAGTCTTGGGGACTGAGTCCTTGATCTGTGGGATCTGACACTATCTTTAGGTACATAGTGTCAGTGAAGCAGTATTTGCTGGAAAGGTCTTGGCTCACAGAAGCATGTGAGGTGGATATAGAAAGGACAAAAGGGTGGGGAGATGAGGAACCTTTGATTCCTGGGTGGCCATGTGATCACTCATCGTATGAAGACACAGTTGCATTGAGATCAGTTACTAAAAGTGAAAGCTACCAGCGTAATTTAGAGATGAATCCAACTCCCCAGGAATTGGTATGTTAGATGTGTAAGGAAATGTAAATGAATATGAGAAAGGTGAAACATTCAATCCTTCAGTTGTTGTTATCTGTAATAGCTAAAATGAAACTAAGAGAGAATGCTCGGTCTGACTTTGATGCTAGACGAAGCTCACATATTAGTAAGTCTGAGCTTAGGCCACCAGCCTCAAAGCCACCACCCAAGTATGCAGGGGCAACACAATGTACCTCTAAGATCTGTGGTTACAAAGTAGGTAGTCAATGTGGGGAAAGGGAAAAACCAAGTAACTATTGAAACCAGAGCGTATAGTTTGGAGAAATTCTTTCATTGTATAAATAAGTATTATCAGTTTCCTGAAGAACCTTTGCTAACGTGCATTAGAAGATCGACTAATGTAGGGGCAGTACCTTCAGAGTGGTAGAGCATGTTTGGGTTGATGCAGGACCCACAGCTCACTACTGAATAATTGCAAATGGGTGTATGTGATCCAGACATGCAGGAGGTTATTCCTGAAGAAACAGCCAGCCTGGCAGACTGGGAAAAAGCCACTGTAAGTCTGTTTACCCTGAAAAGTGGACTGTCCAAATGCACCTATAAATGTAAGTAAAACACTACAGATGAGGTAGCTGTTATGCTTTGTATGCAAGCCATATGAGACTGGCTTTATGATGACAGGGATATTCACTCCCTGAATATGCCTGTTATCCAGGTCTTAGTAAATGTTTTAAGTGGGAGGCCATTCTACATGGGCACCCCATGTGATGTTACTCCTGCATAATCAAACAGTTTGAGAAGTTGTATCAAATTTGCAATATCAGCTTCCCCTCATGGGTCTTACAGGTGCTAATATAAGCATCAGGTTAATTAACAAGAGAATGGGGAAAGGCAAAAGCGACCTTCAAAGGACTTATATTAGGAATGTGGAAATTTTAAAATAATTGTTAGAAAACAAGGAGAATAAAGAAAATATTGATGGGGCAAAGCTAAGAATAAAAAGAAGGGAGAGAGTTATGGGACTCATCCCATCAGGGTGGAAATCTTTATATGGTTCTAAGAAATGAAATGAATACAATAAAAATTGGTGGAGTTAAAACAAAGGTCTTAATAGAATACTATCCAAAGTTGGGTGGATCAAAGGGAGCCCCTTTTTGTTCCCCAACATTAAAGGGCTTGAAACCAGTTTGCTGCGTTTCTCCCAGTTTGGAGAAATTTTAAAGGCTGGAAGGCAGAGATTACAATGAAAAACCTGATCTGAAATTACCTGGGTCAATAGTAGGGCAGGCTAATCAAAATAAAGATTGACAAAAAGGCCAGGGTCCTTTGGCTCAACCCTTGCTTGGGGACCCAAAGCCTTTTGCACAAGAGAGGGTAAAACAGTCTTGGAATGGAGAAAGAAGTTCCTGAAACTAGAACATAAAAATGCAAGGCCTGATAGGAGTGTGAAAGTTGGCATATTTAAACATACTTCATTTGAAGTGGTTGCATCTCTTTTACCTGATTGTATCATGAGAATGAACATTGTATCTGATTAGGGAATGTTTCCTCTACTTGGTACTATAAAACAGAAGGCATGTAAATCTGCTTTTCAAGCAATATTAATTGGACATGCTAAATGTGAACCAGTAAGACTGCCCAAGCCCACACATTGCAAAGTAGAGTGCAGGTAGGGACAAATGCTCCCCTTGATAACCCTCTGTGGAGCACTTCCTGGAGCTTATGGTGAAAACCTTGAGCACCTCCCAGCAACAACTATTGGGATTTTGAACTAGAGAATTTCCACTTGAGGGGCATGTACTCCCTTGCTATGAAATGTTATGTGTTTCTTTTCCCATAGGACTGACTGTGGAACTGTGTAAGAAGCTGCTGGATTCTTCAGTGTTCAGGAAACAGCTCTCAACTGACTGAACGCGAGTTGCTTGATTTGGGAAAGGTAATTCCAAGGTAAATGGACACCGTTTTCTGCTACTTTGATAAGAGAAGGTAAAAACAGATTTGCTCAATGGGATGAATTGCATGCTGTTTTTCTAACAGTGATGGAAAAAATTGAACAATGATAGAAGCCCCTGTGTTCGGGTTTTCACTGGCTCATGGGCAGTGACCAATGGTCTGGCCACACACGCAGGCAAGAGGGTGATGGAACCCTGTCCTGTTAGAAGAATGCTTCTATAGAGCAAGGCCCTATGGAGATTTAAGGGGTGAATTAAAGCAGAACAAGTCAATGACCAACAAGTCAATGACCAACAGAAGAACTCCCTTCTGGATTCAGAAGGTGATTGGAATTAAAAAGCAGATATCCCCATGTGCTCCCTTGACATGGCCACCTGCATCAGTGAAACAGTTGGATATGGGAGTATTGTAGCAGTACAGAAATGGGATGAATCAAGACAGGTTCCTTCTTCACTTTCTTAGGCACAAAATCTCAGAAAGAATTGTTCTGTTTTTCATCAAGAGCGACAGAGACTGCTGATGGCTATGGGGCAGATTCTCTGGTTGAAAGGCCCTGAACATAGCTGGCAAGTGAGACTAATGCCAGTAGCCCTAGAGGGCTAAAAATGGGTCTTGACAGGAATAAACACTGACTCTAAAGTTGGTTTTGCTTATCCAGCTGAAGATGATAATGTTCAGAGTGCCATAAAAAGTATAGAACAGAAGATATTGCATGGATTTGCATGACCACTCATCATTTCTTCAGATCAAGTAACACATTGTACAGCCCATAATGTCCAACAATGGGTACAGTGATATCCTGCTAAGAGTAATAGCTTGACAGAGAAGTGGAACGGGTAATTGAAACATTGGTTGTCTAAAACAGGTAAAGATAAAAGCATGAAGGCCTGGCTTACATGCTTATATAACAACTATAATTCTTTTTTTCTTTCTCAAATTACCTCAGAAATAAAATATTTTATTTTTTCTACCTGATGCAGTGGTCCTAGAACCTGGAAAGCAACTACAAGTTTAAATAGCAGGGGTGATTTCTAAGCAAAATGTATAACTGTATTTTTAAACCTTATTTCAAAATTCCTAAGGGCACTATGGAGGTGGGTTGTGCCTTCACCCCATCTAGAAAAATTGGGACTAACAGTGAATGCAGCTATATTGCCAGATGGTAAAAATAACTCACTAGTTCTGCACCTATGTTACCTTACTCTATCTGAATGGAAGTGGATTGAGGAGGAGCTACTTGCCAGACTTGTATTGCTACCTGCAATCTAGACCAGCACAGTGGCAATTCTAATGTCTCTTCCAAAGTTGAAAAAGGTTTGGGTATTAATGGAGAGAAGGAGAAATACCAGCTGAAATTAAAGAAATGAATAACTGGGTTATTAACTGAGGTAAAATTCAAAATTACATTAACAACTCAAAATAGTCTCAAAGCAAGAGATGATATTGTCTCTTAGTGCAGTTATTCCAGATGCCAGAAAGGGTAATGCTGTATATTTACTGAGGCCACTCCTGCTATTGGAAGCTGACAAGATTGAGAGGAAACCTACAAACCTGAGTGGCCTCATCCTGGGAGACATTTATACAACGTGATGGACTGGAATAATTAATAATGACTTTATATAATATATATATTTTAATGTAAATGATCTGTGGTTGAAAGCCAGGGGGTGGCCTGTGGTGTTATGATATATATTGGTTTTCATCATTGGTTTGTGGCTTATAACTCCTATTACACTTATTAAACTATTTTGTTGTTATAATGTTGAGTGTGTTAGGCCTCAGGGGTAGGCCACTGAACGTCTCCTTCACTCCTTCCCCCACCTTACTGATTGTGGGTGTTAAGACTAGCCCATGAGAGGGTTCCACCCTATACCCTGAGACAAGTAATGCTTGTATAATGAAGCTTCCACAAAAACCCAAGATAATAAGGTTCAATGAGTTGTAAAAGCTGAAAACATGGAGCCTCCTGGATGGTGACATGACCAGGAAGGGCATAGAAAGTTCACATCCCTTTCCACGTACCTCACCCTATGTATATCTTCATCTGTATCCTTTGTGATATCCTTTATAATAAACCAGTAAATGTAAACAAAAAATAAAACAACTGTACAATCAAGTCTACATAACAACCAGCTAATGGTGTGATGACAAGATCAAATCTTCAAATACTAATATTAACCTTGAATATAAATGGGCTAAACACCCCACTTAAAAGACACAGAATGGCAAATTGGGTAAAGAAGAAAGACCCAACTGTATGCCATCTTCAAAAAGCCTGTCTGTCCTCCAGTGACACTCATAGGCTCAAAGTAAAGGGAATGAAAAAGATTTGTCAAACAAAAGAAAACCCCCAAAAAGCAGGGATTGCTATTCTTATTTCAGAAAAAACAGACGTTAGTCCAACAATAATCAAAAAGGACAAAGAAGGCCATTAAATAATGACAAAAGACTTGAGTCAACAAGAAGATTTAATATACTAAATATATATGTAACCAACATGGGAGCACCCAGATTCATAAAACAACTTCTTAGAGACCTATAAAGAAACTGAGATAGTGGCACAGTAATAGTGGAAGACTGCAATACCCCCTTAACAGATGGTGTTAGGGGGATCTTGTCATCACACTGTTAGCTTTGTTAAGCTGTCATGTAGACTTGATTGTACAGTTGATTTATTTTTTGTTTACATTAACTGGTTTATTATAAAGGATATAATAAAGGATACAGAAGAAGATATACATAGGGTGAGGTATGTGGGAAGGGATGTGAACCTTTTATGCTCTTCCTGGTCATGTCACCATCCTAGTGTTAAACAGATCATCAAGGCAGAAAACAATCCAAGATATTCAGGGCCTAAACTTAATGGTTGACCAAATGGACCTAAAAGACATCTGTAGAATACTCCACCCAACAACAACAAAATGTATGCTTTTCTTAACTGTACATAGCATATACTCTAAGATCAACCACACGTTTGGCCATAAAATAACAGATTCTGGTGATGTTGCAGAGAAAAGGGAATGCTTATACACTGCTGGTGGGAATGTAAATTAGTTCAGTCGCTGTGGAAAGCAGTATGGAGATTTCTCAAAATACTTAAAACAGAACTACCATTCAACCCAGGAATCTAATTACTGGGTATATACCCAAAAGAATATAAATCACTGTAACAAAAAGACACATACACTTGTATGTTCTTTGCAACACCATTCACAATAGCAAAGATATGGAGCCAGCCTAGATGTCCATCAACAGCATATGGGATAAAAAATATGTGGTACATACACTCCATGAAATACTATGCAGCCATAAAAAATAATGAAAGAATGTCATTTGCAGAACATGAATTCAGCTGGAGGTCATTATCCCAAGAGTATTTAAAAAAAGAACAGAAAAAGTACTGCATGTTCTTACTTGTAAGTGGAAGCTAAAACTTGAGTACACAAGGATGCAAAGTGGAAAACCATAGATACTGGGGCCTACTTGTGGATGAAAGGTGGAAAGATGGTGGGAGGAGGGTGATGGTAAAAAAAACTACCCATAGGGTACTATACTCACCACCTGAGTGACAAAATCGTTTGTGTATCAAACCCCAGGAACACACAGTTTGCCCACATACAAATCTGCATATGTACCCACTGAACCTAGAATAAAAGTTGAAAAAGAAAAATATATATATTTTATGTTATGTATTAATTGTATTCTTTCTTATTTTATTTTATTTATCCAGTGACTTAGCCTATATTATAATTTCTAACCTGGAAATTAGAAAAAAAATTACCTACCTCAATAGCCTTATTTTGAAGATAAAGCATGTACATTTATTTTATATCTCAGAATTTATTTATCTTCCTATTTATATTTGGTTGTGTCCAGAAAACTTGCTACAGACTTTGCAAAGTGAAATTTGACCCTATGTGTTTCTCTGTTTGCATTGCTATAAAGAAACATCTGAGATTGTGTAATTTAGATAGAAAAGAAGTTTATTTGGCTCACAGTTCTGCAGGCTGTACAAGAAGCATGGTGCCAGTATCTGCTTCAGGTGAGGGCCTCAGGAAGCTTCCATTTATCCCAGAAAGTGAAGGGGGAGCATGTATGTTACATGGTAAGACATGGAGTAAGAGAGAGAAGGGGTAGGTCCCAGGCTCCTTAAACAACCAGTTCTCACATGATCCCAGAGTGAGAACTGATTGCCGTGAGGAAGGCACCAAGACATTAAGGAGGAATCCACTCCCAGGACCCAAACACCTCCTATGGAGCCCCACTTCCAATGCTGGAGGTCAAATTTCAACATAAGATTTGGAGGAGACAAACATCCAAACAATATCATTTTGTTCTGGCCCTGGAAATCTCATGTCTTTCTCACACTGCAAAATATAATCATGCCTTCCCAATACTCTCCAAAAGTTTTAACTCATTTCAGCATCAACTCAATCAAAAGTCTAAAATACAAAGTCTCTTCTGATCTCAAGGCATGTTCCTTCCACCTATGAGACTGTATAATCAAAACAAGTTGTTTACTTTCAAGATTCCAACAATGGTGTTACAGGCAGTGAGTAAATATTCCGATTCAAAAAATGTAAAATTGGTCAAAAGAAAGGAGCAAGAGCCCCCACACAAGTCTGAACCCCAGCTGGACAGTCACTAAATCTTGAAGCTTCATAATCTCCTTTTACTCCAGGGCACACTAGTGTGAAGGCTGGGCTCCCAAGGGCTTGGGTAGCTCTGCTTCTGTGGCTTTGCATGGTGCTGCCCCTATGGCTGCTCTCAGAGGTTGCAGTTGAGTGCCTGCAGCTTTTCCAGGCTCAGGGTGCAAGCTGCCAGTGGCTCTACAGTTCTGGGGTCTGGAGGGTAGCAGCTCCCTTCCCACAGCTCTACTAGGCAATGCCCTAGTAAGAACTCCATTTATGGGCTCCAACCTCCACATTTCCCTTCCACACTGCCCTAGTAGAGGCTCTTTGTGAAGGCTCTGCTCCTGCAGCAGCCTTTTACCTAGACACCAGGCTTTTTCATACATCCCCTGAAGTGTAGGTGGAAGATGCCAAACCTTCAGTCTTGCATTCTGCACACCTTCAGGCTTAACATCTCCTGGAAGCCAACAAGGCTTACAGCTTACACTCTCTGTAGTAACACCCTGAGCTGTACCTGGGGCTCTTTGAGCCACAGCTGTAGCTAGAGCCGCAGAGATGTGGGCATCAGTGTCCCAAAGCTGAGCAGGGCAGTGGTATCCCAGGCCTAGCCACTGAAACCATCCTTTTCTCTGAGGCCTCTGGACTTTTGATGGGAGGAGCTGCCTCAGAGATTTCTGAAATGCCTTCAAGGCCTTTTCCCATTGTCCTGGATATTAGCACCTGGCTTCCTTTCAGTCATGCAAATCTCTCCAGGAAGTGATTGTTCCTCAACCTGCTTGTATTCCTCCTCTGAGAGTACTCTTTCCTTCTACACTCTGTTTCCTTTTTAAATATAAGTTTCAACTTTAAGTCATTTCTTTGCTCCTGTATTTTATAATAGGCTGTTAGAAGCAGCCAGGTCACTTCTTGAATGCTTTGCTGATTAGAAATTTTTTCCACTAGATACCCTAGGTCATCTCCCTTAAGTTAGAACTTTCTTAAACACTTAGGGCAAGGACAATGCAGCCAAGTCCTTTGCTAAGGTGTAAAAAGAGTCACGTTTACTCCTGTCCCCCAATAACTTCCTCATTTCCATCTGAGAGCTCATCAGCCCGGCCTTCGTTGTCTATATTTCTATCAGCTTGATCACAACCATTTAACCAGTCTCTAAGAAGTTTCAAACTTTCCCTCATCTTCCTGTCTTCTTCCAAGCCCTCAATACACTTCCAAACTCTGCTCATTACCCAGTTTCAAATCTGCATCCCTATTTTCAGTTATCTTTATAGCAATAGTACCAATTTCACTCCATAGTATCAGTTTTCTTTGTTCGTTTATTTGTGCTTTTATAATATATGTTTATATTTATATGTTTGAGATGGGGTTTCACTCTCGTCACCTAAGCTGGAGTGCAATGGGACGATCCTGGCCCACTGCAACCTCCCCCTCCCAGGTTCAAGCTTATATATATATATATTTGGCATGTAATATAGCAACTTGTCAGGCACTGTTCTAAGCACGTTATATAAGTTAACCTATTAGTTAGGTTTTACCATTATCTTCATTTTTGAAGAAGAGGATTGAAGCTCGGAGATGGCAACCAACTTGCCCAGGATCACACAGCTAGTAAGTGCTAAACAAAGATTTGAACCCATGAAATCTTGATCACTGTATTATAGTGCCTTAAAATGTTGTATTTCTGACTTTGAAATAAAAAGACTGGAGCTCAATTTCTGGCTCTACCAATTAACTGTTGATGCAACTTTAGATATGTTACTTAATATTCTTAATTCTCAGTTTTTTTTACTTGTAGAATGGGAATAATAAAATTATCTGCCTCATAAGATGATTCTTGTGAGGGTTTAATGAGATAATACATTTGAAGTATTTAGAAAAGTGCTTGGTGTGTAATACATATTCAACAGATGTGTCCTAGTCAGTTCAGGCTGCCATAGCAAAATACTTTGGACTTGATGGCTTAAATAAGAGAAATTTATTTTCTCACAGTTGTAGAGGCTGGGAAGTCAAAGATCAAGATACCAGTATGGTTGTTTTTTTTGTGTGGGCTATTTTCATAGCTTGTAGAAGTCTACTCTTTACTGTTAGCCCACATAGCAGGAAAGGCAAGATAGAGCAAACTCTCTGATGTCTCTTCTTATAAGGGCACTCACTAATCCCATCATAAAGATCCCATCATCATGAATTCATCTAAACCTAATTATTTCCCAGAAGCCCCATCTTCAAATATCATCACATTGAGGGTTAATGTCTCACATATAAATTTGGGGAGAACACAATTTAGTGCATAGCAAACACTATCTATTTATATTAATGTTTCTGTGTCTTCGAAGTTTTTAAATTAAACAGATCAATATTTGAATCCTGGATCCACCACTTAACAACCATGTGGCATCAGTTAATTTACTTAGTGAGTCTGAGCCTCAATTTTATTATCTGTAAAATAGGATTGTTAGAAGTAACTTCCTCATAGGATTATTCTGTGGATGAAATGAGATGACATACATAAAACATATGTAAAATACGTAGATTTTACCACCGTTTTTTCTCAGTGTAAATAATTTTCCTCTAGATATACTTGGTCAAAGAATGAAATGTAACACAGCGATAAAAAGTCTTTGGAGTAATAAAAATCTGTGTTGGACGGGGGGCGGTCCCAAGATGGCCGAATAGGAACAGCTCCAGTCTATAGCTCCCAGCATCAGCAATGCAGAAGACGGGTGATTTCTGCATTTCCAACTGAGGTACTGGGTTCATCTCACTGGGGCTTGTTGGACAGTGGATGCAGGACAGTGGGTGCAGCACATCTAGTGTGAGCCGAAGCAGGGCGAGGCATTGCCTCACATGGGAAGCACAAGGGATCAGGGAATTCCCTTTCCTAGCCAAGTGAAGTTGTGACAGATGGCACTTGGAAAATTGTGTCAACTCCCACTCTAATACTGTGCTTTTCCAATGGTCTTAGCCAACAGCACACCAGGAGATTATATCCCACTCCTGGCTCAGAGGCTCCCATGCCCACAGACCCTCACTCATTGCTAGCACAGCAGTCTGAGTTTGAACTGCAAGGTGGCAGCAAGGCTGGGGGAGGGGCGCCCACCATTGCTGAGGCTTGAGTAGGTAAACAAAGTGGCTGGAAACTCAAACTGGGTGGAGCCCACCGCAGCTCAAGGAGGCCTGCCTGCCTCTGTAGACTCCACCTCTGGGGGCAGGGCATAGCTGAACAAAAGGCAGCAGAAACCTCTGCAGACTTAAATGTCCCTGTCTGACAGCTTTGAAGAGAGTAGTGGTTCTCCTAGCACAGAGTTTGAGATCTGAGAACGGATAGACTGCCTCCTCAAGTGGGTCGCTGAACCCTGAGTAGCCTAACTGGGAGGCACCCCCCCAGTAGGGGCAGACTGACACCTCACATGGCCGGGGAACCCTCTGAGACAAAACTTCCAGAAGAGTGATCAGGCAGCAACATTTGCTGTTCACCAATATCCACTGTTCTGCAGCCTCTGCTGCTGATACCCAGTAAAACAGGGTCTGGAGTGGACCTCCAGCAAACTCCAACAGACCTGCAGCTGAGGGTCCTGACTGTCAGAAGGAAAACTAATAAACAGAAAGGACATCCACACCAAAACCCCATCTGTATGTCACCATCATCAAAGACCAAAGGTAGTTAAAAGCACAAAGATGGGGAAAAAAAAACAGAGCAGAAAAGCTGAAAATTCTAAAAATCAGAGAACCCCTCCCCCTCCAAAGGAACACAGCTCCTCACCAGCAACGGAACAAAGCTGGACGGAGAATGACTTTGATGAGTTGAGAGAAGAAGGCTTAAGAAGATCAAACTTCTCTGAGCTAAAGGAGGAAATTCGAACTCATCAAAAAGAAGCTAAAAACCTTGAAAAAAGATTAGACTAATGGCTAACTAGAATAACCAGTGTAGACAAGTCTTTAAATGACCTGATGGAGCTGAAAACCATGGCACGAGAACTACGTGACAAATGCACAAGCTTCAGTAGCCAATTCGATCAACTGGAAGAAAGAGTATCAGTGATTGAAGGTCAAATGAATGAAATGAAGTGAGAAGAGAAGTTTAGAGGAAAAAGAGTAAAAACAAACGAACAAAGCCTCCAAGAAATATGGGACAATGTGAAGAGACCAAATCTACATCTGATTGGTGTACCTGAAAGTGACGGGGAGAATGGAAACAAGTTGGAAAACATTCTGCAGGATATTATCCAGGAGAGCTTCCCCAACCTAGCAAGGCAGGCCAACAATAAAATTCAGGAAATACAGAGAATGCCACGAAGATACTCCTTGAGAAGAGCAACCCGAAGACACATAATTGTCAGATTCACCAAAATTGAAATGAAGGAAAAAATATTAAGGGTAGCCAGAGAGAAAGTTCGGGTTACCCACAAATGGAAGCCCATCAGACTAACAGCTGATCTCTTGGCAGAAACTCTACAAGCCAGAAGAGAGTGGGGGCCAATATTCAACATTCTTAAAGAAAAGAATTTTCAACCCAGAATTTCATATCCAGCCAAACTAAACTTTATAAGTGAAGGAGAAAAAAAATCCTGTACAGACAAACAAATGTTGAGAGATTTTGTCACCACCAGGCCTGCCTTACAAGAGTTACTGAAGGAAGCACAAAATATGGAAAGGAAAAACTAGTACCAGCCACTGCAAAAGCATACTGAATTGTAGAGACCATTGACATGAAGAAACTGCATCAATTAATGGGCAAAATAACCAACTAGCATCATAACAACAGGGTCAAATTCACACATAACAATATTAACCTTAAATGTAAATGGGCTAAATGCTCCAATTAAAAGACACAGACTGGCAAATTGGATAAAGAGTCAAGACCCATCAGTGCGCTGTATTCAGGAGACCCATCTCACATGCAGAGACACAAGTAAGCTCAAAATAAAGGGATGGAGGAAGATCTACCAAGCAAATGGAAAACAAACAAAAAAAAAGCAGGGCATGCAATCCTAGTCTCTGATAAAACAGACTTTAAACCAACAAAGATCAAAAGAGACAAAGAAAGCCATTACATAACGGTAAAGGGATCAATTCAACAAGAAGAGCCAACTATCCCAAATATATATGCACCCAATACAGGCCACCCAGATTCATAAAGCAAGTCCTTAGAGACCTAGAAAGAGGCTTAGACTCCCATACAATAATAATGGGAGACTTTAATACCCCACTGTCAACATTAGACAGATCAACCAGACAGAAAGTTAACAAGGATATCCAGGAATTGAACTCAGCTCTACACCAAGCGGACCTAATAGACATCTACAGAACTCTCCACCCCAAATCAACAGAATATACATTCTTCTCAGCACCACATAACATTTATTCCAAAATTGACCACATAGTTGGAAGTAAAGCACCCCTCAGCAAATGTAAAACAACAGAAATTATAACAAACTGTCTCTCAGACCACAGTGCAATCAAACCAGAACTCAGGATTAAGAAACTCACTCCAAACCACTCAACTACATTGAAACTGAACAACCTGCTCCTGTATGACTACTGGGTACATAATGAAATGAAGGCAGAAATAAAGATGTTCTTTGAAACCAATAAGAACAAAGACACAACATACCAGAATCTCTGGGACACATTTAAAGCAGTGTGTAGAGGGAAATTTATACCACTAAATGCCCACGAGAGAAAGCAGGAAAGATCTAAAATTGACACCCTAACATCACAATTAAAAGAACTAGAGAAGCAAGAGCAAACAAATTCAAAAGCTGGCACAAGGCAAGAAATAATTAAGATCAGAGCAGAACATAAGGAGATAGAGACACAAAAATCCTTCACAAAATCAATGAATCCAGGAGCTGGTTTTTCGAAAAGATCAGCAAAATTGATAGACCGCTGGCAAGACTAATAAAGAAGAAAAGAGAGAAGAATCAAATACACACAATAAAAAATGATAAAGGGGATATCATCACCGATCACACAGAAATACAAACTATCATCAGAGAATACTATAAACAACTCTATGAGAATAAACTAGAAAGTCTAGAAGAAATGGATACATTCCTGGACACATAAAACCTCCCTAGACTAAACCAGGAAGAAGTTGAATCCCTGAATAGACCAATAACAGGCTCTGAAATTGAGGCAGTAATTAATAACTTACCAACAAAAAAAGTCCAGGACCAGATGAATTCACAGCCGAATTCTACCAGAGGTACAAGAAGGAGCTGGTACCATTCCTTCTGAAACTATTCCACTCAAAAGAAAAAGAAGGAATCCTCCCTAACTCGTTTTATGAAGCCAGCATCATCCTGATGCCAAAGTCTGGCAGAGACACAACAAAAGAAGAGAATTTTAGACCAATATCCCTGATGAACATTGATGCAAAAATCCTCAATAAAATACTGGCAAACCAAATCCAGCAGCACATCAAAAAGCTTATCCACCACGATCAAGTGGGCTTCATCCCTGGGATGCAAGGCTGGTTCAACATATGCAAATCAATAAACATAATCTAGCATATAAACAGAACCAAGACAAAAACCACATGATTATCTCAACAGATGCTGAAAAGGCCTTTGACAAAATTCAACAGCCCTTCATGCTTAAAAAGTCTCAATAAATTAGGTATTGATGGGACATATCTCAAAATAATAAGAGCTTTTTCTGACAAACCCACAGCCAATATCATACTGAATGGGCAAAAACTGGAAGCATTCCCTTTGAAAACTGGCACAAGACAGAGATGCCCTGTCTCACCACTCCTATTCAACATAGTGTTGGAAGTTCTGGCCAGGGCAATCAGGCAGGAGAAAGAAATAAAGGGTATTTAATTAGGAAAAGAGGAAGTCAAATTGTCCCTGTTTGCAGATGACATGATTGTATATTTAGAAAACCCCATTGTCTCAGCCCAAAATCTCCTTAAGCTGATAAGCAACTTCAGCAAAGTCTCAGGATACAAAATCAACGTACAAAAATCACAAGCATTCCTATAAACCAATAACAGACAAACAGAGAGCCAAATCATGAGTGAACTCCCATTCACAATTGCTTCAAAGAGAATAAAATACCTAGGAATCCAACTTACAAGGGATGTGAAGGACCTCTTCAAGGAGAACTACAAACCACTGCTCAACGAAATAAAAGAGGACACAAACAAATGGAATAACATTCCATGCTCATGGATAGGAAGAATCAATATCATGAAAATGGCCATACTGCCCAAGGTCATTTATAGATTCAATGCCATCCCCATCAAGCTACCAATGACTTTCTTCACCGAATTGGAAAAAACTACTTTAAAGTTCATATGGAACCAAAAAAGAGCCCGCATTGCCAAGTCAATCCTAAGCCAAAAGAACAAAGCTGGAGGCATCATGCTACCTGACTTCAAACTATACCACATGGCTATAGTAACCAAACCAGCATGGTACTGGTACCAAAACAGAGATATAGACCAATGGAACAAAACAGAGCCCTCAGAAATAATACCACACATCTACAACCACCTGATCTTTGACAAACCTAACAAAAACAAGCAGTGGGGAAAGGATTACCTATTTAGTAAATGGTGCTTGGGAAAACTGGCTAGCCATATGTAGAAAGCTGATACTGGATCCCTTCTTTACACCTTATACAAAAATTAATTCAAGATGGGTTAAAGACTTAAATGTTAGACCTAAAACCACAAAAACCCTAGAAGAAAACCTAGGCAACACCATTCAAGACATAGGCATGGGCAAGGACTTCATGTCTAAAACACCAAAAGTAATGGCAACAAAATCCAAAATTGACAAATGGGATCTGATTTAACTAAAGGGCTTCTGCAGAGCAAAAGAAACTACCATCAGAGTGAACAGGCAACCTACAAAATGGGAGAAAATTTTTGCAATCTACTCATCTGACAAACGGCTAATATCCAGAATCTACGAAGAACTCAAACAAATTTACAAGAAAAAAACAAACAAACCCATCAAAAAGTGGGCAAAGGATATGAACAGACACTTCTCAAAAGAAGACATTTATGCAGCCAACAGACACATGAAAAAATGCTCATCATCACTGGCCATCAGAGAAATGCAAATCAAAACCGCAATGAGATACCCTCTCACACCAGTTAGAATGGCGATCATTAGAAAGTCAGGAAACAACAGGTGCTGGAGAGGATGTGGAGAAATAAGAACACTTTTATGCTGTTGGTGGGACTGTAAACTAGTTCAACCATTGTGGAAGATAATGTGTCAATTCCTCAAGGATCTAGAACTAGAAATACCATTTGACTCAGCCATCCCATTACTGGGTATTTATCCAAAGGATTATAAATCATGCTGCTATAAAGACACATGCACACATATGTTTATTGCGACACTATTCACAATAGCAAAGACTTGGAACCAACCCAAGTGTCCATCAATGATAGACTGGATTAAGAAAACGTGACACATACACACCATGGAATACTACGCAGCCATAAAAAATGATGAGTTCATGTCCTTTGCAGGGACATGGATGAAGCTGGAAACCGTCATTCTCAGCAAACTATCACAAGGATGGAAAACCAAACACCGCATGTTCTCACTCATAGGTGGGAATTGAACAATGAGAACACATAGACACAGGGAGGGGAATATCACACACCGGGGCATGTTGTGGGCTGGGGGAATGGAGGAGGAATAGCATTAGGAGATATACCTAATGTAAATGATGAGTTAATGGGTGCAGCACACCAACATGACACACGTATACATATGTAACAAACCTGCACATTGTGAACGTGTACCCCAGAATTTAAAGTATAATAAAAAATAAATATATAAATTAAAAAATAAAATCTGTGTTGGAGTCCCAAGTTCCCCCATTTGCTAATTGTGTCAATTTAGACAAGTGACTTAATCTCTCTAAACCATAATTCCTAACCTAGAAAACAGGAAAGATTGCATTTACCTCAATAGCATTGTTTGCAGGATTATATAAGATAAACCATAAAAAGTTCCTGGCACATGGTAGATGTTCAATTAATGTTACTTATCATTATTCAAAGACATCATTCCATTATTTTGAAAATTAAAAATTCTAGTCAAATTTCTAGACAAAGGCTAGATATTTTTTGAAATTCTAGTCAAAATTCAAAATCAAAAACTAGTTCACAATTCTAGTTGAAAATTTTCTTCTAGAGACTGAGACAACAGCTCTCAAAGTATTTAGTGCACAGCCCTAACCTACTGACAAAAGGAAGTTCTCATTTTAAAACTTTCCATTTTTAAGGCAATGAGAGTAGGGGAGTTACTCTGTATTTTGGACCAAGATTGTAGACTGGGTCCTCAGTGAATATTTTTTGACTGACCACCCACATTTATTTTTTAAAGCAGTGAAAGGAGCAAAGAGTTGGAAGCATGTGGTGTTCTGTAAAAAAGATATACAAATCTTATAAAAAATAGTCATAAATTTGTGGTATTAATAAAACCCTGAACCTGAAATTGAAAATGGATTTGAATAATTGGATTTCTTTCTTTCTTTAAAGATATTATTATGATTCTATTATTACATGTATAATCCATATTTATTATTGAAAATATACCACATACAAATAAGCAAAAACAAGTTCCTTGACCAAGCGCTTACCCCTATCAACAGTTTGGTATATGTACTTCCAGGCATTGTATGTATGCACTTGTGTGTGTTTATGATGAATAAATAAATACATATAAATATATTTTAACAAAATGGGATATATTATTCATGTTTCTATGTTATTTTTCACTTATATCTAGAATATCTTTTTATGATAAAATTTTTAAGCATCTTTAAAGCTTACTTTAATAAAGTTACTTTCCAATGCAACTTTTTTCCGTGCAGCATTTTAATGTGGAGTATTCTCTTCCTAATGCCTGCATATGTCAAGCATTCTTGCATCAGCTGCAATATCTGCAGTCAGCCAATTATGCTACTTAACTAGGGGGCCACTATAGAGCTGATTTTTATCAAATTAGAAATCTAACTATTGAGAGAGTATGAGCCCCCTAAGTTTAAGTGATCTTTATGCTGCCCTCAGCAATCCTAAAATAACTTTCAAAAGTAAGCATAAAGAAATAAAATTTGCTTTGCTGCTTCAGCGGCAGTTAAGAAACATGTTTTTCATCAGTAGTTATGTTGGAGGTGCTCATTATAATTTTCTGCTCTGTAATAAGACTTCACTTTGAAATAGCTAGAAGAATTTGCACTTCTGTGGGGATGGAGGTTGGGAGAAGCCCGAGCCTCTGAAATGTCTGAAGTGCTGAGTGACAACCATGTAACTGCCCACAGAAGACCTAGGCTCTTTTGGAGGAGTTAATTACCTGTACTGACATGATTCGGGGTTCTGGTATGCTGGCTATTATTGCCTGGGGCTTTGCTGGAGAAACATTCCCCAAATCACAGACTGTCTTTCTTTGTATGACATACTTCAAATGTCTTCCAATTCAAAAGAATTCTAGAGAAGACCTAAGGCTTCTGGAATCTATTAACTTCCACAATCAGTAAGTTTGTGGTGCTTTCATGGCTGCTGAACTTCAAAGAGCTTAATGCATGTAATTGATTTATATCATATTTGAAGATGCTACAAGTTTTTCCAAATTAGAAAAAGACACACTCCTATTTCTTCCCCTGTGGCATGGAGCTGGGCTATTAAAGACAGAAAATTGGGAGAATTTACCAGTGACAGACCTTCATTTTATGGTTTTTGAGTGGCTTCTAAATTTGGGGTTCTTAATTACCATGCCAAAATGAAGAATATTTGTTTTCTTTTGCTGGTTTTCATAAAATCCATAAAAGATTATCTACTTAGCTTACACACTGCTGTTTTAGGGCTTCTGTGCCTCACTATTTTTATATATAATATTCTTTCTTCTTTCTGAACACTAGAGTAGTGGAGAGTCTACAAAGGATTCAACTGAGTATTAATTCATTCATGCCTTACTGAAAAGTTTGTTTTATTTTATCTCACACACACCCACCTCCCCTTACCAGTAGTAAAAGAAGAAAAGGGTAAAATTATTCTGTGGGTGGATATCAAATATCAGGCATTACACTCAGCAATGTTTATATGTTTCCCAGATGTCAGCTAATGTTACCTTGTGTTTTGAGATTTAAAAAAATCTGGCACAAACTCTCTAGCCCACATTGTGAAGAATTTCAATGTTCTCCCTATGATTTATGAATCCTCAGGGAATTATGATCTCATAATTACATCTGGTTTTGAGTTCATGCCTCCAATAATCTATGTCACAGTTTTTCTCTTTTTCTGTCTGACACCCACTCAGCCAGGGAACTCTGTTCCTTTTCCTTAGTTTTTTCCCAAAGTGCTCATACAAGCAATGAGTAGCAGAGAGAACACTCTACTTGCAATTTGGAACCAAGGAAAGATTGTATGCTGACACAAAATGTGCAATTTAGAACTGAATTTTAGACATGGTTCTTCTTGCAAGTCTTTTGGCCATACTGCCATATGGAATTTTTTGCTGATCATCTTCTTCGATATGCTCCAACATGCTTCTAGATTGCTTAGGCCTCTCTCCCTCAAGGCTCTCCTTATAACTCCCTGCTCCTCTGTTTGCCAGACCCCTCCAGTGTTACTTTCCCCAAATGTAATTCTTCTCATTCTATTATACAAGGCAATTTAGTTCCCTTTCCCTTTATTCATTGTATTAGTCTGCTCAGGCTGCAATAACAAAATGTCACAGAATGGGTGGCTTATAAAACAGTCGCTTATTTCTCACTGTCTGGAGGTCTGAAGTACAAGATCAAGGTGTGGCATTGTTGGTTTTCTTGAGGTCTCTCTCCTTGGTTTGCTGACAGCCTCTTTATCACTGTATCTTCAGCGGCTTTTTCTCTGTGCACATGCTCCTGAAGTCTTTTTCTCTTCTAATATGGACACCAGTCCCATTCAATTAGGGCCTCGCCCTTATGACTTCATTTAACCTTAATTACCTCCTTGAAGGCCCTATCTCAAAATAGAATGATTTTATCAGTTAGGGGTTAAAATATATAAATACAATTTATTCCATGACACTCATTTTAAGCCCTACTATTTTGTATTTAAATTCAAATTAATGTACTCTGCAAAACACAGGTTCACATATGCTGGAGGCTGACCTTTCAGAAGCACAGATTAGTAGACACTTTGAGATTTCAATTTCTTCGTTATCTCTCTATCTCCCTCTCTCTTTCTCTCTCTCTCCGTCTCTCTCTCTTCATTTTGGATACAGCATAATAGGCTGAATAATGGCCACCCAAAAATACCAATCCTTAACCTCACTGAGGAGCCTGAAAATCCAGATCACAGGAGAAGGATTTAACTTTACCTAGAGCTGAAACAAATTTAGACAGCCAAATGAAATATAAAAGTAGAAGAAGCCATGGGAAAAGCCCTTTAGGCACTCCTGGCCCCCAAGGAAGCCCAAGGAACTATTTCTGACTTTATCTCACAGGGGTCCTTGAGGAGGGTGGCCAGTGGAATTGGGAAAAGACCACAGAGAGAAGGAAAATTCCAGCTGAACTTTGTAGTAATTTTGACTAAGCACAAATTTTCCAGGGCAGAATCTGGAGGTATGGGGGCAAACAGAAAGTGCAGATAGGAGCATAGAAGCTGCAACCAGGAGGGGCAAAACCTGAAAGCTCTGCTTGCTTTCTTGAAGGTAAGTTTGTAGCCTGGGGCAAGTTCCCAGCCCGGCTCACCAGCTGCCTGGATGTAAACTCAGTGCTGTTGGGGGAGCACAGTGGGAGTGAGACTGGCCTTGTTGGCTGTGTGCGAGCTGGGTGAGGTCTGTCACTGCCGTCTTTACCCCATTTCCCTGGTGACCTGTATGATGCAGCAGAGGCAGCCATAATTCCCCTGGGAATGTAACTCCCTTGGCCTGAGAAACACACTCCCATCCCCCACACTGGCCACAGCTAGACTCACCCAAGGAGAATCTGAGCTCAGGCACACCTAAACCTGCCCCCATCTAATGTTCTTTGTCTATGCACCCTGGTAGCCAAAGAAAAAAGACATAATTTCTTGGTAGCTCTATGGCTCCACTCACTGCCTGAGAAACCAGAGTACTTATCCAGGTGATCCTAAGGCAAGCTTGTATCTTCCCTATGCTACCTCAGCTGATGCTCTCTTGAAAGTGCTACCTCCTGGCTACAGGCCAGCCAATACAAACCATTACAGCAACCTGTAAAAGAGCAACCTTGCCACAAGAAAGGAGAAAACAACAGCTAACTCCTCTGCTTGTAACATCCTGGCTAACCAGAGGTCCTGAGTCTGTCCGTCAATGTGACAACTTTACTGCCAGCACAACCAGCATTCAAGAAAACCAGCACACTAAATAGAACAACAACCAAGATCCTACACACAGTCTACCTCAGTCCCATTACCTCCACTGGAGCAGGTGCTGGTATCCACAGCTGAGAGACCTGAAGACGGATCACATCACAGGACTTTTTGCAGACACTCCCCAGTACCAGCCCAGAGTCCATAAGCTCTGTTGGATGGCTAGACCCAGGAGAGAAATAATAATCACTGCAGTCCTGCTTATAGGAAGCCACATCCCTAGGGGAAGGGGGAGAACACCACATCAAGGGAACACCCCTGTGACAAAAGAATCTAAATAGCAGCCCTTGATGCTCAGATGTTTCCTCTGACATAGTCTACCCAAATTAGAAGGAACCAGAAATACAATTCTGATAATATTACAAAACAAGATTATTTAACACCACCAAAATATTACACTAGCTCACTAGCAATGGATCCAAGTCAAGAAGACATCTCTGAATGGTTAGAAAAAAAATTCAGAAGGTCAATTATTAAACTACTTAAGGAGACAGCAGAGAAAGGTAAATACCAAGTTAAAGAAAATTTTTAAATGTTACAGGATATGAATGGAAAAATCTCTAGAGACATAGATAACATAAATAAAAAACAATTAAAAACCTCTGGAAAAGAAGGACACACTTAGAGAAATGTAAAATACACTGGAAAGTCTCAACAATAGAATTAAACAAGTAGAAGAAAGAACTTCCCAGCTCAAAGACAGGAGTTTTGAATTAACCCAATTCAAAACAGACAAAGAAAAAAGGAATTTTTTTTAAGTGAAAAAAGCCTCCAAAAAGCTTAGGATTATGATAATGACCAAGCCAGAATAATCGGTGTCCCTGAGGAAGAAGAAAAATCTAAATGTTTGAAAAACATTTGAGGAAATAATTGAGGAAAACGTCCCTGGCTTTGCTAGAGATGTAGACAACTAAATAGAAGAATCTCAAAGAACACCTTAGAAATTTGTCACAAAAAGATCATCGCCTAGGCACATAGTCATCAGGTTATCCAAAGTCAAGATGAAGGAAAGAATCTTAAAAGCTGTGAGGCAAATGCATCAGGTAACCTATTAAAAAAATCAATCAGATTAACAACAGATTTTTCAGCAGAAACCCTATAAACTAGAAGGGATTGGGGGTCCTATCTTTATTTTTAAATTATTTATTTTATATATTTACCTTTTTAGCAGAGTCTTGCTCTGTTGCCAAAGCTGGAGTGCAGTGGCATGATCTTGGCTCACTGCATCCTCCACCTCCTGGATTCAAGGGATTCTCATGCCTCTGCCTCCAGAGTAGCTGGGATTGCAAGTGTGCACCACCACGCCTGGCTGATTTTTGTATTTTTAAGCAGAGATATGTTTTCAACATGTTGGCCAGGCTGGTCTTGAATGTCTGGCCTCAAGTGATCCACCTGCCTCAGCCTCCCAAAGTGCTGAGATTACAGGCATGAGCCACCGTGCCTGGCTTGGGGTCTTATCTTTAGCCTCCTTAAACTAAACAATTATCAGCTAGGAATTTTCTATCCAGTGAAAGTAAGCTTCGTAAATAAAGAAGAAAATATACAGTCTTTTTAGACAAATAAATACTGAGAGAATTCACCACTACCAAGTTAGCACTACAAGAGCTGATGAAAGGAGCTCTAAGTCTTGAAACAAAACTTTGAAATACACCAAAACAAAATCTTCTTAGAGTATAAATCTCACGGGACCTATAAAACAATAGCACAATTTAAAAAAACAAGGTTTTCAGGTAGCAAATAGCAAGATGAATAGAATAGTACCTCACTTCTCAATACTAATGCTGAATGTAAATGGCCCAAATGCCCTACTTAAAATACACATAATGGCAGAATAGATAAAAATTTACCAACTAAGTATCTGTTATCTTCAAGAGCCTCACCTGATGTATAATGACACATATAACCTTAAAGTGGTGGAAAAAGATATTCCATGAAAATAGACACCAAAAGTGAGCAGGAGTAGCTATTCTTATATCAGACAAAACAGATTTTAAAGCAACAACAGTTAAAAAAGACAAAGAGAGACATTATATAATAATAAAATATCTAGTCCAACAGGAAAACACCACAATTCTAAATATATATGCACCAAACACTGGAGCTCCCAAATTTATAAAACAATTACTACTAGACCTAGGAAATGAGATAGATGGCAACACAATGATAGTGGGAGACTTCAATATTCCACTGACAGCACTCAACAAGTCATCAAGACAGAAAGTCAACAAAGAAATCATAGACGTAAACTATATCCTAGAACAAATGGACTTAACAGATATTTACACGGCATTCTACCCAACAACTACAGAATATGCATTCTATTCATCAGCACATGAAACATTCTCCAAGATAGACCATATGATAGGCCACAAAACAAATCTCAACAAATTTAAGAAAATCGAAATTATAGCAAGTACTCTCTCAGACCACAGTGGAATAAAACTGGAAATCAACTCCAAAAGGAACCCTCAAAACCATATAAACAGATGGAAATTAAATAACCTGCTCCTGAATGATCACTGGGTCAACAATGAAATCAAGATGAAAATTAAAAATTATTTGGAGTGAATGATAGCAGTGACACAACATATCAAAACCTTAGGGATACAGCAAATCAGTGCTAAGAGGAGAGTTCATAGCATCAAATGCTTACATCACAAAGTCTGAAGAACATAAATTGATAATCTAAGGTTACACCTCAAGGATCTAGAGAAACAAGAACAAACCAAATCCAAACTCGGCAGAAGAAAAGAAATAACCAAATCAGAGCAGAACTAAATAAAATTAAAACTAAAAAAGAAGATAAATGAAGCGAAAAGCTTTTTCTTTGAAAAGGCAAATAAAATTGATAGACCATTAGCAAGATTAACTAAGAAAAGAAGAGAGTAAATCCAAATAAACTCAGTTAGAAATAAAACAGGAGATATTACAACTGATACCACAGAAATACAAAAGATCATTCAAGGCTACTATTAACAACTTAATGCACACAAACTAGAAAACCTAGAGGAGATGAATAAATTCATGGAAACATACAACTCTCCTAGATTAAACCAGAAAGAAATAGAAACTCTGAAGAAACCAATAACAAGCAGTGAGAATGTAATGCTAATAAAAAAAATTGCCAACAACAAAAAAGTCCAAGACAAGATGGATTAACAGCTGAATTCTATCAGACATTAAAAAAAATTGGTACCAATCCTGTAGACACCATTCAAAAGGATAGAGTAAGAGGGACTTCTCCCTAAATCATTCTATGAAGCCAGTATCACACTAATACCAAAACCAGGAAAAGACGTAAAAAAAGAAAACTACAAACCAATATCCCTGATGAACATAAGTGCAAAAATTCTCAATAAAATACGAGCTAACTGAATCCAACAGCATATTAAAAAGATAATCCACCATGATCAAGTGGGTTTCATACAAGGGATGCAGGGATGGCTTAACACATACAAGTCAATAAATGTGATACACCACATAAAGATAATTTAAACAAATATCATATGATTATCTCAATACACACAGGAAAGGCATTGACAAAAATTCAGCTTCCCTTTATGATTAAAACCCTCAGAAAAATCTGTGTTGAAAGGGCATACCTTAAGGTAATAAAAGCCATCTATGGCAAACCCACAGCCAAAATACTGAATAGGGAAAAGTTGAAAGCATTCCCCCTGACAGCTGGAACAAGACAAGGATGCCCACTTTCACCACTTCTATTCAACATAGTACTGGAAGTCCTAGCTAAAGCAATCAGACAGGAGAAAGAAATAAAGGACATCCAAATCAGTAAAGAGGAAATCAAACTGTCACTGTTCACTGACGATATGATTGTATACCTAGAAAACCCTAAAGACTCATCCAAAAAACTCCTATAACTGATAAAGTGAATTCAGCATAGTTTCAGGATACACAATTAATGTACAAAAATCAGTAGCCCTGCTATACACCAATAGTGACCAAGCTGAGACTTAAATTAATAACTCAACCTATTGGCTGAGTGTGGTGGCTCACGCCTGTAATCCCAGCACTTTGGGAGGCTGAGGCAGGTGGATCACGAGGTCAGGAGATTGAGACCATCCTGGCTAACACAGTGAAACCCCGTCTCTACTAAAAATACAAAAAATTAGCCAGGTGTGGTGGTGGGCACCCGTGGTCCCAGCTACTTGGGAGGCTGAGGCAGGAGAATGGCGTGAACTCAGGAGGTGGAGCTGGCAGTGAGTCGAGATTGTGCCACTGCACTCCAGCCTGGGTGAGAGAGTGAGACTCCATCTCAATAAACAAATAAATCAATAGAAACTCAACTCTTTTACAATGGCTACAAAGAATATAATAAAATACTTAAAAATATACCTAAGCAAGGAGGTGAAAGACCTCTAAAAGAAAAACTACAAAACGCTGCTAAAAGACAT
The DNA here is from genome assembly GCF_029281585.2 of Gorilla gorilla gorilla. NCBI lineage: Eukaryota > Metazoa > Chordata > Mammalia > Primates > Hominidae > Gorilla > Gorilla gorilla. Next base: position 97,417,324 of record NC_073247.2, read on the forward strand.
TATAGATAGTACAAACAAAGGAAACACATCCCATGCTCATAAAAGGGTAGAATCAATATTGTGAAAATGGACATACTGCCAAAACCAGCTACAAATTTAATGCAATTCCCATCAAAATAGCATCTTCATTCTTCACAGAACTAGAAAAAAAATCCTAAAATTCATGTGGAACCCTAATAGAGCCCATGTAGCCAAGGCAATTCTAAGCAAAATGAACAAATCTAGAGGCATCACATTACCAGACTTCAAACTATACTACAGGGCTATTGTCACTAAAACAGCATGACACTGCATAAAAATAAGCACATAGATCAATAGAACAGAATACAGAACCCAGAAATAAAGCCAAATACTTACACCTAACTGATTGTTGACAAAGCAAACAAAAACATAAAGTGGGGAAAGAACACCCTATTCAACAAATGGTGCTTGGATAATTGGCAAGCCACATGTGGAAGAATGAAATTAGATCCTCATCTCTCACTTTATACAAAAATCAAGATGCATCAAGGACTTAAATCTAAGACCTGGAACCATAAAAATTCTGGAAGACAACATCAGAAAAGCCCTTCTAGACAGTGGCTAAGGCAAAGACTTCATGACCAAAAACCCAAAAGCAAATTCAACAAAAACAAAAATAAATAGATAGAACTTAGTTAAACTAAAAACTTCTGTACAGCAAAAGAAATAATCAGCAGAATAAGCAGACAACCCACAGAGTGGGAGAAAATCTTTGCAAACTATGCATCCAACAAAGGAGTAATATCCAGAATCTACAAGGAACTCAAACAAATTAGCAAGAAAAAAAAATCCCATCAAACGTGGGATAAGGACATGAATAGACAATTCTCAAAAGCAGATATACAAATGACCACTAAACATATTTTAAAAATGCTCAACATCACTAATTATCAGGGAAATGTAAATGAAAACCAAAATGTGATACCACCTTACTCCCGCAGGAGTGACCATAATTTAAAAACATCGAGAAGTAGTAGATGTTGGCATGGATGTGGTAAAAAGGGAACACTTTTACATTGCTTGTGGTAAGTAAACTAAGTAAACTAGTACAACTACTATGGAAAACAGTGTGGAGATTTCTTAAAGAACTAAAAGTAGACCTACCATTTGTTCCAGCAATCCCACTCTTGGATGTTTACCCAGAGGAAAAGAAATCAATATATGAAAAAGTTATAGCAGCACAATTCACAGCTGCAGACATATGGAACCAGCCCAAATGCCCATCAGTCAACCAGTGGATATATACACCATGGAATACTACTTACTCATTAAAAGGAATTAATTAATGGCATTCACAGCAACCCGGATGGAGTTGGAAACCATTATTCTACATGAAGTAATTCAGAAATGGAAAACCAAACATTGTATGTTCTCACTTATGAGTGGGAGCTAAACTATGAGAATGCAAAGGCATAAGAATGATACAGTGGATTGTGGGGACTCGGGGGGGAGGGTGGGGGAGGAGAGAAGGATAAAAGATTACACATTGGGTACAGTGTACCCTGCTCCGGTGATGGGTGCACCAAAATCCCAGAAATAGCCGCTAAAGAACTTATCCATGTAAGCAAACACCACCAGTCCCCAAAAACCTATTGAAATAAATGAAAAAAATTGAAGATTGAAGTGATATAGCCACATTCAAAAGAATACCAACAGGCACAAGAAACTGAAAGAGCCAAGAAAAGAATTCTCTCCTGCAGCCTGCGAAAGGAGCAAGCCCTGCCAAGACCTTGATTTCAGCCCAGAGATACTGATTTTGGACTTCTGATCTCCAGAATTGCAAGAGAATAAATGTGTGTTCTTTTAATCTACCAAGTTTGTGATAATTTGTTACAGAAGTAACAGGAAACTGATACCAATGGGAAGAGAATAAAAACAAAATCTTTAACTGATAGAAACTTATACTACCACCAACCCCCTCCCCCACCATACATACCTTAGGAGGCAGGGGCTATATTCGAGGTGGAGTTTAAATAATTTGTTTAAATAATTTGCTCACTCTGCTACACATACATTATCTCATTCAATTATTATCACAATATTTTGAGGGAAGAAGTATGATACCACTTAAATTGATAAAGAAACTGACATTGGGAAAGTATAAGTAATTTGCCAGAGAGCGCACAGCTAGTAAGCGACAGAACCAGGATTTAAATTTAGAAGAAGAAAGGTCAAGCTATTACGTTAATCTGTAAGCATATATTAAGGTAGTATCATCAAGTAGAAACTTTCCTAAAGCTGTATGAAACATCTTGGATTTTTTTTAGTGGCTTTCTTTCGTGATTGTTGACATTGCCACTTGTATAGCAGACATAATAGTATTGAAACTTCCAGACTGAAAGCTTGCTTCCAATTTTTAAACTGTAAACTCAAAGAATCACGTAGAAATCAAATTATCTTAGAAGCATGTTCAGGAATGAAATAATTCCATAACAGTGATTATGACACAATATTGCAACTCAAGCATTGTAAATTCTACTGTGTGTGGGGAGTTGGGGTGTGCAATTAACATTAAAATAACTTACTATATTACAAAGTAGTTTATACGTTATATGATGCAAGATTATAATCCATGTGATAGATTTCTATCCCCTCTTTCTGTCTCTCAAGGTGTTTTCTCTTAATATCTCCTGTGGGTATGGGTAGGGGTAGGAGTAGGAATATAAGCATGTTGTCTCCTAATTAGTGTACAACATATTTGACACCTTAGAATGAACCATTTTTTCCTAAGTCCCACTTGGCTTATATGACATATTTGAATATTTTAAACATTAGGTGAACTATTAATTCTGACTTTGTTATACTAAAAGATCTTTGTCTATTCCTGCTCTGTAATTGACAGTGAGAGAAGCCAGGAGCAATTGCTTCTCCCAAATCCCTCATTTTATTTCCTAAACTACAGAAAAAAATGTCAGGGACAATAACATTTTACCTCATCATAATAGGTGAAATAAGGGATCAGATTCTTGAAAGTGTTCAGGGAAGAAGTTGAATTTTGAACAATAATTTTGAATTTTGAACTGAGTTTTACTGACAGAGGGAACAGTGTTAAAAAAGGCACAAATATGAGGCATTACTGGGAAAACATGACCTTCGCTGTGTTTAGAAATAGATGAGAGAGACTCCAATGAGAATAAAATGTGGAAAAGCAATGTAGATTTTAATAAGGGTGACAAATTTAGAGGTCAATAAAACATCATTTCCTTTTTGACAGGGTCACTACACAGGTTGGTGATACAAATGCTATAAATAAAGAATACCTAGATTTCATCAAGGTGTTTGATAAGGTCCTGGGATAAGCTGATCTGGATAATATCATTGCCTAGTAGGTTAATAACTGGAAGACCATTACCAAAAAGTGGTGATTCACGGATTGGTTAAATCTAGAGTAAGGTCCACTAGAAGGCATAGAGGTCAGACTTATGAAAGACTTGGAAAGAAAGCCAAAAGGCAGAATGAAAGAATTAGGATTCAGAAAGCTACTCTACAGGTGGAACAGATGTAGTTTAATGAAATTAAGCAAAGCATGCTACATTTTCCTTGATGTATTCATGTTTTTAAACATTTATGGATCATGTATTATATATTAGGCACTAGGCTAAGTGGTGGGGATACAAAGAAAAAAAAAGACCCAGTTCCCCAAGGAGCTCACAGTCTCACTAAGGGAAGCAGATAAATAAATTTTGTCAGTAAAGTAAGATGAACATTATGATAGAGGTAAACACAGAGTGCTACAGGAAGACAGAGAAAGGACAAGTAAATGAGAATGTTTTTCATGAGGATGTGATGTTTCAGTTGAATTTTAAAGAAAATAAACAGGATCTGAAGAAACAGAGATGATATTTTAGGTAGAGAAAAGCTAAAGTCATTGAAACAGTAAGATATATTTTGAGAACCCCAAGTAATAAGGTCTGACTATAAGAATTTATGGGTATTCAAGAGTAATACAGAAATAAAAGTGGGTTATGAGATCCCTGAAGATGACATCAGGATGTACCTACTTCAGTGCCCTCAGCAACCAATACAGAACCTGAAGCAGAATAGGGCCCCAAGAAATATTTCTGAATGGATAAATTAATGAACAGCATGTGTTATACATAAAGGACCTTAGATGTTAAATTTGAAAGCTTATATACCCAAATAAAAAGAAATCATTATATCAAAGAGATATCTGTACTCATATGTTTATAGCAGTACTATTCACAATGCAAAGATGTGGAATCAATGTACATGTCCATAAACAGATGACTGGAAATGTAATGTACACACACACACACAAATGTATACATATATGTGTTTATATATAAATAAATAAATATACACACACACACACATAAATACCATGGAATACTACTTAGCCATAAAAAAAGAATAAAATAATGTCTTTTGCAGCAACATTGATGGAACTGGAGTCCCTTGTCTTAAGTAAAATAACTCAGACAGAGAAAGTCAGATAATGCATATTCTCACTTATAAGTGGGAGCTAAATAATGTGTACACATGGATATAGAGTGTAGAATAATAGACACTGGAAATTCAGAAGGGTGAGCAGGTGGGAGGATGAGGGATGAGAAATTACTTAATGGATACAATGTACATTATTTGGGTGTTGGTTACACTAAAAGCCCAGACTTCACCACTATGCAATACATTCATGTAACAAAACTTCACTGTACATCCTAAGTTTATAAACAAACAAACAAACAAACAAACATAGAGTGACATGATTACATTTGTGTTTTAGAAATCCCACTCTGGCAGCAGTGGGACAAATGCATTACGGAGGAGATAAACTAAAGGCAGATAGATTACTGTTATAATTCCATTAATAAACTAGGGCTATAGGAGTTAAAAATAAATTATTTAGGCAGATAGTGAGGGTAAGAAAGTCCTTGGTAAGGTTTTCCTTTTAATGAAAAGCAGTCCCCAAATCATTTTCTTTTCTAACAAAGAGAAATCTGTAAAATCCAGCTGCAGACATACACAAACAAGCTGGAAGCTTGCACAGATGAATGCCGGCAGTTGTGCCAATAGGAAAAGACTACCTGGAACTAGGCATGATAAAAATGGCGGCTCCATCTTCCCTTCTCTTTGCTAGCCATGTGTACAGTAAGGAGCAGACAAGTTGGCACTGGCCAAGTGGAAACCTCATTTGCGTAATAAGATTAGGGTGGGGCAACCAGCCTCCCCAACATGGTATGTAAATGTCACACCTGGTTGAACCAATCTGTAGGCCCTACATAAATCAGACACCACCTCCTGAAGCCTGCCTATAGAATCTGCTGCAGTATGCCGCAGGCTGGCTCTTCCCTTTCAGACATGTCTCCATTGCAAGAGAGAGCTGCTTTCCTCTCTCCTTTCTTCTGCCTATTAAACTTTTTGCTCCTTAACCACCTACACATGTTCACGTCCTTAATATTCTTGGCGTGAGAATATGAACCCTGGGTATTTACCCCAGACAAGTATGTCACCTCATTAGCATGATCTAACTCATTAAGGAGGTGACGATGGAGCTGTAATTGTTGAATCAACAATATTTGGTAATTGATTACTTATGGGAATTGAGAGTGGAAAATCAAGATTGGGGGAGTTTGAAAGAAAAAGTAAAATTTCCTGTGAGTAAAAACTGTTTAGGTTGTGCATAAAGGATGCCTTGATGTGTTTGGGGCCCAGTTAAAGTTGAAGACCATGAATATCTGGTGGTATCAATCAGCATGACTGCATGCTTTCCTCCAATGGGGTCTAGCAGCTCAGGAATAAGAACAGAATTTGAGTAGTTTGAATTTTTTCAAGATTTTAGTTTTTTCATTGGGGTAAATGGAAAAGAATGGTGGTATAAAAGAATTAGTCCCATTTCTCTGCTCCTGTTTCAGCAAAAATTCTTGAACGAATTGTCTATACTCACTGTCTTCATTTCCTCTCTTTCAATTCTCCCTTAAACCTTCTCCAATAGGCCTTTTGTCCCTACCCACTCACTGAACTGCTCTTGTCAAGGTCACGATATGGTTAAACCCAATAATCAATTTTCATTCTTCAATTTACATAACAAGATAATACCATTTGATATATTTGTTCAATCCCTCCTTTTTGACATACTTTCTTCATGTTGCTCCCAGCCTCTCCCAGAAACCAGGTTCTCCTGGTTTTCCTTCAACTTTGCTAGACACTCTTACTTATGACCCTGACCTCTAAATTTTTGTGAGTCCTAGGGATCAGTCCTGGAACATCTTCTCTTTTCTATTTATCTCTGTTTCCTTGGAGAGCTCATCCAGTTGCATGGCTTTAAATATCATCTATATCCTTATGATTCTCAAATTTTTATCCCTAGCCTACACATCTTCCCTGAATTCCAGACTTAAATATCCAGTTTACCATTAAACATCTCCACTTGGATATATTATAGGTGTGTTAGGGCATTTTTGCTTTGCTATAAAAAATAACTGAGGCTGATAACTTATAAGGAAAAAAGGTTAATTTTAGTTCATGGTTCTGCAGGCTGTACAGGAAGCCTGATGACAGCATCTGCTTCTGATGAGGACCTCAGGAAGCTTAAAATCATATTGGCAGGCAAAGAGGAACAAGCATGTCACACAATGAGAGAATGAGGAAGAGAGAGAAGAGGAGGTCCCATACTCGTTTAAACAACCAGATCTCATGTGAACTAACTGAGTGAGAACTCATTTATCACCAAATGGATGGTGATAAGCAATTCATGAGGAATCTACCCCCATGATCCAATAACCTCCCACTAGGCCTCAGCTCCAACAGTGGGAATCATATTTCAACATGAGATTTGGAGAGGACAAACACCCAAACCATAATATCCTGCCTCTGGCTCCCCAAATCTCATGTCCTTCTCATATTGCAAAATACAATCATGCCTTCTCAATAGACCTCCAAAGTCTTAACTCATCCAAGCATTAACTCAAATGTCTCAAGTCTAGAGTCTCATCTAAAGATTATTTCCTTCCACCTGAGAGCCTATGAGATCGAAAACAAGTTATTTATTCCCAAGATACAATGATGGTATAGGCTTTGGGTAAATATTCCCATTCCAAAAAGGATAAATCAGCCAAGAGAAATGAGAAATAGGCCTCACACAAGTCTGAAACCTAGCAGAGAAGTCATTAAATCATAAAGCTCCAAAGTAACTTTTTATTCCATGTCCCACATCCAGGGCACATTGGTTCAAGGGCTGGGCTCCCAAGGCATTGGACATCTCCACCCCCATGGCTTTGCTGGATGCAGCCTATGCAGCTGCTATTATGGGTTGGAGTCCAGTGCCTGTATCTTACCCAGGCTGAGGATGCACGCTGCCATTGGCTCTACCATTCTTGGGCCTGGATTGTGGCAGCCCTCTACCCATAGCTCCACTAGGCAGTGCCCTGGTTGGGACACTGTATATGGGCTCAAACACCCTTCCCCTCCACATTGCCCTAGTAGAGGCTCTCTGTGGGGGCTCTGCCCCTGAGACAGGCTTCTGCCTGGGCATGCAGGCTTTCCAGTACATCCTTGAAATCTCGGTGGAAGCTGTCAAGCCTCTTTTACTCCTGCATTCTGTGTACCTGAAGGCTTAACACCACTTGGAAGCCACCAAGGCTTATGGCTTGCACCCTCCGGAGTAACGGCCAAACCTATACTTGGGTCCCTTTGAGCCAAGGCTGGAACCAGAGTGGTCAGGGTGTGGGAAGTAGTGTCCTGAGGCTGCACAAGAAGGGAGGGACCTTGGCCTTGCCCCTGAAACAATTACTTCCTTCTAGACCTCTGAGTGTGTAATGGGAGGGGTTGTCCCAAAGATTTCTGAAATGGCTTTGAGGTCTTTTCCCATTTTCCTGGATATTAGTATTTGGCTCCCTTTCAGTCATACTAATCTTTCCAGCAAGTGGTTGCTCCACAGGATGCTTGAATTCTTTCCCTACCACAGGGCCAGGCTGCAAATCTTTCAAGCTTTTCATGGTTCTGCAAGCTATATGGAAAGCATGGTGCCAGCATATGATTCTGGTGACGGCCTCAGGAAGGTTTCAATCGTGGCAGAAGATGAAGGGGAACTAGCATGTTACATGGCAAGAGAGGGAGCAAGACAGAGAGGGGTAAGGTCTCAGACTCTTTTAAGCAACCAGATCTCATGTTAAATGAGTGAGAATTCACTTGTCACTAAGGGGATAGTGCTAAGCCATTCATGAGGGATCCACCCCATGATCCAATCACTTCCTACCAATTCCCACCTCCAATATTGGTAATCACATTTCAACATGAGATTTGGAGGGGACAAACATCCAAACTATATAAGTAAGTATTTTAAAATTAACATGTTCTAAAACAGTTCTAGAGGCTCTTAACACTTTTACCTTCTCTCAAATTCTTGCTCCATCAACTGTCTTTTGCATCTCAGTTAATGGCAATGCTGTTATTCCTGTTCCAGACCAAAACCTGTTTATAGTCCTTGACTACATTTTCCCACAACCCAAATTTATATTCTCTGTCTCCCTCCCTTCCTTTCTCCCTCATACATTCTCTTTATGATTAAGTCTCTAGGTTTCTGTCACATACATTATGTCTCTAATACCATCTCCCACTATTCTCCCTCTTACTTACTACACTCCAGCTAAAATATCTTTTCTCTGTTCTTTGAACATGCTAGGAATGTTCCTATTGCAGTACCTTTAAACTTTCTGTTCCCTCTCACTGGAACACTCTTCCCACAGACATGCTTATGGATTGCTCCCTCATAGTGTTTCCATATGGCAATTCCTTCTCTTAATGTCTCAGGATATTTGCATGTTTTTTCAAAATTCTTAATTCTGAGAAAAAAATAGTCAAGAAGTTGAGAAGGGTGAGAAAATATTTAATTCCCTTGTGACAATTAAAGCTTAATGAAGTAAAGAGACATAACTGGTAGGGTGAAATACACTGATATCAAGGCAAAAGCAGGAAATGCTGATATTTGGAGTTGAAGGTTAATGCTGACATTTCTCAGTACAGGACAAGAGCACATAAGAGAAAAAAAAGCCACAGTCTAATCAGTCAGTCTTGCTTATGGCTGTTGTCATAATTGTGTTTGTGGCCCTGTCTACAGCAAATGGTTAGTCATTCCAGCAAATAAAATAAATATTAATAAGTTTAAACATGTACAGATCCTATTGGTGGAATTCCAATAAATAACTAGTCTTACAAGAAACATAAGTTTATAACTGGCAATTTCAACATGTGATTCTATGTAGTGCTGCTAACCTTGCTAGGTGGACCTGAATGCCATGCCATTCAACTATTACCCAATAATCTTCACTGGCATTTTCCAGTATTGGGATATTTGCCACAGAGTATATAGGTGTTTTGGTCAATACTTCAAGAGAAGAGTTACAGGGAGAAGAAACTTGACTAAAATCTGAAATAGCAAAAATAATGTTGATCTCAATGGCAAAACCAAAATCAGGCAAACAGACAAAATACACTGGTCATTGAAAAAGGAAGTGAGTTTATATGAATCAACAAGTATCTGAGGCTTACTTGAAGATCTTTTTAGATGCACTCTTAAAAATTTGACCAATACCAAAGCATGACATTTTTCTATTTCTAGAATATTTGTCATAAAACAAAAATCAAGATAGAGTAGTTAATGTAATCTATGTTTGTAATTTATTTTAAAAATGCTATCTTTAAAGTACTAAATATTTGTGTCATCTTTCAAGTTTTTAAATAATTTTTATTTGACTTTTTTTGTGTTAATGGTCCCTTCTTTTAATATTACCAATTATCTATTTGAAATATATAAATTTTACACAATTTATTGGTTCATAATAATAACAACCCATGCATGTATGATTATATTGGTTTTTATTTTGCAGAAAGGCTCTGAAATTTTTAGTATCAGAGAAAAGTGATTTATACGTTATGGTAATTCATAAAAAACACACGAGAAAAGTGTTATGAAAAATACTATCTTCTGATTTTTTGAATTTCTGAGAATCCCCAGGAATTCCAATTTATTCATCTGGACTCCAAAGACTAATATGCATCAGGAATTTGAAATCACTACTCTCTTACTTTCTTTAAGTCATCCTTAAATGTCACCTTATCAAAAATCTCTTTTTAGGAGTACATTCTCCCAGTACCGGTACTCCATATACCTCTGTCTCTGTTTGGTTTTCTCCACAGCACTTAGCATTTCCTGATACATTGCCATTTGTTTATGTTTTAATTGTTTGTTTCTTTTCATAAGAATGCAAGCTCTATGAAGGTGTGGGTTTTTACCTTCACTGCTATGTACAAACAGTGCTTACCATATAGATAGTAGTCACACTTAAAATATTTGTTTAATCAATAAATAATAGATTATTGGATTTAGACCAGATAGAGAAGGAAGTGAATGTATAAATGAGCTGATCAATAGTGACCCACTTCCAGGGAAAGGGGGTCCCAGTAGAAGCTTAGATGAGGTGATAATAAATGAAGGAGATGACCGGAAGAATAAAAAATCATAGTCCGAACATGGAGTACTGGAGCTTAAATTTCCAGAGATGAATTTTCAAGATTTAAGGTATAGTAATAGAAATTTATGACTTTGAAAATGAAAATCTTTGGTGTTGAGGTGATCAAGGGTACTGGTAAAGCTAAATTGTTAATTGGAATAATTACATAAATATTGAGTTTGTCCTGGACGATGTCTAGAAAAGATGCGGATAGAGATTTGATGATCCAAAGTACTAATGTCTTCAGTGAACGTGGAAATTGCCCAGGAAGTCTAAGGAAGACGTAATGAGGAGAGATTAGAGGTAGTATAGCTAGATAACATGATCTTCAGAGGGAGTTTTTTTAATACAAAAGTAGGGAAACAATAATAGCTTTAAAATGACTATTTGTTTAATTACTACCATGTGCTCAAAGTAAGGTACTAGGTGTTTTATATCCATTATGTCATAAAACCCTTAAAATAGCCTCTAATAGTATCCAAGACTTTCTTCTAGACTGCTGAATAGCTACAGCTTTCTTAAGTATTGACTAGCTGCTTGGGTGTAAATATGGTCAGGAATATGGAGGAAGCAGTGGGAATGAAATCCATGGTTATTGCAGTAGGAGGTCATCTGGATGGAGAAATACAGGCAAGTCTTAGCCATGAATTTTTCTGCGGTTAGATTAGATAAAGACAACAGCAGTGTTTTCAGCAGGAGATGGCACATAGGAAGTATTTCTCAAGTACACATTCTGTTTGAGCACAGGTCTGTGGGTGATCGGTAGACTTTATGTGTACTTGAACTTTAAGAACTTAAATCATGCCTTCCAAAACTAGAATACAAATGGTGGCAATGTATTGAGAAGTAGGATGGTGGTGGCTAATGAAGACCAGGAGTCAGTGTAGGGGATGAAGTTTGCCTTTTGTATGACGGCATCAACCACCCTTAATGGAGAGTTTTGTATACAAGTATGTAGGGAAAATGGGTGGGTTGATGAGGCCAAGCTGACAAGTCAGGCATCAAATCTAGACCCACAATATGTTCCCAAAACACTGAGAGTCCAGTAGATGAAGAAGCCAATCTTTTTCTGCAAATAGTCTCCTATTGGAGAGTACCTTGTTTGATGGAGGGTGTTAGGGATTGAATTGTGTCCCTCAAAAAGATATCTTGAAATCCTAACCCCTAGTAACTCAGAGTGTGATCTTATTGGAAAATAAGGTCATTGCAAATGTAATTAGTTAAGATGAGGTCATACTGGAGTATGGCAGGCCCTTAATATAGTGTGATTGGTGTCCTTATTAGAAGAGAAGACACAGAGAAAGGTACATATGGAGAATGTCATGTGATGACAGACAGAGATTGGAGTGATGCAGCTGCAAGCCAAGGAGCACAATGATTGAGCCTATCACCAGAAGATAGGAAGAGGCAAAAAGGAATTCCATCTGGAGTCTCAAAGCGAGCATATCTCTGTAGTACCTTTGATTTTGAACATTTACCCTCCAGAATTGTAATAGAATAGTTTTGTTGTTTTAAGCTACCCAGTTTGTGGTACTTTGTTATAGCTGCTCTAGGAAACTATTAATATAGGTTGAGTACGTCTTATCCAAAATGCTTGTGACCAGAAATGTTTAGAATTTCAATTTTTTTGGATATTGGAATAATTTCTATTACACTGGTTGAGCATTACTAATCCAAATATCTGAAATCCAAAATGTTCCAATGAGCATTTCCTTTGAGCATCATGTTGGTGCTCCAAAAATTCCAGATTTTGGAGCATTTCAGATTTCAGATTTTTGAATTAGAAAAACCTAATCTGTACATAGAGCCATCAAAAGTCCCGATGGATTATATTCAATTCTTTGAATACAGTGCAGTGTCCAAAGGCAGTGACTGCACTTCCTAGTGGATGTACTCGGCTGCAGATCTGGCTAGCTTGGACACAAAGCAGCCTGTTAACATCCAGCACATGTCTTCTCAGTGCTGACCTCTGGTGATTGAATCTCAGCTATGTAGTCTTACATAGATTTATTGGTCTCCTGCCCAGGTTACATTGTGGGGTTGGATGACTGTAAAGATCTTAGGGCCTGATGACTTTAAAAATTGGGGCCATCTCTATTGTTCCTGATACTCTGGTTTCTCTTTCACTTAACACTCAAGCTTCATGAAATGATAATTGTATGCACAATTTTTACTTCTCCAAATCTCTACATCTGACTGATTGTGGTCATTTTTTTCCTCAATGGCCGAGTACCTTGGACCTCCCTTGTCTTCCTGCTGGATCTTGTATCTCATGGTCCAATGTCCTTTAAAAACCTGCTCTACTAGAGAAATTATAAATGATCTAAAATTAAGGTTTTATTTACCGAAAAAGACTTCATGTATATGTTAGCAAGCATGTTTTATCAGGATTTAACAAGGTTTCAAACCACAGGTCTCTTGGATCTGTTACCCCCAAATCCTGCTTCCTAGTTGGCTACTAATGTGTAAAGCTGACCTGTGTTCACATAGCATGACTGGAGCTTCTAATACTAGAATGCAACAAAAGGGTAGAAACACTGAAAGAGAATCAGAAAACTTGTATTTGACATAAAACATAACCACAGTCCAGTTTCATACACAGACTCATTATTATCAATATATTGTCTTTCAGTAGCAGTCATGGGCAAACCTTTATGTGTAATTTTGCCCATCTCAGTAAGGCTCAGCAATACCATTTTGATAAAACAGCCTACTTTCACTGGATAGGATTAATCACAATGTCATCTTTACCTTTCAGAAAACTACAGAATGTGAGAGTCTGTAGTGAACTTATAGATCACCTAGCTCTGCTCTCTTATTTTACATATGTGGAAGTTGAGGCCCAGAGAGAATTGGCTTGTACAGGGCTACACAGTTAACATAAGACTTAAAAGCCCAGTCTCTGGACTCCCGGACTTGATATTCTTCTACTTTGCCACACTGCTAGGGGCTATCATCTAAAACCAAGCCTGATGAAATGAATATTTATTTTCCCATTTTCATTGAGTTTTTCCTCTATGATCCTCTAAGAAAATTATTTATCAGATTTTAGCTGAATTACGTTTGACAGTACATAAAATTATGTCTAATTCACTTAGCCTTATAACCAGGTTATAACCTGGTTATAACCAGTCTCGAAATGACTACAGAAAAAGAAAAGGTAAATATTGGCCATTTTCTTTCACAATGTCTCTGTTGATCCCACTGCCCAAAGATGAAGTCATGAGGCACTATAGAAAATCTGCATGCTTTTTGACAGGTGATTACTCAGAGTGTAGTCTATAAGAAAAGACACTGGGGAGGGCAAAACTTACACCTAGAAACTCATCACTAACAGACTAGCAAGACATGACTAAATAAATTGAGAAGTTGTTCAAGACCAGATATTTCCAGGAGATGGCAGTATAAGGAAGGTCTGAATTCAAAGGGAATTGAAAATTAGATTTAAAAATGCAATGTTTCATTTCATAAGTCTAGTTTTAAGACAGAACCATGCAACTAAAACTTGTATAAAAACAACAGGCACTGATGTGACAAATTAACATAGGTCACCACTGTGAGATTTAGTAGGCAATGGCTATATGGCATTTTAAAAGAAATAGTGATACAAAATACACCCTGTAAACTTTGTTGTAAACACTTCTAAGAAGTCAATAGTGTGTGGCTAAATTAACAGTAAGATGATTTAAATTTTCAGAGGAAGGCTCTAAAGTTATTATATGTGAGTAGACATGCACAGAGTTCATAATGACATCCAACTTTTTTTCTTTGCAGTATTTCTAAAAATAATTCCAGTTGTATTTTAGATTCAGAGGATACATGTGCAGGTTTGCAACACTGGTATATTGTGTAATGCTGATGTTTGGGATACGAATGATTCCATCACCCAGAGAGTGAGCACAGACCCAACAGTTAATTTTTTTACCCTTGCCCCCTTCTTTATTTCCCCCTCTATTAGTTCCTAGTGTGTATTGTTGCCATCGTTATGTCCATGAGTAACTAACATTTAGCTCCCACTTATAAATGGGAACATGTGGTATTTAGATTTCTTTTCCTCTGTTAATTAGCTCAGGATAATGGCCTTCAGGTACATCCATGTTGCTGCAAAGGACATGGTTTTGTTCTTTTTATGGCTGCATAGTATTCCATGGTGTATATGTACCACATTTTCTTTACTCAATCCAGTGTTGATGGGCCCCTAGGTTAATTCCATGTATTTGCTATTGTGAATAGTGCTGAAATGAACATACAAGTTTATGTGTCTTTTTGGTAGAATGATTTATTTTCCTTTGGGCATATATGTAGTAACAGGATTGTTGGGTCAAATGGTAGTTCTGCTATAAGTTCTTTGAGAAATTTCTAAACTGCTTTCCACAGTGGCTGAACTAATTCACATTCCAACCAACAGTGCATAAGCATTCCATTGTCTTTGCATCCCCACCAACATCTTTTTTTGTCTTTTTCTTTTACTATTTAATAGTAGCCATACTGACAGGTGTGAGATGGTATTTCATTGTGGCTTTGATTTGCATTTTTCTGATGATTAGCAATGTTAAAGCATTGTTTTCATGTGGTTTTTGGCCACTTGTGTGTGTTCTTCAGAGAAGTGTCTATTCATGTCTTTTGCCCACTTTTAATGGGGTTATTGGGGTTTTTTGATTGTCGAATTGTTTAAGTTCCTTATAGATTCTGGATATTAGACCTTTGTCAGATGCATAGTTTAAATATATTTTCTCCCATTATGTAGGTTGTTTCTGTTTATTCTGTTGATTATTTCTTTTGTGGTGAGAAGCTCTTTAGTTTAATTAGGTCTCACTTGCCAATTTTTGTTTTTCTTGCAATTGCTTTTGAGTATTTAGTTATAAATTCTTTCCCAAGGCCAATGTCCAGAACGGTGTCTCCTAGATTTTCATATAGAATTGTTATAGTTTGAGGTCTTACATTTAAATCTTTAATCCATATTGAGTTAATTTTTGTATAGGTGAAAGATAAGGATCCAGTTTTATTCTTCTGCATATGACTAGCTAGCTAGCCCAGCACCATTTATTAAATGGAGAGTCCTTTCCCCATGGCTTACTTTTTCCCAACTTTGTCTACGATCATGTGGCTATAGGTGTTCAGCTTTATTTCTGGGTTCTCTATTCTGTTTCATTGGTCTATTTGTCTATTTTTATAGCAGGATCATGCTGAGTTGGTTACTGTGGCCTTATAGTATAGTTTGAAGTCATGTATTGGGACGCCTCTGGCTTTGTTCTTTTTGCTGGGAATTGCTTTGGCTTTTCAGGCTCTTTTTTGGTTCCGTATGAATTATAAACCAGGTTTTTCTGATTCTGTGAAAATGATGTTGGTGGTTTGATAAAAATAGCATTAAATCTGTAGCTTGCTTTGGGCAATGTTGTTATTTTAATGATATTGATTCTTCATATCCATGATCATGGAATGCTTTTCTATTTGTGCCATCTATAATTTTCTTCAGCAGTTTTCTTTGGTTCAGCTTGTACAGTCCTTTCAATTCCTTGGTTAGATGTATTCCTAGGCTTTTTTTTTTGGGGGGGGGGCTACTGTAAATGGGATTGCTTTCATTGTTATCGATTTCAGTCTCAGCTTGAATGTTGTTGGTGTATAAAAATACTACTGATTTTTGTACGTTGATTTTGTGTTCCAAAATTTTACAGAGGTCGTTTATCTGTTCCATCAGTTCCAGGAGTCTTCTGGCAGTCATTAGTGTTTTCTAGGCATAGAATGAGATCTTTGGTGAAGAGATATTAGATTTATTCTTTTTTTTTTTCCCCAGTTAGGATGCTTTCATTTTTTCTCTTCAGATGCCAGTAGGCTTTCACCATATTAACATTTATTGCTTTTTTCTGTGATTATTATATATGGTTGGTTTGTTCTTTTCTTTCTTTTTTTAACTTCTAAATTTAGATGTCAGAGTTACATGTGCAGGTTTGTTATGTAGGTAAACATGTGTTGTGAGTTTTTTTTGTACAGATTTTTACGTCACCCAGGTATTATGACTAGTACCCATTAGTTATTTTTCCTGATCCTCTCTCTCCTCCCACCTTCCACCCTCTGATAGGACCCACTGTGTGTTGTTGCCCTCTATGTGTTCTCATCATTTAGCTCCCACTTATAAGTGAGAACATGCAGTATTTGGCTTTCTGTTGCTGCGGTAGTTTGTGGAAGATAATGGCCTCCAGCTTCATCCATGTCCCTGAAAAGGACATGATTTCATTCTTTTTTATATCTGCATACTATCCCATGTTGTATATATGCCACAATTTCTTTATCCAGTCTATCACTGGTGTACATTTAAGTTGATTCCATGTCTTTGTTATTGTGAATAGTTCTGCAATGAGCATATGCAAGCATGTGTTTTCATAATAGAACAACTTATATTCCTTTGGATATATACCCAGTAATTGGATTGCGGGTTGAATGGTATTTCTGCCTCTAAGGTCTTTGAGGAATCACCACAGTGTATTTTACAATGGCTGTACTAATTTACACTCCCACCAACAGTGTATAAGTGTTCCTTTTTCTCCACAACCTTACGGGCAGCTGTTATTTTTTGACTTTTTAATAATAGTCATTCTGACTGATGTGAGATGGTATCTCATTATGGTTTTGACTTGCATTTCTCTAATGATGAGTGATGTTGAGCTTTTTTTCATGTGCTTGTTTGCCTCATGTATGTCTTCTTTTGAGAAGTGTCTGTTCATATCATTTGCCCACTTTTTAAAGGGGTGGTTTGTTTTTTTCTTGTAAATGTGATTAAGACCCTTATCGATAATGGATATTAGACCTCTCTCAGATGCATAGTTTGAAAAACTTTTTTCCCATTCTGTAGGTTGTCTGTTTACTCTGTTGAGAGTTTCTTTTGCCATGCAGAAGCTTGTTAGCTTTAACTATATTCCATTTTTCAATGTTTGCTTTTGTTGCATTTGCTTTTGGCATCTTCATCATGAAATAATTGCCTGTGCCTGCATCCTGAATGGTATTGTCTAGATTGTTTTCAGTATTTTTATAGTTTGGGATTTATATTTAAGTCATTAATACATTTTGAGTTAATTTTTGTATATGGTGTAAGGAAGGGGTCCAGGTTCAACCTTCTGCACATGGCTAGTCAGTTATTCCAGCACCACTTATGGAATAGGGAATGTTTTCCCCATTGCTTGTTTTTGTAACGTTTGTTGAAGATCAGGTTCTTGTACGTGTGTGGTCTTATTTTTGGTTTCTCTATACTGCTCCATTGGTCTATGTGTCTGTTCTTGTACCAGTGTCATGTTGTTTTGGTTACTGTGGCCCTGTAGTATAGTTTGAAGTCAGGTAGAGTGATGCTTCCAGCTTTGTTCTTTTTACTTAGGATTGCCTTGGATATTTGGGCTCTTTTTTGGTTTCATGTAAATTTTAAAATAGTTTTTCTAGTTGTGTGAAGAATGTCAATAGCAGTTTAATAGAAATAGCATTGAATCTATAAATTAATTTGGGCTGTATGACCATTTTCATGATATTGATTCTTCATATCCATGAGCATGGAATGTTTTTCGACTTGTTTGTGTCATCTCTGATTTATTTGAGCAGTGGTTTGTAGTTCCCCTTGTAGATATCTTTCACCTCCCTTGTTAGCTGCATTCCTAAGTATTTTATTCTTTCTGTGTCGGTTGTGAATGGGAATTCATTTCTAATTTTGAGCTCAGCTTGGCTGTTGTTGGTGTATAGGAATGCTAGCAATTTATGCACATTGATTTTGTATCCTGAGACTTTACTGAAGTTGCTTATTAGCTTAAGAAGATTTTGGGCTCAGATGATGGGATTTTCTAGATATAGAATCATGTTGTCTACAAATAGGAATAGTTTGAATTCCTCTCTTTCTATTTGAATGCCTTTTATTTCTTTCTCTTGCCTGATTGCCCTGACGAGAACTTCCAATACTATGTTGAATAGGAATGGTGAGAGAGGGCATCCCTGTCTTGTGCCAGTTTTCAAAGGGAATGCTTCCACCTTCTGACCATTCAGTATAATGCGGGCTGTGGGTTTGTCATACATGACTCTTATTATTTCGAGGTATGGTCTTTCAATACCGAGTTTATTGGGAATTTTTAACATAAAGGAATGCTGAACTTTTTAGAAAGCCTTTTCTGCATCTATTGAGATAATCACGTGGTTTTTGTCTTTAGTTCTGTTTATGTGATGAATCACATTTATTGATTTGTGTATGTTGAATGAACCTTGCATCTCAAGAATGAAGCCTACTTTATCATGGTGGATAAGCTTTTTGATGTGTGGCTGGATTCAATTTGCCAGTATTTTGTTGAGGATTTTTGCATCAATGTTCATCAGTGATATTGGCTTGGAGATTTTCTTTTCTGTTGTATCTCTGCCAGGTTAGGGAGGAGTCCCTGCTTTTCAATTTTTTGGAATAGTTTCAGTAAGAATGGTGCCGTCTCTTCTCTCTACGTATGGTAAAATTCAGCTGTGACTCTGTCTGGTCCTAGGCTTTTGTTCATTGGTAAGCTATTTATCACCGCATAAATTTCAGAACTGGTCTGGTCAGGGATTCAATTTTTTCCTGGTTCAGTCTTGGAAGGGTATATTTGTCCAGGTTTATCAATATCTTGTAGATTTTCTAGTTTATGTGCATAGAAGTGTTTATAATATTCTCTCATGATTGTATTTTTTTGTGTGTCAGTGGTAATATCTGTTTTATCATTTCTGATTGTGCTTATTTGAATCTTCTCCCTTTTTGATTAGCCTAACTACAGTCTATCTATTTTATAAATTTTCTCAAAATGCCAGCTCCTGGATTTCTTCAAATTTTAAATAGTTTTTTTGTGTGGGTCTCTATCTCCTTCAGTTCAGCTCTGATTTTGGTTATTTCTTGTGTTCTGCTAGCTTTGGTGTTTGTTTTGTCTTGGTTCTCTAGTTCTTTTTGTTGTCACATTAGGCTGTTAACTTGAAATCTTTCTAACATTTTCTGCTAGCTTTGAAATCAGGTTTTTGTTTGTTGTTGTTCCTCTAGGTGGGATGTTAGATGGTTAACGGTCAATTTGAGACTTATCGAACTTCTTTAGGTAGGCTTTTACACTATAAACTTTCACCTTAACATGCCTTTGCTGACTTTCAGAGATTTTGGTATGTTGTGTCTCTGTTTTCATTTATTTTAAAGATTTTTTTATTTCTGCCTTAATGTTATTGTTTACCCAAAAGTCATTCAGCAGCAAGTTGCTTAATTTCTATGTAATTGTGGGGGTTTGAGAGATATTTTTGGAACTGATTCTATTTTTATTCCACTGCAGACTGAGAATATAGTTGGTATGATTTAATATATTTTTTTAAATTTTTTGGACTTCCTTTATGGCTGAGCATGTGGTTGATCTTAGAGTATGTTCTGTGTGCAGATGGGAAAAATGTATATTCTGTGGTTGATAGGTGGTGTATTCTGTAGCTGTCTATTATGTCCAATTGGTCAAGTGTCATAGTTTTGTCCAGAAATTTTTGGTAGTTTTCTGCCTCAACAATCTGTGCTACCCTATCAGTGGAGTGTTGAAGCCCCCACTATTATTGTTTTACCCTCTTGATTGTCTGAGTGTTTTGTAGGTATAGAAGTACTTGTTTTATGAATCTGGGTGACCAAATGTTGGCTGTATTTATACCTTATCTTATACAAGAATGGAAACTCTTGCTTCTTTTTGTTTTTGGTTTGCATGATAGATCTTTTTCCATCTCTTTAGTTTGCCCTTATGGGTGTTGTAACTCGTGAGATGAGTCTCTTGATGATAATAGACAAATAAGTCTTGTTTTTTGTCCAATTTACCCCTGTGTCTTTTAACTGGGTCATTTAGACTCTTTACAATAAGGGTTATTACTGATATGTGAGGTTTTGATCCTATCATGAAGTTGCTAGATGATTGCTTCGGGTTCCTATTAGTGGTTGCTTTATAGGGTCTGTGGGCTAGGTACATAAGTGTGCTTTTGTAGTAGCAGGGATCTTTCTTTCAATTCCATGTTAGAACTCCCTTAAGGGTCTTTTGTAAGGCTGGATTAATGGCAACAAATTCCCTTAGCGCTTGCTTGTCTAGAGCAGGTTTTCTTTATCCTTTGCTCATGCAGCTTAGTTTGGAAAGATATTAAATTCTGGGCTGAAATTTCTTCTTTTTAAGAATGCGGAAAATAGGCCCACAATCTCTTCTAGCTTGTAAGTTTTCTGCTGAATCATCCTCTGTTCGCCTTATCAGATTCACTTTGTATGTGATCTGACCTTTTTCTCTAGCCGCCTTTAAGATTTTGTCTTTGGCATTGACCTTAGACAGTATACTGACTATATGCGTTGGTGATAATAGATTTTTATAATATCTCAAAGGGGTTCTCTGTATTTCTTATATCTGGATGTCTATCACCCTGGAAAGATTAGGAAAATGTTCTTGAATTATTTCCTCAAATATGTTTTCCAATTTGTTTACCTTTTCTCCTTCTCTTTCAGGAATGTAAATAATTCATAGGTTTGGTCACTTTACATAATCCCATATTGCACAAAGACTTTGTGCATGTTTTAAATTCTTTTCTCAGGCAGCCCCCACTCCTGCTGACCTCAGGCTTAGGAGGAACTGAGGAGCTTAGGGACAATCATGGGCCTCCAGCACAGTGTACCTGCCTTATGGAAAAGTAATCAGACTATTTTCCACATGGGAGTCCCTGCCTCCACTACTTCTCACTGGGTGGGACCTCCTGGCCTGGGAGCCCAGACACCTCGCCCCCACTTGAGCTCTTGAGCCAGTATAAGCTCTGCATTTCCCTGGGACAGAGATCCCAGAGATAGCAAGCAGGCTACCACTCCATAGCCCCCATCCCTGCTTCCATTAGGCTCAGGAGGGAGCGAAGAGTTTAGGACTACTGTAGGCCTCCAGCACAGTACAGCTGCCCTATGGAAAAGTTGCCAGACTGCTTTCCATATGGGTTCCTGCCTTTTTTATTCCTCACTGGGCATGACCTCTCTACCTGGGCCCCCAGCACAACTGCCCTGTCCCCACCTGAACATTTCTGTTGGTGGGAGCTCTGCATTTCTATGAAAATGAAATACCAGAGACAACCCATAGCCCCTATGCCATTGCAGCTGCAGCAGTACCACCTTTACTGCTATTGGCCTGGGGAAGAAACAAAGGGTCTGGTTGCTTTTCTGGCACATCCAGCATGCCACAACCTCCCATGGAGAGTATCTCCATTTTTCTTCTCTGTGAGTCCCCACCCCCTACACATCAACAGGCAGAGCTCCTGGTTCAGACTCACAGAGCAGCTGCCCCACTCTCAGCTAAACATTCCTACTGTAAGTGGCTCTGTGTTTCCCTTTAGTGGAGCTTCCAAAGGCAACTGACAACCCCTCTGACACTACCACTGCAGTGGTACTGCCTTTGCTGTACTCAGACTGATGAAGGGACAAGGAGCCTAAGTGCCTTACTCACACCTCCAGCATGCCACAGAGGTGAGCTCACTCATCCTCTCTGCCCTGTGAGTCCCTGACCCCCTGCTCATTATCAGGCAGGGCACCAGGCTTGGGCCCACAGTGCAGCTGCCCCATCCCCCAGCTGAAAATTCTCATTGGCAGCAACTTTGCATTTCTCTTTGGTAGAGTTCCCAGAAGCAACTGAAACTCCTCTGCCTCTGCCACTGCCACTGCCACTGCAGTGGTACTGTCCTTGTTGCCCTCAGATTTGGGAAAGAACAAATAGCCTGGTTTCTTTATTCACACCTCCAACATGCTACAGCCACCCTAAGGAAAAGAGACCAGTCTGTCTCTTTGTAAGCCTGCCCCCTGCTCCCTGCTAGTCACCAGGCAAGGTCTCCCCCATCCCCCAGCTTGGGCCAGCAATACAGCTGCCCCACCCTGGGATGATCATTGTGATTGGCCATGGCTCTGTATTTCTCTTGGGTAGATCACCAAGAAACAAATAAAAGACCATCTGCCATTGTCGTTGCCAAGGTTTCTGCTCCTGCTGCTCCCAAGTGTGGGTGGTAACATAAAGCCTGAGCACAACCTAAGGCTGCAGTGTGCAGCTCAGGAGTGCCAAGCCGTGATCTGCAGCCAACATTTGAGTGGGAGAAGAGCCCACACTCTCAGAGTACTGAGAGGGAGCACAGCTGTAATTGTGAGGAAATACAGAGGAGCGACATGGCTCAGCAAGTCTGCCTGGCAGCCATTATGCTTAAGTGTCATCTACTGGATCACACCCCAAACTTTAACACCAAAAATACTTTCTTAATATAACGCCCTGTGAAGCCAAGGACAAGAATTAAGCCACAAATAATGACCTCACACAAAGCCAAAGCCCTCTGAAAACATCCAGAAATGAAGTCAATTGACTATACTCAAATTACACCACAGTTAAAGGAAAATCAGCCCACATATATGAGAAAGCACCAGTGCAAAAATTCTAGCAACCGTAAACGCCAGAGAATCTCCTTACCTCCTAATGACCACACTACCTCCCCAGCAATGTATCCTAACCAGAATAAAATGGCTGAAGTGAAAGACAGAATTCAGAATTTAGGTGGCCAGGAAGATTATTGAGATGCAGGAGAAAGTTGTAACTCATTCAAGGGAATCTAGTAAAACAATTCAAGAAATGAAAGCTGAAATGGCCATTTTAAGAAAGAACCAAACCAAGCTGATAGAGATGAATAGTTCACTACGCGGAAGTATTAACAGCTGAATAGACAAGGCTGAGAAAGGAATCTCAGAGCTTGAGGACTGGTTCTTTGAATTAGTAAGACAAAAATAAATATTTTTTAAAAAATGAACAAAGCCTCTGTGAAATACGAGATTATGTAAAGACAGCATATATATGACTTATTGGCATCCCTGAAAGAGAAGTAGAGAGAGCAAGCCACTTGGAAAATATTCTTGAGTTATACTGTTCACAAAAATTTCCCCAACCTTGCTAGAGAGGTCAACATACAAATTCAAGAAATTCAAAGAACTTCTGTGAGATGCTTTGCAAGATGACCATCCCTAAGACACATAGTCATCAGATTTTCCAAGGTCAACATGAAATAAAAAATATTAAAGGCAGCTAGAGAGAAAGGGCAGGTCGCATACAAAGGGAACTTCATCAGGCTAACAGTAGACATTTCAGCAGAAACCCTACAAGCCAGAAGAGATTAGGAGCATACATTCAGCATCTTTCAAGAAAAGAAATGCCAACCAAGAATTTCATATCCAGCCAAACTAAGTTTCAGAAGCCAGGAAGAAACAGTATCCTTTTCAGACAAGCAAATGCTAAGGGAATTCATTACCACCAGGCCTGCCTTACAAGAGGTTCTTAAGGGATTGCTAAACATGGAAACAAAAGATCGTTATCTGGCACCACAGAAATACACTTAAGTACATAGTATACCCACACTATAAAGCAAAAGACACGACAAAAAAAGAAAACTTCAGGCCAGGTTGCTGGCAAGATGCTGAATAGGAACAGCTCCGGTCTGTAGCTCCCAGCGACACTGATGCAGAAGGGGAGTGATTTCTGCATTTCCAACTGAGGTACCCACTTCATCTCATTGGGACTGGTTGGACAGTGGATATAGCCCAAGGAGGGCGAGCCGAAGCAGGGTGGGGCATCGCCTCACCTGGGAAGCATAAGGGGTCGAGGAACTCCATCTCTGAGCCAAGGGAAGCCATTAGGGACTGTACTGTGCACCCCAGCCCAGATACTGTGATTTGCCCACAGTCTTCACAACCCACAGACCAGGAGATTTCTTCTGGTGCCCACGACACCAGGGCCCTGGGTTTCTAGCACAAAACTGGGTGGCTGTTTGGGCAGACACCAAGCTAGCAGCAGGAGTTTTTTTTCCATAACCCAGTGGGGTCTGGAATGCCAGCGAGGCAGAACCATTCACTCCCCTGAAAAGGAGGCTGAAACTAGGGAGCCAAGTAGTCTGGCTCTGTGGGTCCCACCCCCACAGAGCCCAGCAAGCTAAGATCCACTGGCTTGAAATCCTTGCTGCCAGCACAGCAGCAATCTGAGCTCTACCTGGGATGCTCGAGCTTGGTGGGGTGAGGGGCATCCACCGTTGCTGAGGCTTGAGTAGGCAGTCTTACCCTCACAGTGTAAACAAAACCACTGGGAAGTTCAAACTGGGCGGAGCCCACCCCAGCTCAGCAAGTCCACTGCAGCCAGACTGTCTCCTCTCTGGGCAGGGCATCTCTGAAAAAAAAGCAACAGCCCCAGTCACTTAGAGATAAAGCCCCCACCTCCTTGGAACAGAGCGCCTGGGGGAAGGGGCGGTTGTGGGTGCAGCTTCAGCAGACTTAAATGTCCCTACTTGGCAACTCTGAAGAGAGTAGCAGATCTACCAGCACACCGTTCACATTCTGATAAGGGACATACTGCTTCCTCAAGTGGATCCCTGACCCCCATGTATCTTGACTGGGAGATACCTCCCAGTAGGGGCTGACAGACACCTTATACAAGAGAGCTGGGCTGGCATCTGACAGGTGACCCTCTGGGATGAAGCTCCCAGAGGGGCAGCAATCTTTGTTGGTCTGCAGCCTCCGCTGGTGACACCCAAGCAAACAGGGTGTGGAGCAGACCTCCAGCAAACTCCAGCAGACCTGCAGCAGAGGGGCCTGACTGTTAGAAGGAAAACTAACAAACAGAAAGGCATAGTATCAACATCAACAAAAAGGACGTCCACTCAGAGACCCCATCTGAAGGTCACTGACTTCAAAGACCAAAGGTAGATAAATCCACGAAGATGGGGAGAAACCAGTGCAAAAAGGCTGAAAATTCCAAAAACCAGAAAACTTCAGGCCAGTATTCCTGATGAATATAGTTGCAAAAATCTTCAACAAAATACTAGCAAACTGAATCCAGCAACCCATTAAAAATCTGATCTACTGTTAAGGGAGGAGACCACCCCTCATATTGTCTTATGCCCAATTTCTGCCTCCAAAGAAAGAAAAAGTAAAAACTAAAAGGCAGAAATGAAATCCACAAGTAGACAGCCCGGTGCCACACCCTGGGCCTGGTAGTTAAAGATTGACCCCTGTCCTAAAGGGTTATGTTGTCTATAGATTACAGACATTGTATAGAAAAGCACTGTGAAAATCCCTATCCTGTTGTGTTCCGATCTAATTACCAGTGCATGCAGCCCCCAGGCACGTACCCGCTGCTTGCTCGATGGATCATGACCCTGTCACACGGACCCCCTTAGAGTTGTGAGCCCTTAAAAGGGACAGGAATTGCTCACTCGGGAAGCTCGGCTCTTGAGACAGGAGTCTTGCCGATGCCCCTGGCCGAATAAACCCCTTCCTTCTTTAACTTGGTGTCTGAAGAGTTTTGTCTGCAGCTTGTCCTGCTACACCGTGATTAAGTAGATTTTATTCCTGGGATGCAAGGTTGGTTCAACATATACAAATCAATAAATATGATTCATCATATCAACAGAATTAAAAACAAAAACTACATGATCTTCTCAATAGACATAGAAAAGGCTTTTTACAAAATTCAACTTCCCTTCATGTTAAAAACTCTCGACAAATTAGGCATCAAAGGTACATACCTCAAAATAATAAGAGCCATATACAAGAAATCCACAGCCAACCTCATACTGAACTGGCAAAATCTGGAAGTATTGTCCTTGAGAACCAGAACAAGACAAGGATGCCCACTATCAGCGTTCTTATTTAACTCTTATTTAACATAGTACTGGAAGTCCTAGCCAGAGCAATCAGGAAAGAAAAAGCAATTAAAGACATTAAAATAGGGAAGAAAGGAAGTCAAACTATCTCTCTTCACAGACAATATGGTACTGTACCTAGAAAACCCCACAGTCTTTGCTCAAAGGCTTCTAGATTTGATAAACAATTTCAGCAAAGTTTCAGGATACAAAATCGATGTACAAAAATTAGTAGCATTTTATACACCAACAACGTCCAAGTTGAGTGCTAAATCGAGAATGCAATCCTATTCACAATAGCTACAAACACAAAAATACATAGTAATACAGCTAACCACAGAGGAGAAAGATTTCTACAGCAAGAATTACAAAACACTGCTGAAATAATTCAGAGATGACACAAGCAAATGGAAGAATATTCCATGCTCATGAATAAGTAGAATCGATATTGTTAAAATTGACATACTGCCCAAAGCTATTTACAGATTCAATGCTATTTCTATCAAACTACCAATAACATTTTTTTTTTGAGATGGAGTCTCGCTCTGTCACCCACGCTGGAGTGCAGTGGCACGATCTCGGCTCACTGCAAGCTCTGCCTCCCAGGTTCGTGCCATTCTCCTGCCTCAGCCTCCTGAGTAGCTGGGACTACAGGCACCCGCTACCACGCCTGGCTAATTTTTTGTATTTTTAGTAGAGACGGGGTTTCACCGTGTTAGCCAGGATGGTCTCAATCTCCTGACCTCGTGATTCACCTGCTTCGGCCTCCCAATAACATTTTTTAAAGGACTAGAAAATAATATTCTAAAATTCATTTGGAACAGAAAGGTAGCTCAAATAGTCAAATCAATCCTAAGCAAAAAGAGCAAAGCTGGAGGCATCACACAAACTTCAAACTATCTTACAAGGCTACATTAACTAATACAGCATGATACTAGTACAAATACAGACACATAGACCAGTGTAACAAGTTAGAGAACCCGGAGATAAAGCTGCACACCTACAACCATCTGATCTCTGACAAAGTCAAAAATAATAAATAATAAAGAAAGAGCTCCCTATTCAACAAGTGGTGCTGGGATAATTGGCTGGCCATATGCAGAAGATTGAAATTGAACCCCTACCTTTCATTATATACAAAAACCAACTCAAGATGGATTAAAAACTTAAATGTAAACTTAAAGTTATAAAGACTTTAGAAGTAAATCTAAGAAATACCATTCTCGACATCAGTGCAGGCAATGATGAAGACTCCAAAAGCAATTGCAACAAAAACAAAAATTGACAAGTTAGATCTAATTAAACTAAAGAGCTTATGCACAGCAAAAGAAATTATCAACAGAGTAAACAAACAATGTATAGAATGGAAGAAAGTATTTGTAAACTATACATCCAACAAAGGTTTAATATCCAGAAAATCAAAAAGCAAAAAACAACCCCATTTAAAAAATGGGCAAAGGACATGAACCAATACTTCTCAAAAGAAGACATATATGTGGCCAACAAGCATAAGAAAATATACTCTCCATCACTAATCATTAGAGATATGCAAATCAAAACCACAATAAGATACCATCTCATACCTGTCAGAATGGCTATTACTAAAACGTCAAAAATTAACAGATGCTGATGAAGTTGCAGAGGAAAGGAAATGCTTATACACTGTTGGTGGGAATATAAACTAGTTTAGACACGCTGAAAATCAGTCTGGAGATTTCTCAAAGTATTTAAAATAGAACTGCCATTACATCCAATGATTTCATTACTGGGTATATACCCAAAGGAATAGAAATTATTCCATCATAAAGACACATGCACACATATGTTTATCGCAGCACTCTTCACAATAGCAAACACAGGGAATTAACCTAGGTATCTATCAACAGTGGACTGGAATGTGGTACATATACGCCATGAAATACTACACAGCTATTTAAAAATGAGATTATCTCCTCTGCAGTAACATGGATGGAGCCAGAGGCCATAATCCTAAGCAAATTAATGCAGAAACAGAAAACCAAACACCACATGTTCTCACTTATAAGTAGGAACTAAATATTGAGTACACATGAACACAAAGAAGGAAACAATAGCCACTGGGGCCTATTTGATGGTGGAGTGTGGGAGGAGGGTGAGGATTGCTACCCGGGTGACAAAATTATCTGTACACCAAACCTCCACGACACACAATTTACCCGTATAACAGTCCTGAACATGTACCCGTTGATCCTAAAATAAATGCATGAAGGTGGTATAAATACTTCCTAACTACCTGTCACCTATTCATGTCAGTATTTATAAGTCAACAGATGTGGTTTTCTTGTGATGCCTATAGGCACCACAAGTGATGGAGAGAAACCAGGCACAACTGAATGTAGAAAACCAATGTGAGGGCTTTATGTAATGTACCTAACTTTAATGTAGAGATACTAATGGATATGTGGGAACATGATATCAGACAGTAGAGGTTCGTAACCCAAGCCTTTGTGTGGTTTGTGGATGGAAGAGAAGCAGGCACAAGAGGTAACAAAAATAAATAAATAAATGCTTTTTTCTTTATTTTTGTCTGACTGGGTTAGTTTGAAAAACCAGTCTTCAAATTTGGAAATTCTTTCTTCTGATTGTTTGAGTCTATTAATAAACTTTTCCACTGTATTTAGAAATTTAATAAGTGAGTTTTTCAATTCCTGAAGCTTTGATTGATTTCCTTTTAAGATGTTCATCTCTTCCTTTATTTCTTTTAGAAGTTTCTTTTGTTGATTTTCAACCTTGTCTTGGATCTCATTGAGTTCGTTGAAATTCATGCTTTGAATTCTCTTCTGAATTTCCATTTTGGTTAAGGACCATTGCTGGAGAGCTAGTGTGATCCTTTGGTGGCATCACTACATTCAGGTATTTCATGGTGCCAGAATTCTTGTGCTGGTTATTTCTCATCTGGGGACACTGGCACTTCTAATTTTTATAAATATTTCTATGGGGGTAGGATTTTTTTCTTTTTCTATATAACTTTTTTTTTTTAATTTCTTCTGTCCCTTTCCATTACCCACACTCCCTAGCGGGTGTGATTGTAGAGAATGTTGGGTAGGGTCTTTTGATTTTTCTTCTATAGCTCTATTGGACTTCTGTCAGCAGGTTTTATATTAGGCTGTGCAGTTTGACGTACCATCCAGTAGATGGTGCTTATGAGTAAGAGCCGGCTGTAGCCAACAAGGCTTGGTATATACTTTAAAAAGAACAAAACACGCACACACTTTATCGAGGTATACATTGACATGAACAACACATGTAAAGCATATAGTTTACAATGTAGGTGAAAACACTGTAAACTGTATGCTTTACATGTGTTGTTCATGTCAATGTATACCTCAATAACACTGATGGAGTTGGAAGCCATTATCTTCAACAAAGTAACGCAGGAACAGAAAACCAAACACCGCATGTTCTCACTTATAAGTGGGAGCTGAATGATGAGAACACATGGACACAAGGGGGGAACAACACACACTGGAGCCTGCCGGATAATGGGTCAGGAGAGGGAGAGCATCCGGAAGAATAGCTAATGAAAGCTGGGCTTAATACCTAAATGATAGGAAGATCTGTGCAGCAAACCACCATGGCACACATCTACCTATGGAACAAACGTGCACATATTAAAATAAAAGTTGAAGGAGAAGAAAGCCTTGGTATATACTTAATCCTTGTTTACTGGGAGGTACTCTCTTTTGCCTTTGGCAATGGTTTGATCGGCGAAGTGCATGGTGGTCTGAGCTCCCTCCTCAACCTGGGGATGATGGGGAGGAAGTTAGGAAGGGCTTGACCAGGCAAGTCCACCTACAGGCTCCCTGATGGCAGGCACACACATCAGCACCAAGGGAGAATCCACTGGGCAACCACCAAGAGCCCAGAGGTGTGCCTAGGCATAAAGCTGGGAAACCTCTTTATCCCCGAGTTATCCCCTGCATGGGGATGGCAGGCAGCCTAAACTCTTAATCTAAGAGAGTGAGTGCTACTGATGCCTGGAGATCTGCCTGGATGTCAAGAGGAGATGGCCCACTGCACCATGATCTCTGCACAGGAAGGGTGAGGCAAGTCAAGCTGCCACTCCAGGTGAACTAGTGGCTTGAATGCCTGGAGATATGCCTCAGTGTCAAACAGAGAGGGCCCCACTACACCATGATCTATGCACAGCAAGGGTGAGACTTCTCAGGCTGCTGGATCCAGGCAATGAGGTGCTGTGAATGCCTGGAGAGCTACATGAATGTTGAGCACAGATGGCCCTGCTGCACCATTATCTATGCTTAAGAAGGGTAGGGCAGCACAGGCTGCTGGTCCTGGCAAGCGGGTGCTCCAAATGCCTGAAGTTCTGCCTGAGGGTGGAGTACAAAGGGCCCTCTCCACCTTTACCTCTAGGGAGTAGGCTGGAGCACTCAGCAATGACACACACAGACTTGTTCCAGGTCAGCAAGCTGGCCCCACATGCAAGTCTCATTGCCCAGCAGAAACTATAGCTGTGGTGGCTCCCAAACAACCTCAAGTCTGTGACAGGGTAGAGTAGAGTTCCAGCGTCTGCTGCTGAGGTGCTTTTTGCAATTCTGGCTGTGGAGGCCCCTACCCTGCTCCAGAACATGTGCTCTAATTTCTGGCCTGAAACTAAAATGCCTGAATGGCCATGCTGCCAGGTCACCAAAGAATGACTGACTTTGTATGCACCTGGATTTAGAATGGCATCCTGCTCTTGGTCCCAGATCTGGAGAAATGCCTGCAGCTTTTCCCAGTGTCTTTCCCTCTCTGCACCTCCAATCCTCTCCTCAAGTTAGCTCCAAGGCTTGAATGAAACAAAGTGCTCTCCCTTGATCTGGGTTGCTTAGATCTCCAGTGTAAAGGTGAGTAACAGAGAGATCTCTGCCTCTCTCTGGTACTGAGGCTTCATTCAGTTTTCTCAGCTGGACACTGTCATGGGGGCTATTTGCCACTCACATTCTTCTCCCCATGATTTGAGATTTCCTTCATGTTTCCAATGGATTCAAGTTTTCCATCTTGAATTAGAGCTTAGGTAGTTGATTTTTATGCACTGTGTTGCTATTTTCAAAGGACTGAGGCATGCTTAAAAAGCCTCTTCTTATCTGTCATCTCGAAAAAAATAGCTTTTATTGCTTGTTTGACATGTTTCAGGTACTGTGTGCTTGATACTTATATCCATAAAATATTTCATTCAATCTCTAGGCTGTGAAGTAACTTCCATTTTCCCAATTTTATAGAGGAGAAAACAAAAGGTTAGAAAGTAAGTTTCCAAGCAGTCAATATTTATAAATAAGAAACAAAATCTCATTTAACATTCCTTTGTTTTTCTTAATAACTTTAGATCCTTTCCCTTGGTACTTTTGTTTTTGATTCTTGATTACTTGAAAGTATGTTTACTTAAGAAAATGTAATAGAGATGGCATAGTGTTTTGCAGCATTGCTTGCCAAGAGAAAGCTATCCTCTTCATTCTCTGATGAAAAGAAAAACAACTCTGAGCTACTCAATTCTCCAATCAACAATGACATTTTCTTCAGAGCTTCAGTCCTTTGTGGTTTACCTTTCTCTGACCTGGGCTCCTGACTTTTCAATCTGAATGGGGGCTAATTGACAGAGGAAATAAAGAAAATGCAAACTATGTTTGCCAACACTGAGTTTGCTCTTTGTCACCACACACGGTTGGCTCTAAATGCAGTAATTGTAGTATAAAACAGTTAGCTTTATTTACTGAACCAAAGCCTGACTTCTTCCTCACCTTGTGTAAATCCTCGTGAGCAAAATCATTGTATTCAATGAGTTCCACATGTAGAAAGCTGTGCCCATATCTCTTTCATGGACTGTTTTTTTCTTTATCCTGCTTCTGCAGTAAGAAGTTCAAAAAAATTATATCAAGATATCAGGACCTACCAGAAGAAGCCTTTTTGCTGCCTAGAGGCATCACCAGGTAGGATTTATGCTGAGAGTTATCACAGTATAGGAACAGGCAGTCACCATTTTAAGGCCAAATGTTCAATCCTATCTGTATTTAAAAGCTGGTTAGTCTCCAAAAAGCTGACTTATACTCTCCAATCTCACCAAAGACTGGCATCTAAACAAGAATGTTGGCTCATTATTTTATAATGATAGCTATAATTGTCAAAAGAATTATAATCCTCAATCCTCTGACCAGCTGATTTTCTCCCAGTCGCTTATGTGGAAAGTCAAAACAATCAGAAATTTGCCTGGTGAGCACAGATATAGAACAAGTGGAGTAGGCTGCATGATTTGACTGGTTAATAACATCAAGCTCTGCTTCTTCTTCTTACTAGCTAAGGGACTTTGGGTGAGCTACTTAACCTCTTGGTACTTCAGTTCCCTGATCCATAAAATGGTGATAACAAAATGCCTGCTATTTTGTAAGATTGCTTTTAGGATTGAATTAGTTAATAAATTCAAAGTTCCTAGAACAGTGCCTGGCACATAACAAATCTCCAAAATGTTAGCTATTGGTTATCTTTTATAGTTCTTCTAAGGTTTGTACTTATATATTCAGCAGACAACTAAGCACCATCCCTTAGACTGGTCTTTCCCAAAATTTTTTATGGCATGGAACACATAGAAAATAAAAATAATTATACAACATCCTGGGGTTAGTGGATAAGACTGTGTGCAGCCTGAAGTGTGAGCCTGACCAGCAGAGGACTCTAGTTGCCTCAGGAAATGCCCAGCCATCCTGAGGGCTGGGAAGATAAATGTGTTCCTACTTAGTATCCCATTTGGGTCAGGAAAATCTCTAACCTAGGTGTCTCACCAGGAAACTCACACTCAACATATCCAACATAAAGTTATTATCTCTTTCTTAAAGCCAAAGGTATGTATTATACTCTACCTACCCAAGTATTCAAGGAAGAAACTGAAGATTTGTTTTAGATTTCTCTTTTCCTAAGCTCCCATATTTAGTCACTAAATTCTGCCTATCTTACCTACAAAACTTTTCTGATCTCTGTGCCCTTCTATCTACTGTGACCCTAGTTTAATCCTATATCACCCTTGCTGTAATAGCTTCCTAACCTATTGTGCTGCCCCACTCTGCCCTCCTCCTCAAATCCATCCTTCACACAACTGCCATGGTGATCCAAAATACAAATCTTTTTGTAGAGGCCTTTCAATTCCTTTGTTAGGTATATTTCTAATATATACCTATATAGAAATATAAGTATATTTCTAATATATACCTATATAGAAATATAAGTATATTTCTAATATATACCTATATAGAAATATAAGTATATTTCTAATATATACCTATATAGAAATATAAGTATATTTCTAATATATACCTATATAGAAATATAAGTATATTTCTAATATATACCTATATAGAAATATAAGTATATTTCTAATATATACCTATATAGAAATATAAGTATATTTCTAATATATACCTATATAGAAATATAAGTATATTTCTAATAATATATACCTATATAGAAATATAAGTATATTTCTAATATATACCTATATAGAAATATAAGTATATTTCTAATATATACCTATATAGAAATATAAGTATATTTCTAATATATACCTATATAGAAATATAAGTATATTTCTAATATATACCTATATAGAAATATAAGTATATTTCTAATATATACCTATATAGAAATATAAGTATATTTCTAATATATACCTATATAGAAATATAAGTATATTTCTAATATATACCTATATAGAAATATAAGTATATTTCTAATATATACCTATATAGAAATATAAGTATATTTCTAATACATACCTATATAGAAATATAAGTATATTTCTATTTTATTTTATTTTTTTGCAGTTATTGTAAAAGGGGTTGAGTTCTTGGTTTGGTTCTCCACTTGGCCGCTGTTGGTGTATAGAAGTGCTACTGATTTGTGTACGTTAATCTTGTATCCAGAAACTTTGCTGAATTCTTTTATCAGTTCTAGGAGCTTTCTGGATTAGTACCAATCCTTTTGACACTATTCCACACGACAGAGAAAGAGGGAATCCTCCCTAGTTCATTCTAGGAAGCCAGCATTACCCTAATACTAAAACCAGGAAAGGATATAACCAAAAAAGAAAACTACAGACTGATATCTGTAGTAAGTGTGGCGTGGTAACAAAGACTACAAGTTTGAAAATTCTTTAAAGTCTTATGTTTTGTCTTAAACTTGTTCACTGGCAATTTTCAATTGTAAATGATAATATATATTTGTTTTGACTTAGAAATAATGTTTCAATTTATATACCATCAAGTTAAAAATTGTGCCTCAGAAATATACACCATGTTTGTCCTGTCCTTTGACACACTTAGCACATCTTGGAAAACCCCAGTGTGAGTATTACCAAAAGATAAAGTCTAAACTTCACAGTCTGGCCTTCAGACCTTCATTATCTGGCCCCTGCTTGTCTATCCATTTCCTGACATTTTGCTCCGGGAGCACTGACTTAGGTGTAGTTCCATCACCACACCGTGCTATTTCTGAACTATCTGCTAAGAAACTCTCCATCTGGTTCTTTTCACACCCCTTCTGTTCAACCACCTGGATAATTCTAACTCTTCATTTATGTTCCTGTGCACATGTCTCATCTATCACATCCTTCAGGAATCCTCCCCTGCAGTATCTCAGGCTGAGATAGATGCTCCTTCTTGGTGCTCTTACAGTGCTGTGGGCTTACATTGATTTTAACATTTAAACCATTGCAATGAAATTCTTCTTCTTACTGTTTTGCATTCCTAAAGAACAGATTCTGTGTATAAATCACCTACTAGGTGATCAATAAGTTTTTTTAATATAACTGACTTTGAATATTTTTGACATCCATTGTGGACCATCTCCTCTTTGATTAACAAATTCTTTTCATATATATAGCAATACTGTCAATCATTTTATAACTTTAAAACACAATTGCATGTCTCTGATCAATTATGTGTTTATTGCTTACTGTATCTCTTTGAGCAAAACTCCTGAATTATTTAGACACACTCCTTCTGTAATGTATACACATCATTACCTTTCTGTTATATACTGGTTATTTTTTATCAAAGCCATTTATTTGATGGTCTAGTATAAATAGAAAGAAAACAGTAATATCACACACAACAAAGAGAAATACTAAGTAAAGACATATCACACAATGGTAGAGGAGAAAAGTACAAATAATAGTTTAGGAATATCAGACTAAAATTAGTTATGTCAGTGAATGGGCTAATTTTTTATACACTAGACATCTTCTGGTGATCAGTCTTGTTTGAATATCATTTCTAAAAGAGGTACTTCTATACAGTTGTCAAATTGTAAAGAGATTTCTATGTAAATACTAGATTATTATAATGTATTTAGCCATTTGTTATACTGTTAAGACTCAATTCATATATAAATAAAGAATGATGATGGTGACGATGTTTTAAAACCAGGAACCCCAGAGCTGTCTGTTTCCTTGGAAATTTAAACTTCTTTCTTGTGGTTCTGTTTTATCTCATCTTTTAGCTGTTTGGCATGTTTGTGATACAGAACAGATTTAAAAAAATAGGATCTCTACTCGTATCTTTGAACTCTAATCTCTCTCAAATGTAATCTATATGAAAGGTATCTTAAAAATAAATCCGTGTTGTTGCCTGTAATTGAATATTAATCTGCTAATTTTAGGCTACTTCAAGTCAAAATTTTATCCACACAAACGAGATTTTTTTTCATTTATAGTGGCATGTTGCAGAATGCCATTAAATTCATCCTCTTGCCCCTGTAGGCAACAGTTGGAAGAAATGGTCCCAGCTCAGCAGGACTTCTCAGTTTCCAAGGTATGTTACAAGCCACATTTTTAAAGCTGGCTGGGTAATAAGATTTCTGGCATATTTATTGATTTGTAAATGCAAATTTGTGCACCATGTAATTAACATATCCTGAAACAATAAATTAGCTCTGAGAGTTGAAAGTGGAAACATTAGGTAAATCATAGGTATTTTTATTGGAGAAAGCATTTGGAGAGTATTATTGAGGGCCTCATTTAAGAAGAAATACCATATACATTATAAATACTATTATTGTTTGCAAACATAGTCCATACTCACCTTATTTCATCATATAGTACTGTTGGTGTTTTCAAATGACAAAGACTAACATAATGTCTTTCCAAATTTCTTTAGGGAATCGAAAATGAATACTCATAGCCATTTTACAAGAATTTCAAATCATCAGTTTCCCCCCAGGCACTGATTTTTTGTAGACGATGAAAGGTGGGAAGAATGGGTGGCGTATCACATGTTCTTCACAAATGAGAATATTTGGGAGCTCAGTGGCAGCTTTCATTAGCCTGTGCATTAATTAAGAATATGATCAGATACAAGTTACAAAAAAGAAACCCCCAAAAAACAAACAAAAAAAACAACCAATGAGGCTTAGAAAATAATGGTTTATTTTTGGCATTAAAACAAACTTAATAGTTAACAATAATCTACTGCATAGTATCAAATGCCTAGAAGGAGGATATTGAATGTTCCCAACACAACGAAATTATAAAAATTTGAGATGGTGGATATGCTCGTTATCCTGATCTCATCACTATCCATGATGTATATCAAAACATCACTATGTACTTCCTAAATATATACAATTATAATATATCAATTTAAAAATAAATCTTTAAAATTAGGTTTTTCCAAGATTGCATAAAAGAGGCTTTTAGCATTCCATGTCAAGGAAGAGCACTTTGTTTCTCCCAAGCTAACTTGGGGAGAGGCTTGGATGCGCTGAGAGGAAAAGAAACCTGGAAAAGCTGCAGGCGTTTTCCCAGACCTGGGGATCGAGAGCAGGATGCATTTTTAATCCAGGCACATACAAAGTCAGCCACTCTTTGATGACCCAGCAGCAAGGTCACACAGGTATTTTAGTCTTGGTCCAGAGATTGGAGCACTTGCTTTGGAGTAGGGTAGAGGCCTCCGCAGCCAAAACTGTGGAAGGTGCCTCAGCAGTAGATGCTCGAACTGTGCTCATCCACTTGACAAGCCTGAGGTGGGAGAAGAACTACTACAACTGCAGTTTCTCTTGGGCAATGAGACTTGCAGCCAGGTCTAGCTTGGCAACCTGGAACTAATCTGCATGTGCCATTGGTGGGTTCTCCACCTTACTGCACTAAGATTAGTGCGCTGAGAGGGCTCTCTTTGCTCCATCCGAGGCAGGAATCCAGGCAATCGAAGTACCTCCTCACCAGTATTCGAAGCCTGAACTGCCCCACTCTTCTTATGCAGAGATTGTGGTGCAGTGGAGTCTTCTATACCTCATGCCCAGATAAAGTTTGAGGCATCTGGAACATCCACTCTCCTGTATTAGGAGTTTAGGCCACCCTCCAAACCCATGCAGATAACTTGGGGCCAAGGAGGTTTCCCATCTGCACACAAAGGCACATATCTAGGTGCTTGGTATTTTCCCACTGGATTCTGCCTCAGTGCTGGTGCTTGTGTGTGCCATTGGGGGACCCATAGGCAGGTCCGTCTGGTGCAGCCCTGCTAAACTTGTCCCTGAGCACCCTGGGGCTGAGTAGAGAGTTCCAACCCCTGTGCACTCCATGGATCAGCTCATTGTTTGAGGCAACATGTAACTTCTCTCTGTAAACAGAAACCAAGTATATACCCAGCCACTTTGACCACAGCCAGCTCTTACCCATAAACGCAATCTATTTACTTCTAGATCAAACCACACAGCCCAATATAAAAGCTGCCATCAGTAGCACATAAAGCTATAGAAGAAAAGCCAAAAGTCACTACCCAACATTTTCTACAGTCACACTTCCTGCAGAGGGGGAAAAGGAACGGGAAAAAAAAAAAACAAAATTATAGTGAAAGAAATAAAAAAATCCTACCCCCACAAAAATGTGTATAAAAATTAGAAGTGCCAGCATCCCCAAATGAGAAGGAATCAGCACAAGAATTCTGCCACCATAAAAAATCTGAACGTAGTGATACCATCAAAGGATTACACTAGCTCTCCAGCAATGGTCCCTAACCAAAAGGGAAATTTAGAAATGACGGATAAATAATTCAAAGCATGGATTTCAAGCAAGCTCAATGATACAAAAGACAAGGTTGAAAATCAACACAAAGGCAGGTCTAAATGAATCTAGAAAATTAAGGAAAAGATGAGCATCTTAAAGAGAAATTTATCAAAGCTTTGGAAATTAAAAACAAATACTTGAGGAATACCAAAATACAATTGAGAGTGTTATCAATAGACTAGACCAAGTAGAAGATAGAATTTCCTTTTTATGATAAAGAGAGAATTTTATTTATATGTTTCTTCAACTTTTATTTTAAGTTCCAGGGTACATTTGCAGGATGTGCAGGTTTGTTACATAGGTAAATGTGTGCCATGGTGATTTGCTGGACAGATCAACCCATCACCTAGGATTTTTTTTATTTCAATAGGTTTTTGGGGAACAGGTGGTGTTTGGCTACATAAGTAAGTTCTTTGGTGGTAATTATAGATATGTTGGTGCACCTGTAACCCAAGCAGTGTACACTGTAACCAATGGGTAGTCTTTTATTCCTCACCCCCTCCCACCCTTTCCCCCAAGAACAATGTTTGGTTTTCCATTCCTGAGTTTCTTCACTTAGAATAATGGTCTCTAATTCCATCCAGGTTGCAGCAAATGCCATTTTTTTTTTCCTTTTTATGGCTGGGTAGTATTTCATTATACACACACACACCACACACACGCATAAGAAGAGTGTGGCAGTTCAGGCTTCGAATACTGGTGAGGAGGTACTTCGATTGCCTGGATTCCTGCCTCGGATGGAGCAAAGAGAGCCCTCTCATTGTATCCACTCATTGATTGCTGAACATTTGGGCTGGTTCTATATTTTTGCAATTGTGAATTGTCCTGCTATAAACATACATGTGCAAGTATCTTTTTCATAAAATGACTTCCTTTCCTCTGGGTAAATACCTAGGAGTTGGATTACTGGATCAAATGATAGGTCTACTTTTACTTCTTTAAGGAATCTCCATACTGTTTTCCATAGTGGTTGTCCTAGTTTACATTAGCACCAATAGTGTAAAAATGTTCCCTTTTCACCACATCCACACCAATATCTATTATTATTATTGTTATGGCCATTCTTGCAGGAGTGAGGTGATATTGCATTTGTGGCTTTCATTTGCATTTCCCTAATAATTAGTAATTTGAGCATTTTTTCACATGTTTGGTGGCCATTTGTATATCTTCTTTTGAGAATTGTCTATTTATGGCCTTAGCTCACTTTTTGATGGAATTGTTAGTTTTTTTTCTTGCTGATTTTTTTTAGTTCCTTGTAGATTCTGGATATTAGTCCTTTGTTGGATGTAAAGAGTGTGAAGAATTATTCCCACTCTGTGGGTTGTCTGTTTATTCTGCTGATTATTCCTTTTGCTATGCAGAAGCTTTTTAATTTAATTAAGTCCCATCTATTTATCTTTGTTTTTGTTGCATTTGCTTTTGGGTTCTTGGTCATAAAGTCTTTGCCTAAGCCAATGTCTAGAAGGGTTTTTCCAATGTTATCTTCTATAATTTTTATGGTTTTGGTTTTAGATTTAATTCTTTGATCCATCTTGAGTTGATTTTTGTAAAAGATGAGACATGAGGATTCGGTTTCATTCTTCCACATGTGGCTTGCCAAGTATCTCAGCACCATTTGTTAAAAAGGATGTCCTTTCCCCACTTTATATTTTTGTTTGCTTTGTCAAAGATCAGTTGACTCTAAGTATTTAGCTTTATTTCTGGGTTCTCAATTCTGTTCTATTGGTCAAAATGCCACTTTTATACCAGTACCATGCTGTTTTGGTGACTATGACCTTATAGTATAGTTTGAAGTCTGGTAATGTGATGCCTCCAGATTTGTTATTTTTACTTAGTCTTGCTTTGGTTATGCTGGCTCTTTTTTGGTTTTATATTAATTTTGAGATTGTGTTTTCTAGTTCCATGAAGAATGATGGTGGTATTTTGATGGGAATTGCATTGAATTTGTAGAGTGCTTTTGGCAGTATGGTGATTTTCACAATACCAGTTCTACCCATCCATGAGCATGGGATGTGTTTGTATTTGTTTGTGTCATCTATGATTTCTTTCAGCAGTGTTTTGTAGTTTTCCTTGTAGACGTCTTTCACCTTTTAAGTTAAGTATATTCCTACGTATTTTTTTTTTTTTGCAGCTATTGTATCAGGGGTTGAATTCCTGATTTGATTCTCAGCTTGGTGAATGTTGGTGTATAGCAGAGCTAC
This sequence comes from Gorilla gorilla gorilla, assembly GCF_029281585.2. NCBI lineage: Eukaryota > Metazoa > Chordata > Mammalia > Primates > Hominidae > Gorilla > Gorilla gorilla. The sequence continues at coordinate 97,457,766 of NC_073247.2, forward strand.
TGATTTGTGTATATTAATTTTGCATTCTGAAACTTTGCTGAAACATTTATCAGTTCTGGGAGCTTTTTGCACGAGTCTTTCAGATTTTTTATGTATGCTACCATGTCATCAGGAAATAGCAACAGTTTGACTTTCTCTTTATTGATTTGGATGCCTTTTATTTCTTTCTCTTGTCTGATTGCACTGGCTAGGACTTCCAGCACTATGTTGAATAAAAGTGGTGAAAGTGGGCATTCTTGTCTTGTTCCAGTTCTCAGGGGGAATGCTTTCAACTCTTCCCTGGTCAGTATTATGTTGGTTGTTAGTTTGTTTTATATGTGTGTGTATATATATATATATATATATATATATATATATATATAGAGAGAGAGAGAGAGAGAGAGAGAGAGAGAGAGAGAGAGAGAGAAAGTTATTACCTTAAGGTATGGCCCTTCTAAGGCAATTTTGCTGAGGGTTTTAATCATAAATGGATGTTGGATTTTGTGAAATGCTTTTTCTCCATCTATTGAGATAATCATGTGGTTTTTAATTCTGTTTATGTGGTGCATCACAGTTATTGACTTGTGTATGTTAAACCATCCCTGCATCCCTTGTATGAAACTGACTTGGTCATGGTGGATTATCTTTTTGATATGTTGTTGGATTCAGTTAGCTAGTATTTTGTTGAGGATTCTTGTATCTATGTTGATCAAGGATATTGGTCTGTAGTTTCCTTTTTTTGTTATGTCCTTTTCTGGTTTTGCTATTAGGGTGATACTGGCTTCATAGAATGATTTAGGGAAGATTCCCTCTTTCTCTATCTATTGGAATAGAGTCAATGGGACTGGTACCAGTTCTTCTTTGAATGTCTGATAGAATTCAGCTGTGAATCCGTCGGCCCTGGACTTTTTTCTGTTGGTAACTTTTTAATTACCATTTCAGTCTTGCTGCTGGTTATTGGTCTATTTAGAGTTTCTATTTCTTTCTTGTTTAATCTAGGAGGTTTGTGTAATGACAGGAATTTCTCTATTTTCTCTAGGTTTTCTAGTTTATGTGAGTGCATAAAGGTGTTCATAGTAACCTTGAATGATCTTTTGTATTTTGTGGTATTGGTTGTAATGTGTTCTGTTTCATTTCTAATTGAGCTTGTTTGAATCTTCTGTTTTTTTCTTAGTTAATCTAACTAATGGTGTATCAATTTTGTTTATCTTTTCAAAGAACAAGCTTTTTATTTCATTTATTTTTTGTATTTTTTTGTTTCAATTTCATTTAGTTCTGCTCTGATCTTGGTTATTCCTTTTCTTCTGCTGGGTTTTGGTTTGGTTTGGTTTGTTCTTGTTTCTCTAGTTCCTTGAGGCATGACCTTAGATTGTTTATCTGTGCTCTTTCAGACTTTTTGATGTAGACATTTAATGCCATGAACTTTCCTCTTAGCACCACTTTTGCCGTATCTGAGAAGTTTTTATATGTTATGTCACAATTATCATTCAGTTCAAAAAATTTTTTAATTTCCATCTTGATTTCATTGTTGACTCAGTGATCATTCAGGAGCAGGTTAAATTTCCTTGTATTTGCGTAGTTTCAAGGGTTCCTTTTGGAGTTGATTTTTAATTTTATTCCACTGTAGTCTGAGAAAGTTTTTGCTATAAGATCGATTTTCTTAAATTTGTTAAAACTTGTTTTGTGGCCTATCATGTGGTCTGTCTTGGAGAATGTTCCATGTGCTGATGAATAGAATGTATAGTCTGCAGTTCTGTAAATATCTGTTAAGTCCATTTGTTCTAGGGTATAGTTTAAGCACATTGTTTCTTTGCTGACTATCTTTTTGATGACTTGTCTAGTGCTGTTAGTGGAATATTGAAGTTCTCCTGTTAGTGGAATATTGAAGTTCTCCACTATTATTGTGTTGCTGTCTATCTCATTTTAGGTCTGGTAGTAAGTGTTTTATAAATTTGGGAGCTCCAATGTTAGATATATACACACACACACACACACACACACACACATACACACACACATATTTAGGATTGTGATATTTTCCTGTTGGACTATATCTTTTATCATTGTATAATGTCCCTCTTTGTCTTTTTAAATTGCTGTTGCTTTAATGTTTTTCCTGTCATATATAAGAATAGCTACTTTTGCTCACTTTTGGTGTCTGTTTTCATATATTTTCCATCCCTTTACCTTAAGTTTATGTGAGTCCTTATGTGTCAGGTGAGTCTATTGAAGACAGAAGATACTTGGTTGGTGAATTTTTGTCCATTTTGCCATTTTGTATCTTTTAAGTAGAGCATTTAGGCCATTTATATTCAATGTTAGTATTGAGATCTGAGGTACTATTTTATTCATCATGCTATTTGTTGCCTGAAAAACCTTTTTTTTTTAAATGTGTTGTTGTTTTATAGGTCCTATGAGATTTATGCTTTAAGGAGATAAATTTTTCCCAGATTTAGAACTCCTTTTAGCAGTTCTTGTAGTGCTGGCTTGGTAAGTGGTAAATTCTCTCAGCATTTGTTTGTCTGAAAAAGACTGTATCTTTCCTTCATTTATGAAGCTTAGTTTTACTGGATACAAAATTCTTGGCTGATAATTGTTTTGCTCAAGGAGGCTAAAGATAGGACCCCAAAGCCTTCTAATTTTTAGGGTTTCTGTTCAGAAAGTGTTTTTTTAAAAAGGTTACCTGATGTTTTTGCCTCAGAGCTCTTAAGATTCTTTTCATTGTCTTGACTTTAAACAATCAGATTACTATATACCTAGGCAATGGTGTTTTTGCGATGAATTTTTAGGTGTTCTGTGAGCTTCTTGTATTTGGATGTCTAGATCTCTAGCAAGGTTGGGGAAGTTTTCCTCAATTATTCCCTCAAATGTATTTTCCAAACTTTTAGATTTCTTCCTCAGGAACACCAATTATACTTCAGTTTGGTCACTTAACATAATCCCAAACTTCTTGGAGGCTCTTTAAATTTTTTAAATTCTTTTTACTTTGTCATTGTCAGATTGGGTCAATTTGAAAAACTTGTCTTCAAGCTCTAAAGTTCTTCCTCTTCCTTGTTCAATTATGCTGCTGAGACTTTTCAGTGCATTTTTCAATTTTCTAGGTGTGTCCTTCATTTCCAGAAGTTGTAATTGTATTTTAATTATGCTATCTATTTCACTAGAGATTTTTTCCTTTAGTATCTTACAGTGGTTTTTTTTTTTTTTTTCGTTTCTTTGAGTTGGACTTCACCTTTCTCTGGTGCGTTTTTGATTGGCTTAATAGTCGACTTCCTGAATTATTTCTCTGGCAATTCAGAGATTTCGTCTTGGTTTAGATCCATTGCTAGTTAGCTAGTGCGATCTTCTGGGGGTGTTATGAAACCTTGCTTTGTCATATTAGCAGAATTGTTTTTCTGGTTCCTTCTCATTTGGGTAGACTATGACAGAGGGAAAATCTGGGCCTCAAAGGCTGCTGTTCAGATTCTTTTGTCCCATGGGATACTCCCTTGATGTGGTTCTCTCCCCTTTTTCTTAGGGTTAGGGCTGCCTGAGAGCTGAACTGCAATGATTGTTATTTCTCTTGAAGATCTAGCCACCCAGTGGAGCTACCGGGCTCTGGGCTGGTACTGGGGAGTGTCTGCAAAGAGTCCTGTGATGTGATCTAACTTCACACCTCTCAGCACTTTCAAGAGCACATCAGCTGTGGTAGTTTAGGGAGGATCAGGTGGTGGGCAGGGCCATAGAGCTCCCAAGATATTATGTTCTTTGTCTTCAGCTAACAGGGCAGGTAGAGAAAGACCATCAGGCAGGTCCAGGGTAAGGTAAGCCTGAGCTCACACTCTCATTGGGCTGGGCTTCCTGTGGCTGTTGTGGGGGATGGGGTCGTGGCTCCCAGGCCAATGGAATTATGTTCCCAGGGGGATTATGACTGCCTCTGTTATGTCACACAGGTCACCAGGGCAGTGGGGAAAAGCTGGAAGCCACAGGCCTCACCCAGCTCCGATGCAACCCACAGCTCAAAAGGTGGTCTCACACCCACAATGCACCCACGCAACAGCACCAAGTTGATTTCCAGGCAGCCAGTTAGCAGGGCTGACAAATTTCTCCCCCCATCACCTAGGTATTAAGCCATGCATCCATTAGCTATTCTTCCTGATGCTCTCCTTTTCCCCAGCCCCCTCAATGCCCCCAGTGGGTGGTGTTCCCCTCCCTGTGTCCATGTGTTTTCATCATTCAGCTCCCATTTATAAGTAAGAACATGAGGTGTGTGGTGTTCTGTTCCTGCATTAGTTTGCTGAGGATAATGGCTTTCAGCTTCATCCATGTCCCTGCAAAGGACATGATCTTGTACCTTTTTAAGGCTGCATAGTATTCCATGGTGTACCACATTTTAAAAAATCCATTCTATCATTGATGGGCATTTGGGTTGATTCCATGTCTTTGCTATTGTGAATAGTGCTGCAATGAACATACATGTTCATGTATCTTTATAATAGAATGATTTATATTTTTTGGATACATACCCAGTAATGGAATTGCTGGGTCAAATGATAATTCTGCTTCTAGATCTTTGAGAATTGCCACACTGTCTTCCACAATGGTTGAACTAATTTACACTCCCACCAACAGTGTAAAAGTGTTCCTCTTTTTCTCTGCATCCTTACCAGCACCTGTTGTTTCTTGACTTTTTAATAATTGCCATTCTGACTGGTGTGAAATGGTATCTCGTTGTGGTTTTAATTTGCATTTCTCTAATGATCAGTGATGTTGAGCTTTTTTATATACGTTTGTTGGCCACATGAATGTTGTCTTTTGAAAAGTGTCTGTTCATGTATTTTGCCACTTTCTAATGGGGTTGTTTTTTTCTTGTAAATTTGTTTAAGTTTCTTGTAGACTCTGGATATTAGACCTTTGTCAGATGAATAGATTGTAAAAATTTTATCCCATTCTGTAGGTTGTCTGTTCAGCCTGATGATAGTTTATTTTGCTGCACAGCATCTCTTTCAGCTCTTTAGTTTAATTAATTCCCATTTGTCAATTTTTTCTTTTGTTGCAATTGCTTTTGGCAATTTTGTCATGAAATATTTGCCCATGCCTATGTCCTGAATGGTATTGCCTAGATTTTCTTCTAAGACTTTTATAGTTTTGGATTTTACATTTAAGTCTTTAATCCATCTTAAGTTAATTTTTGTATAAGGTGATAAGAAGGGATCCAGTTTCAATTTTCTGCATATGGCTAGCCTGTTCCCCCAGCACCATTTATTAAATAGAAAATTATTTCCCTATTGTTTGTTTTTGCCAGGCTTGTTGAAAATCTCATCTTTGAAAAAATAATTTCTGAGCTTGAATTTCAGTCTTTTGAACTAACCCAATCAGACAAATATAAAGAAGAAAAAAATTAAAACGTGAGCAATGTCTTTGAGAAATATGACATTGTGGAAAGCAACCAAACCTGCCAATGACTGGCATGCCTGAGAGAGAAAGAGAAAAGGCAAACAAACTGAAAAATATATTTGAGGCAATAATCCAAGAAAACTTACCTAATCTTGCTAAATAGGTATACATCCAGATTCAAGAAATCAAGAGAACACCTGTGAAATACTATGCAAAATAAAATTCACCAACACATATAGCCACCAGACTGTCCAATGTCATCACTAAGAAAAATTCTTAAAGGTAGCTAGAGAAAAATGTCAGATCACATACAAAGGTACCCCAATCAGGCTAAGAGAGGACTACTTAGCAGGAACCTTTCAAGCCAGGAGTGATTGTGAGGCCTATTTTTAGCATTCTTAAAGAACGGAAATTTCAACCAAGAATTTCATATCCCTCCAAAGATATTTTATGTCTTTGCTATTGTGAATAGTGCTGCAATGAACATACATGTGCATGTATCTTTATAATAGAATGATTTATATATATACACTACATAAGCAAAGGATAAATAAAACCTACTCCAGACAAGCAAGTACTAAGGAAATTTATTATCACTAGATTAGCCTTGCAAGAGCTCCTTATGGGAGTTCCACATATGGAAACAAGAGAAAGATACCTGCTACCACAAAAACATACTTAAGTACACAGCCCACAGACCCTATAAAGCAACCACATAATAGAAACTACAAAGCAACCAGGTAAAAACTTTGCAGTAGGATTATAACCTCACATATCAATATTAACCTTGAATGTAAATCATCTAAATGCCACAGTTACATGTCACAGGCTGGCAAGTTGTATAAACAAACAAACAAAGAAACAAAAAACAAGATCCATTCATCTGCTGTCTTCAAGAGACCATTTGACACAAGGCTCAATGTAAAGGATTGAAGAAAAATCTATCATGCAAAGTGAACACAAAAAAGAGCAGGAGTCAATATTGTTATAAGGGACAAAACAGACTTTAAAGCAACAACAGTTAAAAATAGGAAAAAGAAAAACATTGTATAAAGATAAAGGGTTCAATTCAACAAGGAGACCTAACTATACTAAATATGTATACACTAAATATTGGAGCACCCAGATTTATAAAACAAGTACTTCTAGACTTTAGAAAAAAAGACTTACACAGCCACACAATAATAATGGGGCACTCTAAATTCCCACTGAAAGCACTGACAGATCATCAAGACGGAAAACTAACAAAGACATTCTGGACATAAATTCAAGTCTTGGCCAATTGGTCAAAACAGACATCTACAGAATACTTCATCCATCAACCCCAGAAAAAACATCCTTCTCATCTGCACACAGAGCATACACCAAGATTGACCACATGCTCAGCCATAAAGCAAGTCTAAAATAAGTAATAAAAATTGAAATTATACCAGCCATACTCTTAGAACACAGTGAAATGAAAACTAAAATCAATACCAAGAAGAGCTATGAAAACCACACAATTACAAGGAAATTAAACAACTTACTCTTAATGACTTTGGGGTAAACAATAAAATTAAGACAGAAATAAAAAATTATTTGAAATAAATGAAAACAGAGACATGACATACAAAAACTTTTTGGATGCAGCAAAAGTGGTATTAAAAGGGAAGTTTATAGTGATAAGCACTTACTGCAAAAAGCTAGATTCAAATTAATGATCTAAAATCACACCCAGGGGAATTAGAAAAACAAAACAAAAACTAACCCCAAATTTAGCGGAAAAAAAATGAATAACTAAAATCAGAGGACAACTAAATAAAACTGAGACCAAAAATCCTGTACAAAGAACCAATGAAACCAAAAGTTGATTCATTAAAAGGATGAACAAGACCAATAGACAGCTAGCTATATTAAAAAGTAAAAAAGAGAGAAGATATAAATGAGCACAACCAGAGATAACAACGGTGACATTAATACTGATTCCACAGAAATACAAAAGATCCTCAAATACTATTATGAACATCACTATGCACAAAAACAGGAAATCTGGAGGAAATCAATAAATTCCCAGAAACACCCAATCTCTCAAGATTGAATCAGGAAGAAATGGAAGCCCTCAACAGATCAATATTGAGTTCTTAAATTGTATTCATAATTGAAAGAACAAACAATCAAACAAAGAAACAAAGAAACTACCAACCAAAAAAGGCCTTGGGCCAGATGGTTTCACAGTAGAATTCTACCGGACATGCAAAGAAGAGGTGGTACCAATCCCACTGAAATTATTCCAAAAAATCAAGGAAGAGGTACATCTCTCTAACTTATTCTATAAAGTAAGCATCACCTTGATAACTTAGCAAAATCACACAGAAGAAAGACAATTACAGGCCAATATTCATGCTAAACATAGACGCAAAAATCCTCAACAAAATACTAGCAAACCAAAGTGAGCACATCAAAAAGTTAATTCACCAAGATTAACTATGATTCTTTCCCAGGATGCAAGGTTGGTTCAACATACACAATTCAATAAATGTAATTCATAAATACACAATTCAATAAATGTAATAAATGTTTTTGTAATTAAAAACAAAAACCATTGATTATTTCAATATTTATGGGTAAAGCTTTTTATATAATCCAACATTCCTTCATGATAAAAATCCTCAGCAAACTAGGCATTGAAGGAATGCACCTCAAAATAATAAGTGTTGTTTATGAGAAACCCACAGCCAACATCATACTGAAGGGACAAAAGCTGGAAGTATTTCCCTTGAGAAAGGGAATAAGGCAAGGGTGCCCACTCTCACCTCACTTATTCAACATAGTACTGAAAATACTTTCCAGAATAATCAGGCAAGAGAAATAAATAAAATTATCCAAATATAAAATGAAAAAATTGGCCTGGTGTGGTGGCTCACGTCTCTAATCCCAGCACTTTGGGAGACCAAGGCAGGCAGATCACAAGATCAAGAGATCAAGACCATCCTAGCCATTATGGTGTAACCCTGTCTCTACTAAAAAATACAAAAATTAGCTGGGCGTGGTGGTGCACACCTGTGGTCCCAGCTACTCGGAAGGCTGAGCCAGGAGATTTGCTTGAACCCGGCAGCCAGAGGTTGCAGTGAGCCCAGATCATGCCACTGCATTCCAGCCGGGCAACACAGTGAGACTCCGTCAAAAAATAAAAAAATAAAAAGAAAAGAAAAAAGAAAAAGTCAAACTATTTCTCTTCACAAATGTTATAATTATATACTAAAAAAAATTATAACCCTAAAGACTCCAACAAAAGTCTCCTGGAACTGATAAATAACTTCAATAAAGTTTCAGGATGCAAAATATAGAAAAATCAGTGGCATTTCTATACAACAATAGTATTCAAATCAAAAATGCAATCCCACTTGAAATAGCAGCAAAAACTTTAATACCTACAAATATATCTAATCAAGGCAGTGAAAGATCTTTAAAGAAGAACTAGAAAACACTGCTGAAAGAAATCACAGATGATACAAACAATTGGATAAACATCCCATGCTCATGGATTGAAATAATCAATATTGTTCAAAGGACCATACTGCCCAGAGCAATCTACAGATTTAACTCTTTCTATCAAGCTATGAACATCATTTTTCACAGAACTAGAAAAAACTATTCTACAATTCATGTGAAGGCATAAAAAATCACAAATAGCCAAAGTAATTGGCTAGAAAATTGCTCTTTTCTTAGAACAAAAAGAAGAAAGCTGTAGGCATCATATTATCTGAGTTGAAACTATACTATAAGGATGCAGTAACCCAAACAGCATGGTACTGGTACAAAAAGAGACACACAGATAAATGAAACAGAATAGAGAACCCAGAAATAAAACTGTATGCCTACCATCTAAACTTTGACAAAGTTGATAAAAATAAGCAAGAGGAAACGACTCCCTATTCAATAAATGGCATAAGGATAGCTGGAAAGCCATATGCAGAAGAATGAAACTAAACTCCTGTCTTTCATCAGACACAATAATTAACAAGGTGTATTAAAGACTTAAGTTTAAGACCTCAAACTATAAGATTTCCAGAAGCAAATTTAGGAGATGGTATTCCAGACTTTGGCCTTGGGAAATAATTTATTACTAAATCTTCAAAAGCAATTGCAAGTGAAATAAAAATTGACAAAGGGGACCTAATCAAACTAAAGAGCTTCTGCATAGCAGAAGAAACTATTAACAGAGTATGAAGACAACCTACATAATTGGGGACATTATGCAGAATCTATGAATTCAACAAAGGTGTAATATCCAGAATTCATAAGGAATTTAAACAATTGAGCATGCAAAGAACAAGCAACCTTAATGAAAATGGGCAAAAGGTATGAACAGGCACTTCTCTAAAGAAGACATACAAGCAACCAACAAACATAAAAAAATGCTCAACAACACTAGTCATTAGAGAAATGCAAATCAAAATGACGATGGGATACTATCTCCCACCAGTCAGAATAGATATTATTCAAAAGTCAAAAAAAAAAAAAAACAGATGCCAGCTGGCAAGACTGCAGAGGAAAGAGAACACTTATATATTGTTGGTGGGAATGTAAATTAGTTCACCAACTTTGGAAAGCAGTTTGGAGAGTTCTCAAAGAACTTAGAACTACCATTCAACACAGGAATCTCATTACTGGGTGTGTATCCAGAAGAAAATAAATTGTTCTACCAAAGAGACACATGCACCCACATGTTCAGTGTAGCAGTATTCACAATAACAAACATATTGAATCAACTTAGGTGCCTATCAATGGTGGATTTCCTAAAGAAACTGAGGTATGTAAACACAATAGCATACTATGTAGCCATAAAAATAATTGTCTCATTTTCAGCAACATGGATGTAGTAGCTAGAGGCCGTTGTTGTAAGTGAATTAATGCAGGAACAGAAAACCAAATACTGCGTGTTCTCACTTATAAGTGGGAGCTAAACTTTAAATACATGTGGACTTAAAGATGGCAACAATAGACACTGGGGACTACTAGAGGGAGGACAGAGCAATAGGGACAAGACCTGAAAAACTTACTATTTGGTGCTATGCTGAGTACCAAGGTGACAGGATCAATTTTACCCCAAACTTCAGCATCACACAATATAGCCAGGTAACAAGCCTGCACATGCACCCCCTGAATCCAAAAGAAAAGCTGAAATTATAAAACTATATATAATATATACATACACATATATATATGTATATATTTATGTCTTTATCTTGAATTAAAGAAACTTAATAATGGTTACCTTTGGTGAGAAAGTTTGGAAGGTAAGACAGTAATTTTATTTTATATTATTCTGTACTGTTTAAACTTACTAACTTAATTCATGTGTTACATTAAAAATTGGTCAACAGAGTTAGCTTGGCAGAGAGATTATGGCCCATTTTGTTTGGTTTTGTTTGCTTCTTTTCTTTCTCTTTATTTAAAAATATTCTAATATATTGTGGAATTGTTTTTAATGTCCCAAAATATGTCACGGATTTTCACCAAGTGAATACAGGGAAACCTCACCCCAATTTATCCAAGAAGGATTCATGGAGTAACAGGCAATGTGGTCTCATTTCTGGCCCTTCAAATCAGGCTGATGTACCCACTAATCTTGCCTTTGCTGGACCTCAAAACAAAGCATCAAACATTAACTAAAACTAGGTAATTGCTCAGGAACTCCACTATTTGAGTTGGATCTGCCTGCACTTGCTGTCTTCTCTCTGTTGCCAGACTCGTGTCTCTGTCTTTATCCTGACTTCAAAACATCTTGTATTAGTCAGGGTTCTCTAGAGGGACATAAATAATAAGGTATATCTACATATGAAAGGAAGTTTATTTAGGAGAATTGACTCACACAATGACAAGATAAAGTCCCACAATAGGCTGTCTGCAAGTTGAGGAGAAAGGAAGCCAGTAGTGCATCAGTCCAAGTTCCAAAACCCCAAAAGTAGTGAAGCCGAGGTGCAGCCTTCAGCCTGTGGTTGAAATTCCAAGAGCCCCTAGCAAAACACTAGTGTAAGTCCAAGAACCCCAAACGCGAAGAACTTGGAGTATGCTGTTCAAGGGCAGGAAGCATCCAGCATGGGAGAAAGACGAAGACCAAAAGATTCAGCAGGTCTGCTTATTTCACCTTCTTCTGCCTGCTTTATTCTAGCCACGCTGGCAGCTGATTAGATGGTGCCCAATCAGACAGAGGGTGGGTCTGCCTCTCCCAGTCCACTGACTCAAATGTTAATTTCCTTTGGCAACACCCTCACAGACACACCCAGGAACAATACTTTGCATCCTTCAATCCAATCATGTTGACACTCAATACTAACCATCACACCTCTCTTTGGCCCCTCCTTGATACGGTATACTTTCTTATTCTCTTGGACTGCAGATTATTTTCTGTATGGTTTCAGGCTTAGCCTACCCTTCTTACAAGGTCATCCACCACTGCTTTGGTTGTGCCCTTCCATCCCAGGGCCCCTTTTCACAACAACCACTGTTTCTGTCCTAATAAGATGTCTAAAGGGCTAACTCCAGCCCAACTACAAGAAAGAGAAGAGACACAGAAAAGATTTTAAAATTAAACTGCAATTCAGATTTTTTCTGTTTATATTTGTTGAAATGGCAGGAAGACCTGACGGAAATACATTTGCAGGGGATCTGTGGAGTGTATTTGGTAACTGCCTACCAGAAGAGAAAACTTGGCATGATTCCTCGACCTAGGGTGAATCCTTAATCCTTGGAAAGGAAGTTTAATTCTGAGTATAATATGGTGCTTCTAATTCTGATTTGTCTTTTAGCTTGGCCCCTAAAATACTCATTTCTGGGCCTATGGAATGCAGTAGGGATGCAAATAAAACTGAAAAGGCTGTTTCACTAAAACCCCTGAAAGTACTGGGGCAAAAGCGGCACTGTTTCTTCGTTTTGAAAGTATAACATAGGAGGAAGAGAGACGCATTCTTTTCCACCTCATGGCAGACTTCTGTAAAGCTTTGGCACCAGGTGTGCTGCATTTTTTCAGTGATGGTGCCTAAGGGAAGCTTTGGTGCTTAATAGGGTAACAGTATCACCTAGCAGATACCACAGGGCACAGTAGAGACTGCAGTACTCAGCTCAGCTCATCAAAATGGCTAATTAGCAGTGGTGCTAAGAGGGAGCATATGCGCTTATGAGCACCATGTGAGACAGGACTGACAGACTTCTAGAAATACTTGGAAGAGGTGGTGGTGGCACATTAGAGAGGACTGAGGCCATGCATGAGTGTATGGGAACAAAAGCCAGGAGATTCAAGTAGTGTTGTTAATATGAATTATTTATGCCCATAGGCCGTTGGGGCATGTGTAAACTCAGGTTCTAGTGGAAATTTCTTTCTCTCTGACCTTAATTCTTTGTTGTTCTAATTATTCTACTTACTCATTCCTACTGAAGCTGTTCTTTGTCCTCATTATGACCTTTATTTCAATGCCCCCCTCCTAAGTCTCAAAATACTTCTGGTTTTCAAACACCGCATGTTCTCACTCACAGGTGGGAATTGAACAATGAGAACACATGGACACAGGAAGGGGAACATCACACACCGGGGACTGTTGTGGGGTGAGGGGAGGGGGGAGGGATAGCATTAGGAGATACACCTAATGCTAAATGACCAGTTAGTGGGTGCAGCACACCAACATGGCACATGTATACATATGTAACAAACCTGCACGTTGTGCACATGTACCCTAAAACTTAAAGTATAATAATAATAAAATTTAAAAAAAGGGTCAGAAACAAAAGCTACCACCAATTACTTACAATATGCCAAGCATATTTCATGCACTATCTTATTTATTCTTCACTATGACAGCAATAATAATAGGAACTATTTTTTGAGCACTGACTATGTATCAAGCCCTGTTAGGTGCTTTATGTACACTGTCTCATTTAATTATCTCAACACTGTGAGGTATGTACTAATACTATTCTCATTTTAAAGATTAGGAAATTTAGATTCAGAAAGTTTAAGTAACTCCCTGCTGCCTCACTCCGACCATTATTATTATTTTCACCATAGAATATCCTTTAATTTCTGGCTCACTAACTTTCTAGGATGTAAATATGGATTTTCGTGACAGAGACAGACAGTAACAGCATTCTAAACAAGATATAAGTGTATTTCACCTTTATGTAAATATTTAGGTTAGTATGTATTCTTCTATAAAGTCATGATGGAGTTCAAATTATTTCTATTTTCATGGTCTACTGTCTTTAAGATATTCTTCTCATCCACATAGTCCAAAAATTTCCACCCTATGTCCGCATTCCATCTAGTACCAGCTTGAAGTGGGAAAAAGGAGAAGGCGTAACTGTCCCCTTTAAGGACACAACTTGGACTTTGTGTGCATCACTTCTGCTCACATCTCATTAGTCAGAATGGAGTTACATGGCCATATCTAGTTGGAAAGGAAACTAGGAAATAAAACTTTATTCTGGGTACTACTGTGTCCAGCTAAAAGTAATGGACTTTATTACTACAGCAGAGAAGGAGACAACCAGTCATCTCTGCCAAATTTGCTCATTTCTAGCTGTGGATGATGTTTGCCATTCACTCTTATTTCTTAGGCAAAGGGCTTTGCTAGAAAAGTTGCAAAAACCATCCTGATTTTGTGCTCTTATCTCAGCTAGACTTTTCCTACTGGTTACAAGTTCCTTTGAGCATCTTTGGGAATTCTCTGCGGTCTTCTTCATTGTACTGGTTCCAAACATTCTCCATTTCCTTCAAAGTACCCAACCCCACCCTAGCCTTATTCTTTTCTTGCCTCTTTATTTATGAAAAAATTAAATATTTCCCATATGACATCTCTCTCAATATCTTTCTCCCAATCTTAAAAATTGCTCTGTATTCCAGCTTTCTTTTTCTTTTGTATTTGAGAAAGTGCACCCCCTTTGCCAAAGTTACCCCTCTACTTATGTCCTGATGCCACCTCTAACTGCATCCTCTATATCTTGTTCCAATGAGTTATTGATTCTCAAATCTGATCTTCAATCTCAGCTTCTCTTCTGCTTGCAAACATTTTCAGTTTCTCTTAATTCCAAAACACATTTCATAGATGCAGCAATACTTTCAAGTTATTATCATCCTTTTTTCTTTTCTTTTCTGACATTTTTAAAAGTTTTTATTTTTTCTCAGTTTTAGTGAGGTATAATTGACAAATAAAAATTATGTGTATTTAAGGGGTACAACTTCATGTTTTGATAAACATATACATTGTAAAATGATTACCACAATCAAGTCAATTAACATATCTATCACCTCATGTAGTTACTTTTTTGGTGTGTGTGTGATTAGTGTACTTAAGAGCTACTCTCCTAGCAAATTTCAAGCATACAATACAATATTATTTACTATAGTCACCACGCTATACATTAGGTCTCCAGAACTTCTTTACCTTATAACTGAGAGTTTGTTCCCTTTGACTAATACCTCCTTATCTCCCTCACCCCCCAACCCCTGGTAGTTACCCTTCTACTCTTTTTTTTTTTTGAGTTTGAGTTTTTCAGTTTCCACATATAAATGAGATAATGTGTATTTGACTTTCTGTCTGACTTATTTCACTTAGCATAATGTCATCCAGGTTCATCCATGTTTTTGCAAATGGCAGGATTTCATTCTTTTTAAAAGCTGAACAATATTTCATTGTGTATATATTCCATATTTTCTTTATCTGTTCATCTGTGAACAGGCACTTAGTTTGTAAGCTATTTTAAATAATGATGAAATGAACATGGCAGTGAAGGTATCTCTTTGAGATAGTGATTTTTATTTCTTTTCAATATGTAACCAGAAGTGGGATTGCTGCATCGTATAATAGTTCATTTTTAATTTTTTGAGAAGCCCCCATACTGTTTCCTTAATGGCTGTACCAATTCACATTCCCACCAGCAATGCATAAGAGTTCATTTTTCTCCACATCCTCACCAATACTTGTTATCTTTTTGTGGTAAAAGCCTTTCAAACAGGTGTGAAGTGATAGCTTGTGGTTTTGATATGCATTTTCTTGAAGGTTAGTGATGTTCAGCACCTTTTCATATACCTGTTGGCCATTTGTATGTCTGCTTTGGAATAACATCTATTCAGTGCCTTTGCCCGTATAAAATTCAGCTATTTTGTTTTTGTTTTTGTTTTGCTTTGTTTGTTTTTTTGCTATTGAGTTGTAAGAGTTGCTTATAGATTTTGGGCATTAACCTCTTATAAGAGAAATAGTTTGCAAAGATTTTTCCTCTTCCATAGGTTGCTTCTTATTCTGTTTATTGTTTCATTTTTGTGCAGAAACTTCGTAGTTTGGAGTAGTTTCACTTGTTTATTTCTGCTTTTATTGTCTGTGTTTTTGCTGTCATATCCAAGAAATTATTGTTAAGATGAATGTTAGGGAATTTTTCCTCTATGTTTTTTTTCTAGAAGTTTTATGATTTCAAGTCTTTAATCCATTTTAGTTTATTTTTGTGTATGGAATAAGAAAATGATCCAATTTTATTTTTCTTGCATGTGGATATTCAGTTTTCCCAGCATCATTTATGGGAGAGACTACTCTTTCCTCATTTTATATTCTCAGCACTTTTGTCAAAGATTAGTTGACTGAATATGCATGGATGTATTTCTGGACCTCCCATTGTGTTCCATTGGTCTATGTGTTTGTTTTTATGCTGGGACCATACTGTTTTATTGGTGTAGCTTTGTAATATAATTTGAAATAAACAAGTATGATGCCACCTGCTTTGCTTTTTTTGCTCAAGATTTCTTTAGCTACTTGTGGTTTTAGAATTGTTTTTTCTATTTCTGTAAAACATGCAATTGGAATTTTGATTAAGATTGAATTGACCTATAGATTGCTTTGGGTAGTATAAACATTTTGAAAATATTGATTCTTCTGATCCATGGACACACAATATCTTTTCAATTATTGGTGTCTTTTTCAATTTATTTCATCAATGCTTTATAGTTTTCATTGTACAGATCTTCCACTTCCTTGGTTAAACCTGCTTCTAAAAGTATTTTCTTTTGTATGCTATTGTAAATGAGCTTGTTTGCTTAATTTTTTTCAATTAGTTTGTTATTAGTGTATAGAAACACAATTGATTTTGGTACGTTCATTTTGCGTCTTGTATCTTTACTGAATTTGTTCATTAGTTCTAATAGTTTTAGATGGAGTCTTTAGGGTTATCTTTATATAAGATTAAGTAATCTGAAGATACAATTTTAATTATTTCTTTTATATTTGAGTGACTTTCATTTCTTCTCCTTTCCTAATTGCTCTGGCTAAGATTTCTAGTTCTATGCTGAATAAAAGTTTTGAGAGTGGGTATCCTTGTTTTGTTCCTGATCTTAGAGCAAAGGCTTTCAACTTTGCACTGTTAAATATTATGTTAGCTGTGGGTTTGTCATATATGGTGTCTATTATTTTGAGGTACGTTCCTTCTATACCTAATATTTTGAGACTTTTTATCATAAAAGAGTGCTGAATTTTGTTAAATTCTTCTTTCTGCACCTATTGATTTAATAATAAGGCTTTTGTCCTTCATTCTGTTTATGTGACGTATCACATTTACTGATTTGTGTATGTTGAAACATACTTACATCCCAGGAGTAAATTCAAATTTATCATGTTGTATGATCCTTTTAATGTGTTGCTGAATTCACCTTGCTAGTATTTTGTTGAGGATTTTTTGCATCTATGTTTATCAGAGATATTGGCTTGTAATCCTCTTTTCTTGGAATGTGCTTGTCTGGCTTTGGTATCAGAATAATGGTGGCCTTGTAAAATGAGTTTGTAAGTGTTCCCTCCTTTTCAATTTTTAGAAGAGTTTGAGAATCAATACTAGCTCTTATTTAAATGTTTGGCAGAATTTACCAGTGAAGCCATCAGGTCCTGGGCTTTTATTTGAAAAGAAATTTTGGTTACTGAGTTAATCTCCTTACTTGATGTTGGTCTGTTGAGACTTTCTATTTCTTCATGATTCAGTCTTGGTTAAGTTGTATGTTTCTAAAAATTTATTCACTTCTACTAGGTTACATAATTTATTGGCAAATAATTGTTCATAGTAGTTTCTGGTGATACTTTGTATTTCCGTGCTATCAGTTGTAATGTCTTCTCTTTCATTTATGATCTCATTTATTTGAGTCCTTTTTTTCTTAATTTAGATAAAGGTTTATCAATTCTTTTTATAAAATCAATGCTTAGATTTATTAATGTTTTGTAAATTGTTTTTCTAGTCTTTCCTTTATTTTTGGCATTGATCTTTGTTAGTTCCTTCTTTCTACTACCTTTAAGGTAAGCTTGTTCTTTTTTTAGTTCTCAGAAGTATAAAGTTAGGTTGTTTATTTAAGGTCTCTATCTTTTCTTAATGTAACCATTTATCACTATCAACTTCCCTCTTAAGACTGCTTTCACTGCATTCCATAAGATTTGGTATGTTGCATTTCCATTTTCACCTGTTTCAGGATATCTTTTAACTTCCCTTTCTTTAAATTTCTTCTTTGACCCGTTGGTTGTTAAGGAGTGTGATTTTAATTTCCACATATTTGTTAATTTTCAGTTTGCTTCCTTTTATTAACTTCTAGTTTTACATACTTGTTGTTGAAAAAGATGTTTGATATGATTTCAAACTTCTTAAATTTGTTAAGACTTGTTGTGTGGCCTCACATGATCTATCATGAAGAATGTTCCATGTGTACTTGGGACATATATGAATTCTGGTACTGTTGGATAGAATGTTCTGTATATGTGAAGTCCATTTGATATAAAGTATAGTTCAAGTTCAATCTTTCCTCATTAATTTTTTGCACGGATGATCTATCCATTACTAAAAATTGTATTGGTGTGGTTTGGCTCTGTGTTCCCACCCAAATCTCATGTCAAATTGTAATCCCCATGTATCAGAGGAGGGGCCTGGTGGGAGGTAATTGGATCATGGGGGTGATTTCCTTCTTGTTTTTCTTGTGAAGGTGAATGAGTTCTCACAATATCTAATGGTTTAAAAGTGTGTGGCACTTCCCCCTTCGCTATCTCTCTCTCCTGCCCTGCCATGCTTGTTTCCCTTCACCTTCTGCTGTGATTGTAAGTTTTCTGAGGCCTCCCAGCCATTTTTTCTATACAGCCTGCATAACTGTGAGTAAATTAAACCTCTTTTCTTCATAAATTACCCAGTCTCAAGTAGTTCTTTATGGCAATGTGAGAACAAACTAATACAGATAATTGGGACCAAAAGAGTGAGGCACTGCTATAAAGATACCTGAAAATGTGGAAGCCACTTTGGGAGTAGGGCAGAGACTGGTACAGTTTAGAGAGGTCAGAAGAAGACATGAAGATGTGGGAAAGTTTGGAACCTTGTAGAGACTTGTTGAATGGTTTTGACCAAAATGCTGATAGTGATGTGGACAATGAAATCCAGGCTGAGTTGGTCTCAGATGGAAATGAGGAACTTATTGGGAACTGGAGTAAAGTTCACTCTTGCTATGTTTTACCGAAGAGACTGGTGGCATTTTTCCTCTGCTATAGAGATCTGTTGGAACTTTGAAGCTGAAAGAGATGATTTAGGGTATCTGGCAGAAGAAATTTCTAAGCAGCAAAGTGTTCAAGATGTGGTCTGGCTGCTCCTTACATCATGCAGTAATATGCTGTCACAAAGAGATGGTCTGAAATTGGGACTTACATTTAAAAGGGAAGCAGAGCATAAAATTTTGGAAAATTCACAGACTGACGATGTGGTAGAAAATAAAAACCCATTATCTGGGAAGGAATTAAAGCCAGCTACAGAAATTTGCATAAGTAAACAGGAGCCAAATGTTAATAGACAAGACAGTGGGGGAAAGTTTCTTCAGGTCATGCCAGAGACCTTCATTG
Organism: Gorilla gorilla gorilla; assembly: GCF_029281585.2. Lineage (NCBI taxonomy): Eukaryota > Metazoa > Chordata > Mammalia > Primates > Hominidae > Gorilla > Gorilla gorilla. The sequence continues at coordinate 97,476,989 of NC_073247.2, forward strand.
CAGCCCCTCCCATCACATGCCCTGAGACCTAGGAGAAAAAAATGGTTTCATGGGCCACATTCTAGGCGCAGTTGATCTGTACAGCCTCATCATATGGTTCCCTGTGTCCCAACTGCTCCATCTTGAGCCATAGCTAAAAGGGGTGAAGGTAAGCTTGGGCCATTGCTTCAGAGGATGCAAGCCCCAAGCATTGGCAGCTTCCACATGGTGTTGGGCCTTCAGGTGTGCAGAAGACAGGAGTTGAGGTTTGGGAACCTCTTCCTAGGTTTCAGAGGATGTATGGAAATGCCTGGATGTCCAGGCAGAAGTCTTCTGCAGAAGCAGAGACCTCATGGAGAACCTCTGCTATGGCAGTGCAGAGGGTAAATATGAGCTTAGAGCCCCCATACAGAGTCCCCACTGGGGCACTGCCAAGTGGAGCTGTTAGAAGAGGGCCACCATCCTCCAGGCCCCAGAATGGTAGATCTACCAACAGTTTGCACCATGCACCTGGAAGAGCCACAGGCACTCAACACCAGCCCATGAAAACAGCTATGAGGGCTGTGCCCTGCAGAGCCACATAGGTGGTGCTGCCCAAGGCTTTAAGAGCCCACCCTTTGTATTGGCATGCTCTGGATGTGAGACATGAAGTCAAAGGGGATTATTTTGGAGTTTTGAGATTTAATGACTGCCCTGCTGGGTTTTGGACTTGACTGGGGCCTGTAGCCCCTTCGTTTTGGCCAGTTTCTCTCTTTCGAAATGGGAGCATTTACCCAGTGCCTGTACCCCATTGTATCTTGGAATTAACTAACTTGTTTTTTGATTTTACAGGCTCATAAGTAGAAAGGAATTGCCTTGTCTCAGATGAGACTTTGGACTTGGACTTTTGAGTTAATGCTGGAATGAGTTAAGACTTTGTGTGATTGTTGGGAAGACAAGATTGATTTTAAAATGTGAGAAGAACATGACATTTTGGAGGGGCCAGAGGTGGAATGATATAGTTTGCCTCCATGTCCCCACCCAAACCTCATGTCAAATTGTAATTCCCATGTGTCAGGAGAGGGGCTTGGTGGGAGATGATTGGATCATGGGGGCAGATTTCTCCCTTGCTGTTCTCATGATAGTGAGTGAGTTCTCATGAGATCTGATGGTTTAAAAGTGTGTCGCACTTCTGCTTTTGCTCTCTTTCTCTCTTGCTCCACTATGGTAAGATGTGCTTGCTTCCTCTTCACCTCCTGCCATGACTGCAAGTTTCCTGAGGCCTGCCAGCCATGCATACTATACAGCCGGTAGAACTGTGTGTCAGTTAAACCTCTTTTATTTATAAATTTCACAGTCTCAGGTAGCTCTTTATAACAGCATGGGAACAGACTAATACGGGTATATTTGTTGTCTATTTCTCTCTTCAGATTTGTTAATATTTACTTTATAGATTTAGATTCCCTGATATTGAGTGCACATCTATTTACAATTCTTTACTACCAATTTTTAAATACACATCTTGCAATCAATTTTCCTGAACACATCCTATGTTTGTTATCTCCTTGTCTATTACCCCACTTTCACTTGTGGAAAAACTACCTATACTTTCTCAAATACTATTATCCTTATGTCTGAAACCAAATACAAATTCTTTCTCTTTTCCATTATTAACCCTATGGCCAAAGTTAAAAATGTGCAAATATAAGCAAACATAATCCATCACGCATATAAAGTCACTGCAATATTTTGCTGTTTGTTATAGTTTTAAAAATACATTACATATTTATTCTTTTTTAATTACAAAAGCAGTATATGATCATGGTATCATGTGTAAAAAAAGTATTCAATAAACAATAATCTTCCCCTAACTCCTGTTTACACCCATCTCCACTGAGTTAACCAGTATCTCAAGTCTGGTATGTTCTTTGCCACACCTTTCTCCTACAAAAATAGCATCACACCAACTATACACATGACTCTTCAAATTGCCTTTTGTACTTAATAAAATATTTTGTGGATTAAAGACATATGTACCACATCAAACTATGAAACTACTAGAAGAAAATATTAGAGAATTTCTAATATTTAATTTAAATATTTCTAATATTTAAATTAAATATTAGAGAATTTCTAATATTTAATTTAAATATTTCTAATATTTAAATTAAATATTAGAGAATTTCTAATATTTAATTTAAATATTTCTAATATTTAAATTAAATATTAGAGAATTTCTAATATTAGAGACCACTGACTTCAAGTCCGTGGTCTGGGAAAACAATTCAAGTAAGACCTCAAAAGCAAAAATGAACAAATGGGATTACATCAAACTGAAAAGCTTCTGAATATCAAAGGAAACAGTATAAAGAGTGAAGAGACAACCTACAGAATGGGAGAAATATTTGCAAACTATTCATTTGACAAAGGATTAATAACCAGAATATTAACTCAATTCAAGTCAAACAACTCAACAGCAAGAAAACAAATAATCCAATTTAAATCGGCAATTGATCTGAATGGATATTCATCAAAAGAAGACATACAAATGGCCAACAGGTATATTAAAAAAACTACTAACATCACGATTCATCAGAGATATGCAAATCGAATGAAATTCAATTCATCCAAATCCAATTCATAATGAGATATCATGTTGCCCACTCAAAATGGATATTGTCAAAAAGTTAAAAAATAACAAATGCTGGAAAGGATGCGGAGAAAAGTGAACTCTCACACACTGTTGGTGGGAATGAAAATTAGTACAGCTATGATGAAAAGCCATATGGAGTTTCCTCAAAAAACTAAAAATAGAACTACCATATGATCTAGCAATCCCACTGCTGGTATATATCCAAAAGAAAGAAAGGAAATCAGTATATCAAAGAGATATCAGCACTCCCATGTTTATTGCAGCACTATTCACAATAGCCAATATGTGGAATCAACTTTAATGTGTATTAATGGGTAAAGAAAAATTAAAAACAAACAAACGAGATCTAATTAAAGAGCTTCTGCACAGCAAAAGAAACTATTAACAAACAGACAACCTACAGAATTAGAGAAAATATTTGCAAACTGTACATCTGACAAAGGTCTAATATACAGCATCTATAAGGAGCTTAAACAAATTTACAAGCAATAACCAAACAACCTCATTAAAAAGTAGGCAAAGGACATAAACAGACACTTTTCAAAAGAAGACATACACGTGGCCAACAAACATATGAAAAAATGCTCACTGTCACTAATCATTAGAGAAATGCAAATTAAAATCACAATGAGACAGCATCTCACACCAGTCAGAATAGCTATTATTAAAAAGCCAAAAACAACAGATGCTGGTAAGGTTGTAGAGCAAAAGGAATGCTATACACTGAGGCTGGGATGTAAATTTGTTCTACCATTGTGGAAAGCAGTGTGGCAATTCCTCAAAGAACTAAAACCAGAACTACCATTCAACACAGCAATCCTATTACTTGGTATATACCCAAAGGAATATAAATCATTCCACCATAAAGAGACAGGCACATGTATGTTCATTGCAGCACTCTTCACAATAGCAAAGACATAGGATCAAGCTAAATGTCCATCAATGGTAGACTGTATTAAAAATGTGGTACATATACACCATGGAATACTATGCAGCCATAAAAAAGAATGAGACCATGTCCTTTGCAGAATCACGGATGAAGCTGGAGGCCATTATCCTTAGCAAAATAATGAAGAAACAGAAAATCAAATACCACATATTCTCACTTATAAGTGTGAATTAAATAATGAGACACAATGGACACAAAAAGGAAAACAACAAACATCAGGGCCTGCTTGAGACAGGAGAGTGGAATGAGGGAGAGAATCCAGAAAAATAACTATCAAGTTCAATGCTTAGTCCTGGGTGACAAAATAATCTGTACACCAAACCCCCATGACATGAGTTTGCCTTTATTAACAAACCTGCACATGTACCCCTGAACCTAAAATAAAATTTAAAAATAACTTAAAATGAGGGATATATACACAATAGAATATGATTCAGTCTTAAAAAGAATAAAGTTCTGTCATTTACAGTAACGTGGATGGAACCGGAGATCATCATGTTAAGTGAAATAGACCAGGCACAGAAAGACAAACATCACATGTTCTCACTCATATTTGGGGGCTAAAATAGTTTTTCTCATGGAGGTAGAGAGCAGAATGGTGGTTACTGGAGGCTGGTAAGAGTGGTAAGATGGGAGATGAAGAGAGGTTGTTTAATGGATACAAAAGCACAGTTAAATGGAAACAACAAGTTCTAGTGTTAGGTAGCACAGTAAGGTGACTACAGTTATTGCTAATTTATTATGTTTCAAAATAACTAGAAGAGAAGATTTGAAATGTTCTCAACAAAAATAAATGATAAAAGTTTGAGGTGATGGATATCTCACCTAACCTGACTTGATCATTACACACTGTATGCTTGTATCAAAATATCACATATCCACATCAATATGTACAAGTATTATGTAGCAATAAAAGTATTTTGAATATTCATCTAGGTCAAGAAATAGAGGTTTCATGCACTCTTTCCACTAGCATCACAAGAATCTGTAGTTTTAATACACCATGAAGTATTCAGTGATCCCATTATTTATGATCATTCAGATCACTTCCAATTTTTGTACTGTTGAAATTCAGGCTGCATATATATCAATCTTTATGTAGTGATATTCTTTCTCTATGCTAGCAATAACAGGTCAGTGCTTTTTAAGTTTAGTCGAGTTCCAATCATAACTTAAATGTGCCTTTCCTTGAGACTGATCTAAATGAGTTTTAAAATTCATATGGAAGAGTAAATGTCTGCAAATAACTACTGTTTCCTTATCTGTAAACTGAGAGTAATGTGGGTAAATAATATTCTGACCTCATAGGGCTAGCAGGAGCATTAAATACTATAAGAATATAGTTACATCAACTGATCACTTACTTTCTGACTATAAAAAAGTATATGAAGTAGTTTCTTCCCTCAGAGTTTTCAACAGTCATTTTGTTTTTTACCTCAGCTTGGTCGTTTGCCTGCTTTACCTTCATAACCTGGTATACACGGTCCTAAAGTAGAACTATTTTAGAAGATATTACTAATAAAAAAATGCAACTTTAGAGATTTTTACCTACAAAGATGATAGGGACTTGGAAGCAAGAAGAAATAGGATCAATTTACTTGGAATTTAGAGAGATATAGAAAACATTCCATATAAAATCAATATTTGCTATTTAATTACACTAATTTTGAATAATAAATTTATCCAAACAGCAAATTTAGGTGCTTACATAATACATAAATAATTGATATAAATGTTTTATTTTAAATTTGTTGACATACGATCACTACATAGTCAACTTTTTTGTCTAAAATGTCCTGAAAAAGTTGTCCATAGCTATGAATTTATTGAAGCTCATAAGAACCTCACTTAACAATAATCTTGAAATGGTCTATTCTAGCCAGGTTGCATTGAAACCTTTTTATATGCCAAAATGTGTCCAGATTAAAGATGCATTTTTACAGGAAGCACATACAACATACAGTGAAGCATTCTTGAATAACCTTTGCTTCCAAAATGATCAAGTACATAAACTTTCTCATGTATGTCATGATACTATTAAAATTTCTACTTTGAACATCCTGTTGGTGGGACTGTAAACTAGTTCAACCATTGTGGAAGACAATGTGGTGATTCCTCAAGGATCTAAAACCAGAAATACCATTTGACCCATCAATCCCATTACTGGGTATATACCCCCCCAAATTGTAAATCATTCTACTACAAAGACACATGCACACGTATGTTTGTTGCAGCACTATTCACAATAGCAAAGACTTGGAACCACCCAAATGCTCATCAATGATAGACTGGATAAAGAAAATGTGGCACATATACACCACAGAATACTATGCAGCCATAAAAAAGGATGAGTGCATGTCCTTTGCAGGGACATGGATGAAGCTGGAAACCATCATTCTCAGCAAACTAATACAGGAATAAAAAACCAAACACCACATGTTCTCACTCATAAGTGGGAGCTGAACAATGAGAACACATGGAAACAGGGAGGGGAACATCACACACTGGGGCCTGTTGGGGGGTGGGGAGGTGGGGGGCTGGGGAAGGCATAGCATTAGGAGAAATACCTAATGTAGATGATGGGTTGATGGGTGCAGCAAACCACCATTGCCCGTGTATACCTATGTAACAAACCTGTGTGTTCTGCACATGTATCCCAGAACTTAAAGTATAGAATAATAATAATAGTAATAATATAATGGTGGTTTTGCACTAAGCATTGATGAAAAACAATTGAGAGTAACACATTTGTTTGGTGATCATGTAGAAATAACTTCTTTCATAATAAATCCATTATAATGACGTAAACTATTAGTAAATTATTACAGTAGTTAGGTTTTACATAAATTAGAAACCATTGTGGGCTAACTTGTATATAAATCTGGAATAATTTTATGCCACAACCAATTACTTCTATTGACGAGAATGTCACTGTCATTATGAAATAGATAGGTATATGACTGCCTCAATGGCTTTGGTCAGCATTGTTTGTATTAATGGCATTTTTGCAGTATATTGTTTGGCAGCTAATCCTTATTAAAGATAAGAAAAGACAAGATCAATTCAACGTACATAAGAAAATATGTGATATTTATCCTAGGGTTTTGGGTGCCTGTCACTGTAGTAGTTTTCTATTGTTAATGCAACATGTTCACACTTTTTTTTTTTTTTTGGCTTAAAACAATACAAACTTATAATCTTATGGCTATATAGGTCAGAAGTTGGACATGGGTCTCACCGACTTAAAGTCAAGATATTTACAGTATTTAAAGCATTGTATTCCCTTCTGGAGGCCCTAGAAGAGACTCAATTTCCTTACCTTTTCATCTTCTAGAGGCTTCCCACATTCCTTGGCTCATGACCTCTTCCTCCCCTTTAAAGCACGCAATAGTGAGTTGAGTCATTCGCACCTCACATTACCCGCTTTTTCCTGCCCCAATTTCCACTTTTAAGAGTTTTTTTGTCCTTGCAATAGTTTGCTGAGAATGATGGTTTCTAGCTTCATCCATGTATCTACAAAGGACATGAACTCATTATTTTTTATGGCTGCATAGTATTTCATGGTGTCTATGTGCCACATTTTCTTAATCCAGTCTATCATTATTGGACATTTGGGTTGGTTCCAAGTCTTTGCTATTGTGAATAGTGTCGCAATAAACATACGTGTGCATGTGTCTTTATAGCAGCACAATTTATAATCCTTTGGGTATATACCCAGTAATGGGATGGCTGGGTCAAATGGTATTTCTAGTTCTAGATCCCTGAGGAATCTCCACACTGACTTCCACAATGGTTGAACTAGTTTACAGTCCCACCAACAGTGTAAAATTGTTCCTATTTCTCCACATCCTCTCCAGTGCCTGTTGTTTCCTGACTTTTTAATGATCACCATTCTAACTGGTGTGAGATGGTATCTCATTGTGGTTTTGATTTGCATTTCTCTGATGGCCAGTGATGGTGAGCATTTTTTCATGTGTTTTTTGGCTGCATAAATGTCTTCTTTTGAGAAGTGTCTGTTCATGTCCTTTGCCCACTTTTTGATGGGGTTGTTTGTTTTTTTCTTGTAAATTTGTTTGAATTCATTGTAGATTCTGGATATTAGCCCTTTGTCAGATGAGTAGATTGCGAGAATTTTCTCCCATGTTGTAGGTTGCCTGTTCACTCTGATGGTAGTTTCTTTTGCTGTGCAGAAGCTCTTTAGTTGAATTAGATCCCATTTGTCAATTTTGTCTTTTGTTGCCATTGCTTTTGGTGTTTTATACATGAAGTCCTTGCCCATACCAAACACTGCATGTTCTCACTCATAGGTGGGAATGGAACAATGAGAACACATGGACATAGGAAGGGGAACATTACACACCAGGGTGGGGGGAGGGGGAGGGGAGGGATAACATTAGGAGATATACCTAATGTTAAATGACGAGTTAATGGGTCCAGCACACCAACATGACACATGTATACATATGTAACAAACCTGCACGTTGTGCACATGTACCCTAAAACTTAAAGTATAATAATAATAATAAAAAGATTTTTTTTGATTACATTAGACCCACCCAGACTGTTCCGAATCATCTCTTTATCTTAAGGTCAGCTCATTACCAACCTTAGTTTCATCTACAAGCTTAATTTCTCTTTACCATGTAACAATATAGTCACAGATTCAGGGGATTAGGACATGGACACTTTTGGGGGGCATTATTCTACCTACAATAGTTTATTTCTTTCTTTTAAAGTTAACATGTATTTTAAACCTGGAAATATGTGCACAATTAGTATTAAGTAATAATAATAATAAAGAACTCTTCCCAATTCTATAAAACCCCGATTTCTGCTCCCAAAACATAATCATTTTCTGCTATTTTACTTGTTTTTTCTAGATTCTAATTTCATATTTGTGAATGATGTACTATTTCTTAAAGTTTTCATTTCAACAACTATCTGTCAATTTCCTGTTATAGTTGATGAAATTTCTTACAACACACACACACACACACACACACACACACACACACACTTGCCCTGCCCTCATCCTCCCAAAATAGTTATATAACATTTCAAAAAATCAATGGCTAGTGTTAATATTATTATGACCATATAAACATTTTCTGTGGAGCCAAGTTATGTACCATTATTATGTTTATTATGTTTTAATTTTCCCCTGGAGATAGTACTTGCCCAATGTTTTCTCTTGTTTGGGGATCTGTGTATATATTCTTAATTACTTTCTCTTGCTCTGTCAGGTTCGTTATACATTAATATAATTTTCCAAGTGATCAAATACTTCGGGCAATACACCAATTCCAGTTTTTACGGGAAGCCTTCCTCCCAGAGACCACTGTTTTCCCTCTATCTGGACTGGTTTCTCTCTGGGCCTGCTACTCAGCCAAAATACTTGAACTTCTCTTTGCCACCACGTTGAAAATTATTTCACTTTTTTGTCATGTTAGAGCCCCTGCTTCCTGAGTCTTATGTCTTCCTCTTTCTTGATTTTTTAAGTGAGGTATAATTTATTCACAATAAAATTCATAGATAAATGTACAATTTGGTGGGTTTTGGCAACTGTATACACATATATACTCACCACCCAAATGAAGATATAGAACATTCCAATAACCCCCAGAATGCTCCCATTTACCCATTTCCAGTTAATTATCCTTCACACCAGAGGCAACCATCACTGTGATTTCCATCACCATAGATTTATTTTGCCTGTTTTAGAAATGCAGTCATAGAGTGTTTATTCTTTTGTGTCCCACTTTTCTTCAACATGATATCGTGATTCATCCTTATCATTGGTCATCCTTTTTATTTTTAAGCAGTATTCCATTGAATGAATATACTACTGTCTGTTTATCCATCACCCTGCTGATGTACATTTGGATTTTTTTTTTGGAGCATTTATGAATAAGCTGCAAGAACAGTCTTGTACAAGTCTTTTGTGGACATATGTTTTGATTTCTCTTGGGTAAGTGCCTAGGAATGGAATTGCTCAACATGGAGTAAGTGTATGTTTGAACATATTAAAAACTACCAGTGTCCCAAAGTTGTGCCATTTTACATTCCCACCAGAAATATACGTGAGTCCTAGTTTCTCTACATCCTTGTCAACATTTTTTATTGTTAGTCCTTATTTCAGACATTTTTGTGGGTGTAATATGGTATATCCTTATAGCTTTAATTTGCATTTTCCTGATGACTAATGATAAGCACATTCCTCGAGCTTATTGCCTGTGTGTATCTTTTGTGAAGTGTCTGTTCAAATCTTTTGTCCACTTCTTAAATTGGTGGTGTGACTTTTACTAATGATTTGCATAAGTTCTTTAAATACCCTGGATGCAAATCCTTTATCAGATATATGTACTGTGAATGTTTTCTCCAAGTTTATTTTTAGCCCATTAGTTTATCATTTTATTTTTAAATTGAGATATAACATACATGTAGTAAGGGGCACAAATCTTAAGGTAAAATTTGATGAACTTTTACATATGCATATACCCACATAACAACCACTTCAAAGATTTCTAGTATCACAGACAACTTCATGCATTTCCTAGTCAACACATCCCCTCAGAGGGAACCACTCTTCTGATTTCCATTGCTTATCACCTCTCCTTTAAATTAATATAAATGGATTATATGTATTCTTTTGCATGTATGTATGTATGTGTCTGAATTCTCTGACACATTATGTCAGAGGGTCAGCTATGTTATTGTGTGTAGCATTAGTTAATTGTTTTTATTAATATATATTATTGCACTTTGTGTATATACCACAATTTATTTATGCTTTTCACTGTTGCTAAACTTTTATATTTTCTGGTTTGGGGCTATCATTAATAAAGCTGTTATTATTATACAAGTGTTTTGTTGGGCATATGATCAAACTTCTCTTGGGTACATAGTGAATTCTGGGTCATGAGGTATGCATGTGTTTATCTTTACTAGCTACTACCAGTTTTCCAAAGTGATCATATGAATTTACACCATTATCTGCAATGTATAATAGTCGTCGGTTTTTCCTCATTCTCAACAGCACTAGATATTGTTAGCCATTTTAATTTTAGCATTCTGGTGGGTGTGTAGTTATTTTATATTGTATTTCTTCAAACTTTTTATTTTGAAATAATTGTAGACTTATAGGGAAGTTGTAAAAATAGTACGGACAACTCTTTTTTTTTTTTTGAGACGGAGTCTCCCTCTATTGCCCAGGCTGGAGTGCAGTGGCGCGATCTCGGCTCACTGCAAGCTCCGCCTCCTGGGTTCACCTCATTCTCCTGCCTCAGCCTCCCCAGCAGCTGGGACTACAGGCGCCCGCCACCACGCCCAGCTATTTTTTTTTTTTTTGTATTTTTAATAGAGACGGGGTTTCACCATGTTAGCCAGGATGGTCTCGATATCCTGACCTCGTGATCTGCCCGCTTCGGCCTCCCAAAGTGACAACTCTGTTTTTTTCACCATTTCCTTCCAGTCATAATATCTTATATAACTATAGTACAATAGCAAAACCGGGAAATTCACATCGATATAATACTGTCAACTAGAGACCTTACTCAGATTTCACCAGTTCTTACATGCATTCCTTTGTGCATGTGTGTGTACGTGTGTATAGCTCTATGCAATTTTATTCCATGTGTAGACTTGTGTAACCACCATCATAATCAATTTTAAAACTGTTACATTGTGGCTTTAATTTGTTTTTTTCCTCTAATTAATGATACTGAGAACATTTTCAAATTCTTATTAGCCATTTAGAAATTTGTGAATGGTCTATTTAAATATTTTGCCAATTTTTAATTGGGTGGGTATTTTCTTTATTCATTTGTAGTAATTATTTGTACATTCTGCATATGAGTTTGTTATTAGATGTTATGTATTACAAGTATTTCCTCCATTCTGTGGTTGCCATTTTACTCTCATAATAGTCTTTTGATGAAGAGAAGTTCTTAATTTTAATGTATCAATCTCTTATGGTTAATTCTTTTCTATCATGTTTAATAAATTTTTACCTGCCTCAAGTTCATGAAAATATTTTCTTATAGTTTCCTCTAGAAGCTTTATATATTTTGCTTACACAATTATGTCTATTATCCATTTTGAATTAATTTTTGGTTCAGTGTAAAGCATGGGTCAAGGCTCACTTTATCCCCATGGATATACAATTGATCCAAAAACATTAAGTAAAATGTGGCTGGAGGCAGTGGGTGATGCCTGCAATCCCAACGCTTTGTGTGGCTGAGGCTGGAGTGTTGCTTGAGGCCAGGAGTTTGAGACCTGCCAGGGCAACACAGCAACATCATGTCTCCACAAATATTTTTTAAAAAATAGACGGGCATGGCCAGGCACGGTGGCTCACGCCTGTAATCCCAGAACTTTGGGAAGCCGAGGCCAGTGGATCACGAGGTCAGGAGATCGAGACCATCCTGGCTAACACGGTGAAACCCTGTCTCTATTAAAAATACAAAAACTTAGCCGGCGTGGTGGCGGGCGCCTGTAGTCCCAGCTACTCAGGAGGCTTAGGCAGGAGAATGGCGTGAACCCAGGAGGCGGAGCTTGCAGTGAGTCGAGATCGAGCCACTGCACTCCAGCCTGGGTGACAGAGCGAGACTCCATCTCAAAATAAATAAATAAATAAATAAATAAATAAATAAATAAATAAATAAATAAATAAATAAATAAAATAGACGGGCATGGTGGCACAAGCCTGTAGTCTTAGCTAGTTTGCAGACTGACAGGAGGATTGCTTGAGCCCCAGGGATTAGAGGCTGCAGTGTGATCCCACCACTGCACTCCAGCCTGAGTGACAGAGTGAAACCCTGCCCCAAAATAAATAAATAACTAAATAAATAAATAAATAAATAAGAGCGAGAAATGGTCATCTTTTACTTTATTGAATTGTAGTAGAGATATATTATAAATCAGGACACTACATATGTGTAGATATATTTTTGAATTATCTTTTCTGTACAATTGGTTTATCTTCACACTAATACCACATTCTCTTAATTACTGTAACTCCATAAGAAGTTTGTTCTTTTTCTTCAAGAATTCTTGGCTATTCTAAATCCGTTGCAGTTCCCTGTAAATTTTAGAATTAGCTTGTCAGTTTTCCATGGAAAATGCTACTGGTATTTTTATTAGTATTGCATTGAACCTATTGCTCAATTTGGGGGAAACTGACATCTTAACATTATTGAGCTTACTGATCCATAATTGTGACATATGTCTCAATTTGTTTAGGTCTTTTAAAATTCCCTCATCAATGTTTTATAGTTTTAGTATAAAGGTCTTGCACATTTTATCAGATATTTTATAGGTGCTTAAGGTGGTTTGAAGCCATGGTAAAGGTTGTTTCATTTTCCAATTGTTTCTTGCTAATATAAGATACACAATTGAATGTGTATATTAATTTTCTATCCAGAGGTCTTGCTAAATTTGTTTAATAATTCCAAAAGTTTCTTTGTAGATTATTTCTGGTCTTTGTACATAATTATGTCATTTGTGAATGAAGACAATTTTGTTTATCTTTTCTACTCTTTTTACATTTTACTTATTTTTCTTGCTTATTAGGTTGACCAGATTTTACTTATTTACTTTGCCATGTTATAGTGAGCAGTATCTGAAGCACAATGTTGATTAGAAGTGGTAATAGTGGCCATCCATGTTTTGTTCTCGATGTCAAGAGGAAAGCATTCAATATTTTCCAACTGAGTAGTCTAGCTCTAAGCATCCTTTATAAGAATAAGGTAGTTCCCTGAGGAATCGCCACACTGACTTCCACAATGGTTGAACTAGTTTACAGTCCCACCAACAGTGTAAAAGTGTTCCTATTTCTCCACATCCTCTCCAGCACCTGTTGTTTCCTGACTTTTTAATGATTGCCATTCTAACTGGTGTGAGATGGTATCTCATTGTGGTTTTGATTTGCATTTCTCTGATGGCCAGTGATGGTGAGCATTTTTTCATGTGTTTTTTGGCTGCATAAATGTCTTCTTTTGCGAAGTGTCTGTTCATGTCCTTCACCCATTACTGGGTATATACCCAAAGGACTATAAATCATGCTGCTATAAAGACACATGCACACATATGTTTATTGCAGCATTATTCACAATAGCAAAGACTTGGAACCAACCCAAATGTCCAACAATGATAGACTGGATTAAGAAAATGTGGCACATATATACCATGGAATACTATGCAGCCATAAAAAATGATGAGTTCATGTCCTTTGTAGGGACACGAATGAAATTGGAAATCATCATTCTCAGTAAACTATCACAAGAACAAAAAACCAACCACCGCATATTCTCACTCATAGGTGGGAAATGAACAATGAGAACACATGGACACAGGAAGGGGAACATCACACTCTGGGGACTGTTGTGGGGTGGGGGGAGGGGGGGAGGGATAGCATTGGGAGATATACCTAATGCTAGATGACGAGTTAGTGGGTGCAGCGCACCAGCACAGCACATGTATACATATGTAACAAACCTGCACATTGTGCACATGTACCCTAAAACTTAAAGTATAATAATAATAAATTTAAAAAAAATGGGGATAACAGGGCCAGGTGTGGTGGCTCACGCCTGTAATCCCAGCCCTTTGGGAGGCCGAGGTGGGAGGATCACGAGGTCAAGAGTTCGAGACCAGCCTGCAAAAAAAAAAAAGTCTCCATGACTGCTACAACTTGACAGCAAGATAAGAAAAACTTTGAAATCTACCACAGAGGCACTTTACTGAATATTTAATCAAGAAGCACTGTTTTAAGCAAAAGTCATAGTAAACTTTAAGGTATTTTCATTCACCCTATGTGTATATTTTTATAGCTGGGTTTTTTTCTTGCAATCCCTTTACTTACTCCTCACTCATTTCTATCCCCATCTCCTTTTTTAATTTAAATTTTTTATTTTTAATATTTGTGGGTACCTAGTGATGTATATATTTACGGGGTACATGAGATGTTTCGATACAGACATGCAATGTGTAATAATCACATCATGGAATGGGATATCCATCCTCTCAAGCATTTATACTTTGTGTTACAAACAAACAAATTATAGTATTTTAGTTATTTTAAAATGTACAATTCAGTTGTTATTGACTATAGCCGCCCTGTTGTGCTATCAAATAGCAGGTCTTATTCATTCTTTCTATTTTTGTACCTCTTACCCATCCTCACTTCCCCCACTCCACCATCCCACTACTCTTAGCAGCCTCTAGTACCCATCTTTCTACTCTCTATGTTCATGAGTTCAATTGTTTTAATTTTCAGATCTCACAAACAAGTGAGAACATGTGATGTTTGTCTTTCTGTGCCTGGCTTACTTCACTTAACATAATGACCTCTAGGTCCATTTATCTTGTTGCAAATGACAGGATATTATTATTTTTATGGCTCAGTAATATTCCATTGTGTGTATGCATCATATTTTCTTTATCCATTCATCTGTTGATGAACACTTAGGTTGCTTCTAAATCTTGGCTATTGTATACAGTGCTGCAACAAACATGGGAGTGGAGATATCTCTTTGATATACTGATTTTCTTTCTTTGGGTTATATACCCAGCAGTGGAATTGCTGGATCATATGGTAGCTCAATTTTTAGTTATTTTGAGGAACCTCCAAACTATTCTCCGTAGTGGTTGTACTAACTTACATTCCCACCAACAGTGCACAAGGGTTCTTTTTTCTCTACATTCTCGCCAGCATTTGTTATTGCCTGTCTATTGGATATAAGTCATTTTAACTGGAGTGCGGAATATCTTACCATAGTTTTTCTTTGCATTTCTCTGATGATCAATGTTGTTGAGCACCTTTTCATATGCCTGTTTGCCATTTGTATGTCTCCTTTTGAGAGATGTCTATTCAAATCTTTTGCACATTTTTAATCCTATCATTAGATTTTTCCTATAGAGTTGTTTGAATCCCTTATACATTCTTGTTATTAAACTTTTGTCAGATGAGTTGTTTGCAAATATTTTCTCCCATTCTGTGGGTTGTCTCTTATTTTTGTTTCTTGTTTCCTTTGCTGTGCAGTAGCTTTTTAATTTGATATGATCCCATTTGTCCATTTTTGCTTTGGTTGCCTGTGCTTGTGAGGCATTACTCAAGAAATGTTTGCCCAGACTGATGTCCTGGAGAGTTTTCCCAATGTTTTTTGTAGTAGTTTAATAGCCTGAGGTCTTAGGTTTAAGTCTTTAATCTATTTTGATTTGATATTTGTATATGGTATGACATAGGGGTCTAGTTTCTTTTTTCTGAATATGTATATCCAGTTTTCCCAGCACCATTTATTGAAGAGACTATCTTTTCCAAAGCATATGTCTGGGCACCTTTGGGGATAATGAGTTCACTGTAAATGTGTGGATTTTTTTCTGGGTTCTCAATTCTGTTCCACTGGTCTATGTGTCTGCTTTTATGCCAGTACCATGCTGTTTTTGTTCCTATAGCTCTGTAGTATGATTTGAAGTCAGATAATGTAATTCCTCCAGATTTTCTCTTTTTGCTTAAAATAGCTTTGGCTATTTTGGGTCTTCTGTGGTTCCATATAAATTTTAAGATTGGCTTTCTATTTCTGTAAAGAATGTTATTGATCTTTTGATAGGAATTGCTTTGAATCTGTCAATTGTTTGGGGTAGAATGGACATTTGAATAATACTAATTCTTCCCCTGTTGGCTATTTCTATGTCTTCTTTTGAGAAATGTCTATTAAGATCCTTTGCCCACTTTTTCTTCCTAAAGAGTCATTCGAGTTCCTTATATATTTTGGATATTAAGCCCTTATCAGAGATACAGTTTGCAAATACTTTATCCCATTCTGCATGTTTTCTCTTCACTCAATTGTTTGTTTTCTTGGCTGTGCCGAAACTCTAGTTTGATCTACTCACATTTGTCTAGTTTTGCTTTCATTGTCTGTGGTTTTGGGTTGATATTCAAATAATAGTTGCTCAGACCAATGCCATGGAACTTTTTCTCTATTTTTCCTAGTAGTTTTACAGTTTATACCTTACATTTAAGTTTATAATCTATTTTGAGTTTATATTTGCATATAGTGTGAGATGAGAGTCTAATTTTATTCTTTATGTAGATATCCTGTTCTCACAACATCATTTATTGACGAGACTGTCCTTTCCACATTGTGTGTTACTGATATGTTTGTAAAAAATCAATTGACTGTAAATGCATGGAATTATTTCTGAACTCTCTATTCTCTTCCATTGGTCTATGTGCCACTTTTTATGCCAATATGTTGTTTTGAGTACTATAGTTTTGTAATGTAACAACTATTAGTTATATTGATGTTCTTTTGAAGAGAATGTGTCTTTTTCCCTGGTTCCTTTCATTTTTTTTTAATTTTTTTTTTTACTTTTTGCAGTTTGATTATTTGTGCCTCAGTATTGCTTTCCTCTGGGGTTTGCTGAGCTTCTAGAAACAGTTAGATAATGTCTTCAGTTTTAGAAAACTTTTAGCCGTAGTCTATTTAAAGATTCCTTCTATTACATTCTCTCTCTCCTTACAGGTATATTAGAAATTTTGTGGCATATATTTCTTTCACTCTGCACTTTTCTTTTTATTTTTTTTCCACTGTATTTCACATTGGATATTTGTCTGTAGAGTCTACTAGTTGTATTTTCTGTTTTGTTCTGTTTGCTACTATTCCCATCCAGTGAATTATTAATTTCAAGTATCAAGTTTTTCTAGATCTAGAATGTTAATTTATTTTTATTTCAACTTTTATTTTAGATACAGAAAGTACGTGTGCAGATTTGTTACATGGAAATATTGAGTGATGCTGAGGTTTGGAGTATGGATACTTTCACCTTGGTAGTGAGCATAGTACTTCATAGGTAGTTTTTAAACCTATTTTCCCTCCTTTCACCCTCTAGTAGTACACGGTGTCTATTTGTCCCATATTTATGTTCATTTGCACTTAATGCTTAGCTCCCACTTGTAAATGAGAACATGCTGTATTTGGTTTTCAGTTCCTGCATTAATTTGCTTAGGTTATAGCCTCCAGTTCTATCCATGTAGCTGCAAAGGACATGATTTCATTCTCTTTTATGGCTGTGTAGTATCCCAAAGTGCATGGGTACTATATTTTCATTATCCAAGCTACCACTGATGGGTACCTGACTTGCTTCCATGTTTTTGCTATTGTGAATAGTGCAGTGATGAACATACGAGTATATGTGTCTTTTTGGTAGAATGTTTATTTTGGGAGAGTATATACACAGTAATGATACTGCTGGGTTTACTTGTAGTTCTGTTTAAAATTCTTTAAAAAATTTCCAGACTGCTTTCCACAGTGGCTTGACTTATTCGCATTCCCACCAAGTGTATATGCGTTCCCTTTTCTTCACAGCCTGGCCATCATCTGTTTTCATTCTTATTTTGTTGACTTTTTAAAAATTGCCATTTTGACAGGTATAAGATGGTATCTCAGTGTGGTTTTGATTTGCATTTCTCTGATGATTGATGATATTGAGCATTTTTTCATATGTTCATTGACCACTTCTACGTCTTCTTTTGAGAAGTGTCTCTTCATGCCCTTTGGCAATGTTTTAATTGGGTTATCTGTGTTTTGCTTTTGATTTAAGTTCCCTCTAGATTCTGAATATTAGGCTTTTGTCAGATGCATAGTTTGTGATTACCTTTTCCCTTTCTGTAGGTTGTCTATTTCCTCTGTTGATAGTTTCTTTTCCTCTGCAGAAACTCTTTAGCTTGATTATATTCCACTTGTCTATTTTTGGTTTTGTTACAATTGCTTTTGGGGACTTAGCCAAGAAGCCGTTGCCAACGTCAATGTCCAAAAGCGTATTCCTAGTTTGTCTTTCAGGATTTCTTGTAGTTTGAGGTCTTACATTTAAATCTTTAATCCATTATGAGTTAATTTTTGTAAATGGTAAAATGTAGGTGTCCAGCTTCTGTCTTCTGCATATGGCTAGTTATCCTAACACCATTTACTGAATAGGGAGTCCTTTTTCTATTGCTGGTTTTTGTCAGCCTTGCCAAAGATCAGATGGTTGTAGGTTTGTGGCTTTATTTCTGAGTTTTCTATTCTGTTTTAT
Organism: Gorilla gorilla gorilla; assembly: GCF_029281585.2. Taxonomy (NCBI): domain Eukaryota; kingdom Metazoa; phylum Chordata; class Mammalia; order Primates; family Hominidae; genus Gorilla; species Gorilla gorilla. The sequence goes on from NC_073247.2 coordinate 97,495,621, forward strand.
TGGTCTGTATGTCTGTTATTGTACCAGTGTCAAGCTGTTTTGGTTACTGTGACTTTATGGTATAGTTTCAAGTTGGGTAGTACGATGACTTCACCTTTATTCTTTTTGCTTGGGATTGCTTTGCCTAGAATGTTAATTTTTTTAATAGATTCTGATTTTCTGCTGAATTTTCCCATCTTTTTGTTCCTTTTGTTCATATTTTTTTTTACTCTAGCTGTAATTGTTTTATAATCTTTGTCTACTAACTCCAATATTTGTATCTGTGGCTATGCATCAGTTGTTTATTTTTGTAATGATTGAAAGGCAAATTTTTCTGCCTCATTCACAGGTCTAGTAATGTTTTATTGTATATCAGGCAGTGTGTATTAAAAAACTATAAAGAATCAACCACCTTACTCCTGCAAGAATGGCCAAAACAAAAAAATAAAAAAATAATGGATGTTGGCGCGGATGTGGTGAAAAGAGAGCACTTTTACACTGTTGGTAGAAATGTAAACTAGTACAATCACTATGAAAAAAAAAAGGGTGGAGATTCCTTAAAGAAATAAAAGTATACTACCATTTGATCCAGGAATCCCACTACTAGGTATCTAACCAGGTGAAATAAGTCATTATACAAAAACGATACTTGCACATGCATATTTATCACAGCACAATTTACAATTGTGAAAATATGGAACCAGCCCAAATGCCCATCAATCAATGGGTGGATAAAGAAAATATGGTATATATACACCATGGAATGCTAGTCAGCCATTAAACTATAGTCACCCTACTCTGTTATGAAACACCAGAACTTATTTCTTCAATTCAATGCTATGTCTATATCCATTAACAAATCTCTTTTCATCTCCCCCAACTCATAAACCATTCCCAGCCTCTGTTATCTATCATTCTACTCAATACCTCCATGAGACCAAATATTTTACTTCCACATATGAGTAACAGAAGGTGATATTTGTCTTTGTTTGCCTGGGTTATTTAATTTAACATAGTGACTTCCAGTTCTATCCATGTTGCTGCAAATGACATAATTTTATTCTTGTTTATGGTGAAATAGTATTCCATTGTGTATATATACCACATTTTATTTATTCATTTGTCCATTGATGGACAAATAGGTTAAATGCATGTATTTGCTACAGTGAATAGTACTTAATTAAACATTTATGTACAAGACTTTGAAAATATGCCTTCATTTGTCTGGAGTACATGCCTTGGGATGAACTTGTTGAATCATATAGTAGATGTGTTTAAGTTTTTAGGTAATTACCACAACATTTTTGAAAGATGTATTATTTTACATTCCAACTGGCAGTATATGAGTTTCAGTTGCTCTACATCTTGGACAGCATTTGATATTTCCAGTTTTTTGTTCGTTTGCTTTGCTTTCAGATCTTGCAATAGATGTGTAGTGGTATCTCACTGATGTCTTTATTTGAATTTTTCTAATGGATAGTGATGTTTAGCATCTTTTCATATGCTTATTTGCTACTCTTGTATCTTCTGTATTTGTCAGTTCTTTTGTCCATTTTGTGATTCAGTGATTTGTTTCCTATTGTTGAGTTTTAAGAGTTATTTATATCCTCTGTGTACAAGTCCTTTGTCAGAAATGTGATTTGCAAATATTTCCCCCTATCTTTGGCTTGTCTTTTTTCTTTTTAATGTGAAAAGGGCTCAGGTTTGATCCAGAGTGCAACCAGGCAGAATTTAGATTTATTGATAAAATTCAATTCAAGAGCAAGGGTATAGGTAATGGGAGCTATGGAGTTTTATTGTGACTGGGGAGGTGAGGCCAGGATAAAGAGGCCAAGTCTTGTGTAGTTTGAAATTTCTGCCAAAAGCAAGGGACAAAGGAATTGTTCAGACTTTTTTTACCTTGTTGTCTACATGTAAGGCAAAGGGGTGTGGGGAGGGTTGGGGACCTAGAAGCTATCATATTTAAAAATAGTCTCTCCCTTTATGCAGAATTTGTGCCCTTCTTGGGAAATCCTCTTGCTATTTCTGATGTGAGTAATAAGCTTTATTTATTATCTATTAATGTATATATGTCATTTACCCCACATCTAGATAAATTCCTGGGTTTGGTGGCCAGGCTGCCTGGTGTCAAGCAGGGGAGCCTAGACACCCAAATAAAACAATTGCCAAAGTAAGCAGAGAAGGATGCCTGGACAAAGACCATGAGTGCAATGGATTTTTCTTCTCTTGCTTATGGCTTACAAGCTGGGTCCATTTCACAGCTCAGTGGGTTTGGACAGACTCAATCAATAGCTGATGTGCTTGTGCTTTGAGCTATACCACTCTATGTCGATTCTGCTGGCTTCTACCAAGCCCTTGCCCCAAATTTAGCAGGTCTAAGCTTGACATTACATGTGGGGAAACAGGGCTGAGGAGCTTGACACTAGATAGAGTTGGGAAAGCAATAAAGGGAATAGAGGCTAAGGAGCCTTACCCCTAATCACATCCTTAGAGATGCCAGGCCCATTTGTTGGAGAGAATAGGGCCACAGTCGGGTGTCTTGGCCAGGCACTGCTCTCTGCATTTCCCGAACATTTCCTGTAAAGGGACAAAGTATTCCCCAGATGGTTCCTCTTATGATGAAGAGTTACTATAAGGCATTTAGAGTCCATGCTGCCAATTGCAGATGGTTAATTAGAGTGCTCTAAGGTCAAAAGTACTTCTGTTTCTGTAGCTGTCCTCAATTCTATTGCAATATCTTGATATACATTGGAATTCTCTAGAGGGGAAAAAGTTAAAATTAAAATCCCCTAAATATTCTAAATTACAAAAGGTAAAGAAGAAATTGCTAGGAATAAAGAAAGTAATAATTGTCATAATGACACGTATTTTATTCTGCCAAATAAAAATCCCTAGATTATAATTCAGAGCTTATCATAAGATTGCATAATAAAGGAAGGGGGAAATAATTTGTTTTACATCTAAGGTCCCAAACAGATACAATAAATTATATACAATTAAATTCTCCGCTCTAATGGTCAATCTCACTAAATCAGACCCTATATATTTGTCACAATTTTAACTAATAAGGATTACCAAATTAGATACCAGACTATTCAACTTACTGAAGGAAGGGCTCATTATTTCAGTGGTTTCCCCTTTACTTGACCCATTTGACCTATATTAAGACAAAATAAAAATGAGTGGCACCTGAATGAATCATTATAATGCCTCCTATCATAGTGGCACCCATAAAACTCTGAATCCAAACATTATTGAAATAACAAATTCAATACAACAAGGCTGCTGGAAAATAATTTGCTATTATAGATTTAACTGACATGTCCTATTCATCACCTCTTTCAATAGCCTCCCAACCTCAAGTCACATATCTCTTCAAAAGGGAACAGTACACCTTTACTCAGCTCCCCATGACATGTGAAAGGTCTAGCTATCACACATAGACTATGCAGACAAATCCTGAATCACATCTAATAGCTGCCAAGATTTCAGCTATGACATTATATTGATGACACTCTTTCAATGGGGACATCTAAATACTCATTAAAGAGCTTTCTTAGGTCTATTTGGACTTTACAGGTGCTGTATTTCCATTTACAAATTTTATTACTTGTGTGCCTGCTTGTTATAAATGTGGCCTGCCTCACCAACAAGCCCTCAAGGCTGTATCCTTAATCATCCAACAAGTACTTCCTTCAATGTTACCTGGCCCACTCCTTTCTAAATGAAGCATTAGCAACCCTTACTCATGCTGCTTGGGGTCTCTAGACTACTCAAGATGGGCATTGCTTGCCATCTTGGGTTTTCAGTGCAAAAAACAATCAAACAAACAAACAAAAAACAAAAACAAGCAAAAAGAAGACAAAATAAAACCTGCCTTCCTAAGCCTCCAGATATACTCTATAAGGATGTCTTTTATTATTGATTCAATTTTGAAACTCAATATTGGTCTGTGCAGGGTTACAATAGCTTCCTGAGTCAATCTTGGAAGATTGCATGTTTCCAGGAATTTATTCATTTTCTTTAGATTTTTTCTCAGCATTTATCTTCTCTTTACTTATGATCTTCTAATTTTTTTATTATATTTTAAGTTTTAGGGTACACGTGCACAACGTGCAGGTTTGTTACGTATGTATACATGTGCCATGATGGTGTGCTGCACCCATTAACTCGTCATTTAGCGTTAGGTATATCTCCTAATGCTATCCCTCCCACCTCCCCCCACCCCACAACAGTCCCCAGTGTGCGATGTTCCCCTTCCTGTGTCCATGTGTTCTCATTGTTCAATTCCCACCTATAAGTGAGAACATGCGGTGTTTGGTTTTTTGTCCTTGCGATAGTTTGCTGAAAATGATGGTTTCCAGTTTCATCCATGTCCCCAGATTTTCTAGTTTGTGTGCACAGAGGTGTTCATAATAGTCTTTGAGGATGGTATTACAACTGATCCCACAGAAATACTTCTGTGGAAATACAGAAGCATTTCTGTGGAATCAGTTGTAATACCACCTTTGTTTCTTCTGATTGTGCTTATTTGAATCTTCTCTCTCTTATTCATTGTTAATCTAGCTAGCAGTCAATTGATCTTGTTTATCCTTACCAAGAGCCAACTTGTCATTTCATTGATTCTTTCTGTGGATCTCTGGATCTCAATTATGTTCAGTTCCAATCTGATCAGTTTTTGTTTTCTGCTGTAAGCTTTGAGGTTCTTGTTTTTCTAATTTTTCTAGGTGTGATGTGAGATTACTAATTTGAGATTGTCCTAACTTCTTGAGGTAGGCAATTAGCACTGTAAACTTTCCTCCTAACACCACTTTTGTTGCATCCCAGAGATTTTGGTATGTTGTATCCCTGTTTTTGTTTATTTCAAAGATTTTTAAAAAATTCCTTCCTTGATTTTGTTGTTACCCAAAAGTCATTCAGAATCAAGTTGTTTAATTTCCATGGAATTGTGTGGTTTTGAGAGATCTTCTTGGTATAGATTTTTATTTTTAGTCCACTGTGTTCTGTCAGTATGGTTGGTGTAATTTCATTTTTTTAAATTTATTAAGACTTGCTTTGCAACCAAGCATGCAGACAATCTTGGAGTATCTTTGATGTGCAGATGAGAAGAATGTATATTCTGTGGTTGATGGGTGAAGTATTCTATGGATGTCTATTAGGTCCAATTGGTCAAACATCAAGTTTAAGCCCAGAATTTCTTTGCTAGTTTTCTTCCTAATGATCTATCTAATTATGTCAGTGGGGTGTTGAAGTTCACTGCTGTAATTGTGTATATGTCTAAGTCTTTTTGTATGTCTAAAAGTACTTGTTTCATGAATCTGGGTGAGCCAATGCTGCATGTGTATATCATTAGAATCATTAAGTCATCTTCTTTAATTTGTCATTATATAATGCCCTCCTTTGACCTTTTTTACTGTTGTGGGTCTAAAGTCTGTTTTATCTGATATAAGAGTAGTGACCCCTGCTCTTTTTGTTTTTTGTTTGCATTGGTGTTTCTTCATCCAATCCTTTACTTTGAGCCTGTGGGTTCCATTTTGTGTGAGATAGGTCTCTCAAAGACAGCAGATGAATGGATTTTGGTTTTTTACCCAACTGGTCATTCTTCGTCTTTTACATGGGGTGTTTAGATCATTTGTGTTCAAGGTTAATACTGATACGTGAGGTTTTGATTCTATTGTGAATTTGTTAGCTCTTTGCTTTGTAGTTTCTATTTTGTTTATGCTTCTTATAGGGTCTATGGGCTATTAACTTAAATGTGTTTTGTGGTAGTCAGTATCATTCTTTTGTTTCCATGTTTAGAACTCCCTGAAAAATCTCTTGTAATGCTGGTCTAGTGTTAACAAATTCCCTTAGCATTTGCTTGTCTGGAAAATATTTCATTTCTCCTTCACTTATGAAGCTTAGTTTGGCAAGATATAAATTCTTGGTTGAAATTTAGTTTTTTTATACAATGCTGAAAATAGTCCCCCAATATCTCCTGGATTGTAAAGCTTCTGCTGAAAAATTTACTGTTAGCCTGATGTCACTCCCTTTGTATTTGATCTGTCCTTTCTCTACAGAAGTCTTTAAGATTTTTTTCTTTGGCATTGACCTTGGACAGTCTGGTGACTATATGCCTTGGTGAAGTTCATTCTGTATAGTATCTCACAGGTGTACTCTGGATTTCTTGTATATGGATGTCTATTTTTCTAGCAAGATTGGGAAGTTTTCTTGAATTATTCCCTAAAATATATTTTTCCTGTTTGTTTGCTTTTCCCCCACCTCTCTCAGGATTGCCAATAATTTGTATGTTTTGTCACCTTACATAATAAGATATTTCTTGAAGACCCTCCTCATTTATTAAAATTGTTTTCTCTTTATTTTTGTCAGACTGGTTTAGCTCAAAAAACCAGTCTTCAAACTCTAATATTATTTCTTCTGCTTTACCCAGTTTACTAATAAAGTTCTCAATTGTGTCTTAACAATTTTAAAATGAGTTTTCAATTACAGAAACTCTGATTGATTTCTTTTTAAGATGTTTATCTCTTTCTTTCTTTCCTAGGTTGCCTTAGAAATTTATTCATGTTGATTTTTAACTTTGTCTTGAATTTCATTGAGCTTCTTTGCTATCTATGCTTTGAATTCTTTATCTGTCATTTCTGAATTTCCATTTTGTTTAGGGATTATTGCTGGAGAGCTAGTGTGATCCTTTGGTGGTATAACTTCATTCAGATTTTTTATGGTGCCAGAATTATTGTGCTGGTTCCTTCTCATTTGGAGATGCTGGCACTTCTAATTTCTGTAAATACGTCTGTGCAGGTAGGATTTTTTTCTTTTTCTTTGTTTTCTTATCATGTTGTTATTATTTCATTATTAATATTTTTCCTTTCCCTTTCACTCCCCTCCTATGGGGTGTGACTAGAGAATGCTTGGTAGAGTCTCTTGGCTTAGCTTCTATAGCACTATGCACTTCTTTTGGCACAGTTTATATTAGGCATACATAAATTAGGATATTAGGCATACATATATTAGGATACAGTTTATCCAACAAGCCTGTAAATGACATTTATAGTTATGAGCTGGCTGTGAGCAACATATGTGAGTATATACTTGATCATTGTTACTTGCAGAAGCTCTCTGTTGCCTCAGGCAATGGGTTGATTTATAGAATGCACAGTGGTCAGAGCTCTTTCCTCAGGCATGGGAGAGCAGGAGCCACAAAAGGAGCGGCCAGACTGGGTATGTCCACCTGCAGGTCCTCTGATGGCAGGCACAAGCACCAGTGCCAAGGGATAATCCAGTGAGTGGTCACCAGGCACCCAATGGCATGCCTAGGCTTGGAGCTGGCAAACCTCCTCAGCTCCAAGTTATCTACACAGGGATGGGAGGCATCTTAAGCTTATAATCCAGAAGAGTGGGCGCTCCAGATGCCTGGAGATATGCCTGGGTGTGGAGCAGAGAGGGCCACCCTGCAACAAGATCTCTGCACAAAGGGGATTGGGCATCTCAGGCTGCTGAAACAGGCAAACAAGGAAGTGTTCCATGTGCCTGGACATCTGCCTAGGTGTGGAGCAGAGATGACACCCTGCAAGATCTCTGCACAGAAGGGATGGGGCATCTCAGGCTGCTTGACGAAGCAAGCACGTTCTCTGAATGCCTGGAGATCTGCTTGAGTGTGTCAGAAAGGGTCCTCCTGCACCAAAATCTCTGCACAAGAGGGGTGGGGTTGGTCATGCTGCAGATTCTGGTGAGCAGGTGTTCCAAATATCTGGAGATCTGACTGGGCATGAAGCAGAGAGAACTGCACCAAGAACTATGTGCAGGAAGAGTGGGGTGGCTCAGGCTGCTGAACCAAGAGAACAGGTGCTCCAATGGCTGAAGGTCAGCCTGGGCATAGAGCAGAGAAAACTGCATCAAGAACTATGTGTGGCAAGGGTGGGGTGGCTCAGGCTGCTAAGCCAGGTGAATGGGTGCTCCAAATACTTGGAGATCTGCTTGAGTGTGGAGCAGAGAGCACACCCCTGCACCACAATATATGTCCAGGAAAGGTGGGTGGCTCTGGCTGCTGATCCAGACAAGTGGGTCCTCCAATGCCTGGATTTCTGCCTCAGGGTGGAGCAGAAAGGGCCCCCCTGTACTGTGGTATCAGAGAAGCAGGGTGGGGAACTCAGCAATGGTACATGCAGATCAGTTCAATGTTGCCAAGCTAGCCCTGAGTGCAAGACTTTTTGCCCAGAAGAAACTGCAGCTATAGCAGCTCTCATCCCACCCCAGGCATGGGAAGGGAATGAGCACAGTTATAGCACCTACTGTTGAGGCACTTTTCACAGTTCTGGCTATGGAGGCCACTACTCTACTCCAGAGCAGGAACTCCAATCTCTGACCCAAGACTAAATGCCTGCTTGGCCACACTGCCAGGTTGCCAAAGAATTGCTGACTTCAGATGTACCTGGGTTAAAGGTGGTACCCTGCTCTCAGTCCTGGGTCTGGGAAAATGCGTGAAGCTTTCCCTGGTTTCTTTCCCTCACAGCATCTCCAAGCCTGTCCCCAGGTTAACTCCAGGACTTGGGAGAAGCAAAGTGTTCTCCATTGGCCTGGTTTGCTTGGATCTCTAATGGAAAAGTGAGTCACAGAGGGTGGATCTCTTCCTCTCTCGTGTACTGGGGTTTCACTCACTTTTATCAGCCAAATGCCATCATGGGGGCAGTTTATCAGCATTCTCGTTTCCAAGATCTGTGGTATTCTTCACAATTCTGATGGATTCCCTTTTTTCTTTCTTGAATTAAAGCTCAGAGTCTATCTTTATACCATATATTGTTATTTCCAGGTGCCTGAGGCATGCTGAAAGCCTCTAATTCACCAACTTGAAAAAAAAAAGTTTTAGCTCTTATCTTTAGATCTTTAACACATTTTAACAAACTAATTAATTAATTTTTTCCAAAAGTTATTGGGGTAAGGGTGGTATTTAGTTACATGAGTAAGTTCTTCAGTGCAGATTTGTGAGATTTTTATGCATCCATCACCCGAGCAGTATACACTGCACCATATTTGTAGACTTTTACCCCTCACTCTCTTCCCACTTTTCCCCCAAAGTCCCCAAAGTCCATTGTATCATTCTTATGCCTTTGTGTCCTCATAGCTTAGCTCCCCGTATCAGTGAGAACATACAATGTTTGGTTTTTCATTCCTGAGTTACTTCACTTACAATAATAGTCTGCAATCTCATCCACGTCACAGCAAATTCTGTTAATTCATTTCTTTTTATGGCTGCATAGTATTCCATTGTACATATATACCACAGTTTCTTTATCCACTCGTTGATTGATGGGCATATGAGTTGTTTCTATGATTTTGCTACTGCGAATTGTGCAATTCTAAACATGTGTGTACAAGTATCTTTTTTGAATAATGACTTATTTTCCTCTGGTTAGATACCCAGTAGTGGGATTGCTGGATCAAATAGTAGTTTTCTTTTAGGTTCTTTAAGGAATCTCCACACTGTTTCCATAGTGTCTGTACTAATTTACATTCCCACCTGTTCACTGTGTTCATGCCAACATCTACTGTTTTTAGATTTTTTGATTATGGCCATTCTTGCAAGAGTAAGGTGGTATCACATGGTGGTTTTGATTTGCGTTTCCCTTATCATTAGTGATGTTGAGCATTTTTTCATACGTCTGTTGGCTATTCGTATAACTTCTTTTGAGTATTGTCTATTCATGTCCTTGGTCCACTTTTGGATGGGATTATTTGTTTTCTTCTTACTGATTTGTTTGAGTTCGTTGTAAATTCTGGATATTAGTCCTTTGTCAGATGTATAGATTGGGATTTTCTTTCACTCTGTGGGTTTTCTGTTTACTCTGTTGATTATTTCTTTTGCTGTGAAGAAGCTTTTTAATTTAATCAAGTCTCATCTATTTATCTCACTACCTGATTTCAAACTATACTATTATGTTATAGTCACTAAAACAGCATGGTAGTGGTATAGAAATAGGCATATGGGCCAATGGAACAGAACAGAGAACCCAGTAATAAACCCAAATACTTATAGCTAACTGATCTACAACAAAGCAAACAAAAACATAAAGTGGGGAAGGGACACCCTTTTCAACAAATGGTGCTGTGGTGCTGGGATAATTGGCTAGCCACATGTTGGAGAATGTAACTGGATCGTCATCTCTCTCCTTATACAAAAATCAACTCAAGATAGATTAAGGACTTAAACCTAAAATCTGAAACTATAAAAATTCTAGAAAATAACATTGGAAAAACCCTTGTAGACATTGGCTTAGGCAAAGATTTCATGACCAAGAACCCAAAAGCAAATGCAATAAAAACAAAGATAAAATAGCTAGGACCTAGGTAAATCAGGGATTTCTTCTTGGTTTGGATCCATTGCAGGTGAGCTAGCATGATTTTTGGGGGGGTGTTAAAGAGCCTTGTTTTGTCACATTACCAGGGCTGGTTTTCTGGTTCCTTCTCATTTGGGTAGGCTTTGTCAGAGGGAAGGTCTAGGGCTGAAGGTGTTGTTCAGAAGGGGATGTTCCCTTGATATAGTAGTCTCCCCATTTTCCTATGGATGTGGCTTCCTGTGAGCTGAACTGCAGTGATTGTTGTCTCTCTTCTGGGTCTAGCCACCCAGCAAGTCTACCGGCTCCAGGCTGGTACTGGGGATTGTCTGCAGAGTCCTGTGATGTGAACTATCTATGTGTCTCTCAGCCATGGATACCGGTGCCTGTTCCAGTGGAGGTGGTTGGGGAGTGCAATGGACTTTGTGAGGGTTCTTAGCTTTGGTGTAATGCTCTATTTTTTTGCTGGTTGGCTTCCTGCCAGGAGGTGGCGCTTTCCAGAAAGCACCAGCTGTAGTAGTATACAGAGGGACTGGTGGTGGATGGGGCCCTAGAACTCCCAAGATTATATGCCCGTTGTCTTCTGCTACCAGGGTGGATAGGGAAGGACCATCAAGTGGTGGTGGGGCTAGACGTGTCTGAGCTCAGAATCTCCTTAGGTGGGTCTTGCTGCAGCTGCTGTGGGAGATGGGGGTGAGATTCACAGGTCATTGGAGTTGTGTACCTAGGAGGATTATAGCTACCTCTGCTGAGTCATGCAGGTTGTCAGGGAAGTGGGCAAATGCCATCAGTCACAGGCCTCATCCAGCTCCCACGCAAAATGAAGGGCTGGTCTCACTCCCACCGTGCCCCCACAACAGCCCTGAGTCTGTTTCCAGGTGGAGGGTATGATGGGGTTGAAAATTTGCCCTGGGCTACCCTCCTCCCAGCTGCAAGAGAAAAGGGCTTGGTTCTTCCCCACTTATGTAGTCTGCACACCAGATTTGCACCCTCCCCTGAGATCTGGCCAGGAGGCATCTTGCTCTGTTCAAATTATTACAAAGTTCAGCTAGAGATTTCCTTCTCCCTGTGGAGTTATACCCCCTGCTCCTCTGGTCACCCACCCAATGGATCCCTGTGGTACCAGGCAGGAATGGCCTGCTAGGAGATGCAGCAAGCTCCCAGGACCTTTCTGCTCCTTCCTCTACCCCTGTATTTCACTCGGCTCTCTAAATTGGCTCAGCTACAGGTAATGTGGGAAACTTCTCCGGCAAACAAACCTTCAACTTCTCCAGTGGGGGTGTGTGTGCAGGAGAGAAGGGTCTCCCTTTCCCACTTCTGCAGTTGGGGCACTCACAGTATTTGGGGTGTCTCCCAGGTACTGCAGGAGCAGTCTGCTTCCTTCAGAGGGTCCGTGGATCTTGTTGGGATTGCTGGTTTGTTCTAGCAGTCTATCTGTAGCTAAAATTCACAATGCAAGCTTCCGCAAGCTGCTCTGTCCGGAGCTGCAATCTAGTCCTGCCTTCCATCTGCTATGATGATCTCTAAGCCTCCTTTAATACATTTTAAAATATTTTTTGTATGTGATGTAAAGTAGCAGTCAAATTTATTCTTTTTCATGGGACTATCCAGTTTTCCCAACATCACTTCTTGGAGAAACTGCCTTTTTTCCATTGTGTGGTCTTGGCATTCTCATCAAACATCATTTGACTCTATACTGAAGGGTTTATTTCTGGGCTCTCTGTTCTTTTTCATTGGTCTATATGTCTGTCTTTATGCTATTACCACACTGTATGTTTTGTTTACTATAGCTTTGTAGTAAATTTGAAACCAGGAAGCGTGAGGTCTCCAAATTTATTCTTCTTTTTCAAGACTGTTTTGGCTATTTGGGTCATTTGAGATTCCATACAAATTTTGTTATTGTTTTTATTGTTACAAAAAGTACATTGGAATTTTGATAGAGATTGCATTGAGTCTGTAGATTTCTTTGTGTAGTATGATGGCTAATTTTATGTGTCAACTTCATTAGTCATTGGGTGCTCAGATATTTAGTCAAAGCATTATTCTGGATATGTCTAGGAGGGTTTTTCTGAATGAAGATTTGAATCTGTAGACTGAGTGAAGCAGATTGACTTCCCTAATTTGGATAGGCCTCATCCAATCAGTTGAAAGCCTGAATGGAACAAAAAGCCTGAGTACGAGGGAATTTATCTGACCTGATTGCCTTCAAGCTGGGACATCTTTTTTTTTTTTTTTCCTGCCTTTAGACTCAAACTGAAACATTGGCTCTTCCTGAGTCTTGAGCCTGTTGGACTCAGACTAGCTACACCATCAGCTTTCTTAGTTCTTAGGGCTTTGTACTACCATTGGCTCTCTTGGGTTTTTAGCTTGGCAACTGCAGATTTGGAGATTTCTAGGCCTCCATAATCACATGAGCCAATTCCACATAATAGTTAAATGTATGCAGGTATGTATTCTACTGGTTCTGTTTCTCTGGAAAACCCTAACACTGGTAGTATAAACATTTTGACAATATTAAGCCTTCTCTACTATGAACAACTCTATACTCACAAATTAGGAAACCTAGAGGAAATGGATAAATTTCTGGAAATATGCAAACTTCCAAAATTGAACCAGGAAGAAATAAAAATCCTGAACAGACCAATAATGAGTGAAATTGAGTCAGCAATAAGAATCTCTCAACAAAAAAGGCCTGAGATCACATGAATTCACAGCCAAATGCTACCAAATGTATAAAAAAGAACTAATACCAATCCTACAGAAAATGTTCCAAAATCAAGAAGGAGGAAATCCTCCTTAACTCATTCTACAAAGCCAGTATCACCCTGATAACAAAGTCAAAGAATGACACAACAAAAAGGAAAACTACACACCCATATCTTGGATTAACATAGATTGAAAAATTCTCAACAAAATACTAGCAAACCAAATTCAACACCCACATCAAAAAAATAATACACTGTGATCAAGTGGGATTTATTCCAGGGATGCAAGAATGGTTCAACCTATGCATATCAATAAATGTGATTCACCACATAAAGAAAATAAATAACAAAAAACCATGTTATCATCTCAACAGATGCAGAAAAAGAAGTTGGTAAAATTTAGCATCTCTTTATGACAAAAACCTCCAAAAAACTAGGAATAGAAGGGGTATATCTCAAAATAATAAAAACTATATATGAGAAACCCACGGCCAACATCATACCGAATGGGAAAAAGCTGAAAACATTCCTCTTAAGATGTTGAACAAGAGAAGGACACCCACTTTCACCATTCCTATTCAACATAATACTGGAAGTCCTAGCCAGAGCAATCAGGGAAGAGAAAGAATAAAAAGTATCCAAATTGGAAAAGAGGAAGTCAAATTTTCTGTTTGTTGATAATACCTATAAAATCCTAAAGACTCCTCCAAAGGACTCCTAAATTTAAATTCAGTAAAGTCTAAGGATTCAAAGTAAGCATACAAAAATCAGCAGCATTTTGATACACCAATAATGATCAAGGCCACCGTAACCAAAATGGCATTGTAGTGGTATAAAAAAATAGATACGTCAAACAATGGAACAGAATAGAGAACCTGGATATAAAGCCACATACCTACAACCAACTGATCTTTGACAACATCAACAAAAATAAACCACAGGGCATGACACCCTGATATGGTTTGGCACTTTGTCCACACCTGAATGTCATGTTGAATTTTAATTCCCAGTGTTGGGGGAGGGACCTGGTTAAAGGTGATTGGATCATTGGGGCGGATTTTCCCCTTGCTGTTCTTGTGATAGTGAGTGAGTCCTCATGAGATCTGATGGTTTTAAAGTGTGTGGCACTCCTGTCTTCACTCTCTCTCTCTCCTGCTCTGCCATGGTAAGATGTGCTTGCTTCCCCTTCACCTTTCCACCATGACTGTAAATTTCCTGAGGCCTCTCAGCCGTGCTTCCTGTGCAGCCTGTGAAGCTGTGAGTCAACTAAACACCTTTTCTTCATTAATTACCCAGACTCAGATAGTTCTTTATAGCAGTGTAAGACTGGACTAATACACACCCTCTCCAATAAATGATGCTGTGAAAACTGGCTAGCCATATGAAAATGAATAAGACTGGATCCCAATCTCTCACCATATACAAAAATTGACTCAAGATGAAGACTTAAATGTAAGACCTCAAACTATCAGAGTCTTAGAAGGAAACCTAGGAAAAACTATTCTGGACTTTGGCCTAGGCAAAGAATTTATGACTAAGACTTCAAAAGCAAATGCAATAAAAGCATAAAATAGACAAATGGGACTTAAACTAATGAGCTTCTGCACAGCACTAGAAACTATCAACAGAGTAAACAGACAACCTACAGAATGAGAGAAAATGTTTGCAAACTATGCATCAAAGTTATAATATCAAGAATCTATAAGGAACTTCATTCAACAAGTACAAAACAAATAACTCCATTAAAAATGGACAAAGGTCATGAACAGACACTTCTTCAAAGAAGACATACATGCAGTCAATTAAGATATGAAAAAATGATCAGATAAAGAAAAAGAAGAAGAAAAATACCAATATCAGGTCTTTTTTCTAATGCTCAAAGTCATGCAAGAGATTCACACACACGATCAACTGAGCAAACATTCACAATATAATTCAATTGTTAAAGCCAGTAATTAGGGAGGATGAAAAACCACAGTGATGGCTGGGAAAGCCAGCACACTAACAGAAAACTGGAGTAGATCTGGAAGTCGCTCAGCAGCTGGTCAGTGGGGGAATATCTGCTCCTATCAGACAGAACCTCCGGGAAGCAATTGTCAAAGCCTGGAGTAGGCTTCAGAAATCTTGCAGGCAGAAATTCTAAAGGTGTCTCGTGCGTTGTCAGTTCTTTGCTGTTTTAATGATATTCTACAAATATGCCCATTATCATTATCTCATCAACCTTTTGGCTCAATTTTCTATTGGCTCATTCTCGCTCTCAGGTGGTATCATACCACAGCCAGTTTTATCTCACCTATTACGCATATGTTTCTTACTTTAAAGGAAACCAACTTTACTGTGAGATTAATGCTCAGCCTATTACACATATGTTTATAACTTCGAGGAAAAACAATTTTACTTGGACATAATGCTCATTCACGTACACATATGCTTATCACTTTGAGCAGTAAACAACTTCAGTATGGGCTTTATAACACTTAACCTGAGTGACTCCATTATGAGATATTAGGATCCTCCACTAGTAGTCCCCAGGGTCTACTGTTCCCATCTTTATGTCCATATGAACTCAATGTTGGCTGCTAGGATTCCATAATTATTCAGGACCTCTATAATAGGTACAATGTCACAACCTAATATCTTAGACAATGCTGAAGTTATTTCTTCGTTATGGTTATCACAACCTAACTTCCTAGGTTTGAAGTTGCTTTGAGAGATACTGTTGTTTCTCATAAGTCAAAGGCAGATAGATGCACCCTCTCCCAAAGACCACTTTCTTTGGGGTGGGGTCATGGGATTTTAGGGGTTCTCCTCCATGCTTGTGTTCAGTCTGAAGCAATGATGATGCTATTGCCAGAAGAAATAACACCAACAAATATTGGGGGGGGGAGTTCCTATGAATTTTGTCTTGCATTGTTTTATACAAGAAGTCCTAAACCAAAAAGAAAGAAATAATGAAAATATTTTCAGCCAGGTGACAACAGTCTTTTTTGATTGAAGCACATTCTCTACTATATAGCTAAATTCATCCTTTGGAATTTTAATTTTCTGTGAATGACACTGTACTCCTCCCCAAGATTAGAAAGCCAGAGCACATGTCAGTGTGCATGCAACTTTCAAATATCTTCTTTTTCATTGCTTTCTGAATAGCCTGGCTATTCTCTTCCAGAACCGAGAAAAATGATTCCCTAGAAATGAGACTTCCTCATCTCTATGCGGCAAAGAGCTCATATTCATTTTCTCAGCCTCTGATAGCTTCAGAAAGGATAGTTATTGTTAGCCTGGCCTATTCTTGGAGCCAGAAATGCTGTGGTTGGGGCATTTCATCAACCAAATCACAGTTGTTCTGCCTTCCCATATGAGTGATGCTCTGCCATCCTCACATCCTATTAGATTGCTCGAAGAAAAAAAGTTCACTATAACTAGATGGTTTCATACAGAATCTTTACTTGTCTATGGCTTTATCTTGTAACAAGTTTTTCTCTTCCAATATGGGGTTGCACAACATACCCAGAGCTGTAGGTGGTACCACAAAACATCCATGTTATTCATTTATTTGTTTATGTAAGAATTACACTGAAAAATATTTGTAAACATTTAAAATTATACTCTTTCATTTGCTTTTGTCTTGTGTTCCTTTCCAAGGATTGAAATTTCTCCCATGCAATTTGGATAAAACAGGAAACAGCTTAATTTAACTGCAGTATTCTTGCATTATATACATTTATATACATATTTCTATTAAATAGGCATGCATAAACAGTACTATACAGATACTGAAGCTGGAAGTGAAATAGTCTTTCTCCATTTTGATATACCCAGCCTTGCATCCACAAATTAGATATGGTACTAATTATGTCTATTTAACATATTGGGAGAAGAGTTTTGGAGAGGAAGTTCCAATTTAATTTCTTTTTCCACCAGTGGGAGAGACTCATTCTTGCTTGAATGTCATCAAAATATAAAAAGATGAAAGAAAACAGACAATATAATAAGTAAATCCGAATCCTGCTCAAAACATGTAGCACAATTAGAGCAAAAAAAAAAACCTGATTCTTAGGGATATTTGGAGAAATGACTGATGCCAGGGCTAGGGTAGGGTAGACACAAAATGAGCCTGAAATGTAAAAAAACATATTATGTTTTGTTACACCAAAAGCATAATAGAAATTTTCATCTCTTTGGGAGCATGCCACAAAATGCAGTTAACGAATTGAAAAAAACTCCTGCTGGAAAAATCTGAGATGATATAAGCATCAAAATTATTGAGTAAGCCACTGAAAAAATAAGAATTCACGAGTCCACACTGACAGTAATGGATAAATATATAAATAAACATGGGGGAAGGGTTTTTCCTTGAAATAGATTGCTGATAACTATGAAGGAAGTACTGGAGCTAAAAAATAATTATTTAACAATCATCATAATAAAGACTAAATTAGTAAACTATGATAAATGGAGGCTGAATCTTGGGGGAAATTATGCATAGTCTCCAAGTGACTTCCCACAGACTACTTATTAGTTACAAAAAAGTAATATAACCAGTAATTATACATCAAAGAATTTGGGCAGCACCTTGACTGGATGATCAAAAGGCAAGAAAAGGCTGTGGGCCTGTCCCAGATTAAAGAAGCCTAGCGAGATATGACAATTATATGTGCTACCAGGTTCTAGACTGGATTCTCAATTCAAGGAGAAAATGCTGTAAAGGACACTACTGGGTCAACTGACATAGTTGGAATATAAGAGATATGTTAGATAAAAGTATTTTGTCATATTCTTAGGCTCATGATGCACATGGCTCACCCATGAATGGTTCAGAAAAATATTATAAAATTATGTGTGTGTGTGAGGAGACAGAGAGCAAAAGGAGTAAAATATTTATTTTATGTTTATATTCTTTTTTATCTTCTAAAAAAAAGGGGATACATGTGCAGAAAGTGCAGGTTTGTTACATAGGTATACGTATGCCATGGTGGTTTGCTTCACCTATTGACCCATCCTCTAAGTTCCCTCCACTCACCCCACACCCCCCCAAGAGGCCCTGGTGTGTGTTTTTCCCCTCTCTGTGTCCATGTGTTCTCAATGTTTAACTCCCACTTATGAGTGAGAACATGCAGTATTTGGTTTCCTGTCCCCGTGTTAGTTTGCTGAAGATGATGGCTTCCAGCTTCATCCATGTCCCTGCAAAGGACATGATCTCATTCCTTTTTATGGCTGCATAGTATTCCATGGTGTATATGTACAGCATTTTCTTTATCCAGTCTATAATTGGTGGGCATTTGGGTTGGTTCCATGTTTTTGCTATTGTAAATAGTGCTGCAATAAACATACATGTGCATGTGTCTTTATAGTAGAATGATTTATATTCCTTTGGGTATATACTCAATAATGTGATTGTTGGGTCAAATGGTATTTCTGGTTCTAGATCCTTGAGGAATCGCCATACTGTCTTCTACAATGGTTGAAATAATTTACATTCCCACCAGCGGTAAAAAGTGTTCCTATTTCTCCACAGCCTCACCAGCATCTATTGTTTCCTGACTTTTTAATAATTGCCATTCTGACTGGCATGAGATGTTATCTCATTTTGGTTTTGATTTGCATTTCTCTGATGATCAGTGATGTTGAGCTTTTTTTCATGTTTGTTGACCATGTAAATGTCTTCTTTTGAAAAGTGTCTGTTCATATCCTTTGCCCACTTTGTGATGGGGTTGTTTGTCTTTTTCTTGTAAATATGTCTAAGTTCCTTGCAAATTCTGAATATTAGAACTTTGTCACATGGGTAGATTGCAAAAATTTTCTCTCATTCTGTAAGTTGCCTGTTCTCTCTGATGATAGTTTCTTTTGCTGTGCAGAAGCTCTTTAGTTAACTTTAGTTAACTAAATCCCATTTGTCAATTTTGGCTTTTGTTGGCATTGCTTTTGGCATTTTTTTCATAAAGTCTTTGCCCATGCCTAGGTCCTGAATGGTATTGCCTAGGTTTTCTTCTAGGGTTTTTATGGTTTTGGGTTTTACATTTAAGTCTTCAGTCCATCTCGAGTTACTTTTTGTATAAGGTGTAAGGAAGGGGTCCAGTTTCAGTTTTCTGCATATGGCTAGCCAGTTTTCCCAGCACCATTTACTGAATAGGAGATCCTTTACCGATTGCTTATTATTGCCAGGTTTGTCAAAGATCTGATGGTTATAGATTTGTGATGTTATTTCTGAGGTCTCTGTTCTGCTCCATTGGTTTATATATTTGCTTTAGTACCAGTATCATGCTGTTTTGGTTACTGCAGCCTTGTAGTACAGTTTGAAGTCAGGTAGCCTGATGCCTCCAGCTTTGTTCTTTTTGCTTAGGATTATCTTGACTATACAGGACCTTCTTTGATTCCATATGAAATTTAAAATAATTTTTTCTAATTCTGTAAAAACTGTCAAAGGTAGTTTTATTGGAATAGCATTGGATCTATAAATAACTTTGGGCAGTATGGGCACTTTCACAATATTGATTCTTCCTATCCATGAGGATGGAATGTTTTTCCATTTGTTTAAGTCTTCTCTTATTTTCTTTAGCAGTGCTTTGTAGTTCTCTTTGAAGAGGTCCTTCACATCCCTTGTTAGCTGTATTCCTAGGTATTTTATTCTCTTTGTAGCGATTGTGAATGGCAGTTCATTCATGATTTGGCTCTCTGCTTACCTATTGTTGGTGTCAAGAAATGCTTGTGGTTTTTGCACATTGATTTTGTGTCCTGAGACTTTGCTGAAGTTGCTTATCAGTTCAAGAAGTTTTTGGGCTGAGATCATGGGAATTTCTAAATATAAAATCATGTTGTCTGCAAGCAGAGACAACTTTACTTCATCTCTTCCATTTTAAATACCTTTATTTCTTTCTCTCCCCTGATTTCCCTGGCCAGTACTTCCAATACTATGTCGAATAGGAGTGGTGAGATCGGGCATCCTTGTCTTGTACTGGTTTTCAAAGGGAATACTTCCAGCTTTTGCCCATTCAATATGATATTGGCTGTGGGTTTGTCATAAATAGCTCTTATTATTTTGAGATATGTTCCATCAATACCCGGTTTATTAAGAGTTTTTAACATGAAAGGATGTTGAATTTTATCAAAGGCCTTTCCTGCATTTATTCAGATAATCATGTAGTTTTTGTCTTTGATTCTGTTTATGTGATGGATTACATTTATATATTTGCATATGTTGAAACAGCCTTGCATCTCAGGAATAAAGCTGACTTGATCATGGTGGATAAGTTTTCTGATGTGCTGCTGGATTTGGTTTGCCAGTATTTTATTGAGGATTTTCACATCAATGTTCATCAGGGATATTGGCCTGAAGTTTTCTTTTTTTGTTTGTCTCTTCCTGGTTTGGGTATCAGGATGATGTTGGCTTCAAAAAATGAGTTAGGGAGAAGTCCCTCCTTTTCAATTGTTTGGAATAGTTTCAGAAGAAATAATACCAACTCCTCTTTGTATTTCTGGTAGAATTCAGCTGTGAATCCATCTGGTTCTGGGCTTTTTTTTTTTCCGTTGGTAGGCTACTAATTACTGCCTCAATTTCAGAGCTTGTTATTGGTCTATTCAGGGATTTGACTTCTTTCTGTTTTAGTCTTGGTAAGCTGTATGCATTCAGGAATTTATCAATTTCTTCTAGATTTTCTAGTTTTTCCATGTAGAGGTGTTTATAGTATTCTTTGATGGTAGTTTGTATTTCTGTGGGGTCAGTGGTGATATCTCCTTTATCATTTTTTATTGTGTCTGTTTGATTCTTCTCTGTCTTCTTCTTTATTAGTCTAGCTAGCAGTCTATCTATTTTGTTAACTTTTACAAAGAAACAGCTCCTGGATTCACTGACTTTTTTGGAGGGTTTTTTGTGTCTCTGTCTTCTTTGATTATTCTCTGATCTTAGTTATTTCTTGTCATCTGTTAGTTTTTGGATTAGGTTGCTCTTACCCCTCTAGCTCTTTTAATTGTGATGCTAGCATGTCAATTTGAGATCTTTCTAGCTTTCTGATGTTCACATTTAGTGCTATAAATTTCCATCTTAACACTTCTTTAGCTGTGTCCCAGACATACTGGTACATTGTCTCTTTATTCTCAATGGTTTCAAAGAACTTCTTGATCTTTGCCTTAATTTCATTATTTACCCAGGAGTCATTCATAAGTAGGTTGTTCAATTTCCAAGAAATTGTGTGGTTTTGAGTGAGTTTCTTAATCCTGAGTTCTAATTTGATTGCACTGTGGTCTGAGAGACTGTTTGTTATGATTTCAATTCTTTTGAATTTGCTGAGGAACATTTTACTTACAATTATGTGCTCAATTTTAGAATAAGTGCCATGTGGCACTAAGAAGAATGTATATTATATTGATTTGGGGTAGAGAGTTCTGTAGACGTATACCAGGTTCACTTGATCCAGAGCTGAGTTCAAGTCCTGAATATTCTTGTTAATTTTCTGTGTCATTGATCTGTCTAATACCAACAGTGTGGTGTCAAAGTCTTCCACTATTATTGTGTGGGAGTCTACATCTCCGTATAGATCTCTAAGAACTTGTTTTATGAATGTGGGTGCTCATGTATTGGGTGCATACATATTATTTAGAATAGTTAGCTCTTCTTGTGGAATTGTTCCCTTTACCATTATGTAATGCCCTTTTTTGTCTTTTTTGGTCTTTTTTGGTTTAAAGTCTGTTTTATCAGCAACTAGGATTGCAACCCCTGCTTTCTTTGGCTTTCCACTTACTTGGGAAAATTTCTTCCATCCCTTTATTTTGAGCCTGTGTGTGTCTTTGCACATAAGATGGTCTCCTGAATACAGCACACTGATGGGTCTTGACTCATTATCCAATTTGCCAGTCTGTGTCTTTTAATTGGGGCATTTAGCCTATTTACATTTAACATTAGTATTGTTATGTGTGAATTTGATCCTGTCACCATGATGTTATTTGGTTATTTTGCACACTAGTAGATGCAATTTCTTCATAGTGTCATTGGTCTTTATATTTTGGTGTGTTTTTGCAGTGGATCATACCAGTTTTTCCTCTCCATATTTAGTGCTTCTTTCAGGAGCTTTTGCAGGAAAGGCCTGGTAGTAATGAAATCCCTCAGCATTTGCTTGTCTGGAAAGGATTTTATTTCTCCTTGGCTTATGAAGCTTAGTTTTGCTGGATATAAAATTCTGAGTTCAAAATTCTTTTCTTTAAGAACGTAGAATACAACCCAATCTCTTCTGGCTTGTAGAGTTTCTGCTGAGAGGTCTGCTTTTACTCTGATGGGCTTCCCCTTGTAGATGATCTGGCCTTTCTCTCTGACTGCCCTTAACAGTGTTTCCTTCATTTCAAACTTGGAAAATCTTATTATTATGTGCCTTGTGGTTGATCTTCTCATGAATTATCTTAATGGTGTTCTTTGTACTTCCTGAATTTGCATTTTAGTCTGTTTTGCTAGGTTGGGGAAGTTCTCCTGGATAATATCTTGAAGTGTGTTTTCCAGCTTGTTTCCATTCTCCCTGTCTCCTTCTGGTACTCCAGTTAATCATAGGTTCAGTCTTTTTATGAAGGACCATATTTCTTGAAGACTTTATTTTTTCCTTTTCATTCTTTTTTCTCTATTCTTGTCTGCATGTCTTATTTCAGTAAGGAGGTCTTCAAACTCTGATATCCTTTCTTCTGCTTGGTTGATTTGCCTCTTGATACTTGTGTATGCTTCACAAAGTTCTCGTGCTGTGTTTTTCAGCTCCATCAGGTCGTTTATGTTCCTCTCTAAACTGGTTATTCTAGCTAGCAATTCCTCTAACCCTTTATCAAGGTTTTTAGCTTCTTGCATTGGATTAGAACATACCTTTTTAGCTTAGTGTGGTTTTCTATTACACACTTTCTGAAGCCTAATTCTGTCCATTTGTCTATGTAATCCTTCATCCAGTTTTGTGCCCTTGATGGAGAGATGTTGCAATCATTTGGAGGAGAAGAAGCACTTTGGTCTTTTGAGTTTTCAGCATTTTTTTTTGTTGACTCTTTCTCATCTTTGTGTTTGTCTAATTTTCGTTTTTGAAGCTGCTGATCCTTGGATGGGGTTTTTGTGTGGGCCTTTTTTGTTGTTGTTTATATTGTTGTTGTCGCTTTCTGATTGTTTTTCTTTCAATAGTCAGGTCCCACTTCTGTAGGGCTGCTGCAGTTTGCTGAGGGTTCACTTCAGGCTGTATTCATCTGATTCACTCCTGTGCCTGGAGATGTCCCTCAAGGAGACTGGAGAACAGCAAAGATGGGTCCCTGTTCCTTCTGGGACCTCTGACCTCTACGGGCACCAACCTGATGCCAGAATGATCGTTCCTGCCTGACAAGCCCTGTTGGAGGATCTCATCCAGTTGGGTGGCACGAGGAACAGGACCCACTTAATGAAGCACTTTGTCCCTTGGTGGAAGGGGTGTGCTTTGCTATGGGGAAACCCACTCATCTGGGCTGCCTGGATTCCTCAGAACTACCAGGAGAAAAGGCTAAGTCTGCTTGTCTGCAGAGACTGCAGCCATCCCTCTCACCAGGGGCTCAGGCCCAGGGAAATCTGAATTCTGTCCCTGAGCCTCTGGAGGGAGTTATAGGAGATCCTGCAGGGAAGCCCCTCCCAATGAAGAAGGATGGTTCAGGTTTAGGCTTGAAGAGGCACTCTGACTGAAGACTGCCACAGCCGGTGTGTTGGGCTGTGGGGACAAGTCTTGGGACCAAGTCGTCCATCCTACTTGGCTCCAGCAGGGAAAAAGCGCAGCCTGGAGCTATAGAAATGGGTGTCGCCCTTCCCCCACTCAGGGAGCTTAGCGTGTTAGGCAGTTGCGAGTCCCAGTGCTGGCTGCCGCCCCTCCCCCAAGGAGCTCAAATGGCTTAAACAGCAGGCAGTTGTAGCTGGTGCTGGTCACCTTTCCCCCAAGGAGTTCAGTAAGCTTAAGCAGATTCCAGCTGAGAGGCTGTTAAGAATCTGTGCATTCTGGGCTTGGAACACTAGGCCCCGGTGGCATGGGTTCACAAGTGGGATCATCCGGTCCATGGGCTGCACAGTACAGTGGAAAAATAACAGTTTCCCCAGCTGGATAGCAAACTCACTCACCACCTCCCTTGGCTAGGGGGAGGAAGCTTTCCTTTCCCATGCGGCTCGTGGCTATCAGGTGGGCCGCCGCACCACACTTTTCTTCCTTCTCTGCATGAATCACGCCAGCCTTCTAGACAACTTTGATGAGTCTGAACCCGGATCCTTTGGTTGCTGGTGAAAGATTCACACACTTACGTTGTTTTTTTTTCAATAGGAGCTTCCGAAAGCCGCTGCTTCTAGTCAGCCATCTTGACTCCACCCCCAGGAGTAAAATATTAACATAGATATAGCTGCATAAAAGGTATACAAAAGTTATTTGTACTATTTTTATTTTTTATTATATTTAAATGTGAATGTATTTTCAAATAAAAATGGGTTCCTAATAGGAAACTCTAGTAAGCCAATATAATTTCCCCTTCCATTTTGATGATTGGTTTGCCCTAATAGAAAAATCCAGTAAGCAAATATAATTTTGCCTTCCATTTTGATGGTTGGTTTGCCACTTAGGTATAAATGGATGAAGGCCAATAAGATCTGCAGTGGCTTAGCACTGTGGCCTGAGGATAAGTCAAAGGTGATTTCACATCCGAAGTTGCAAAGGCTTGGGTAGCCTCTAGAAGCCTTGGAATTTAGCTGAAAGAAATGTTGATAGGTTTTAATTTATTGTTGAAAATTCAAAACTATGGTTAACAGGATATTGCTTAGAAATCATTGCAGGATATATATATATATATATATATATATATATATATATGCCAAACACACATACATGGGCACATATAAACAATTTATGGAAGTTATAAATTACACACACACACACACACACACACACACACACACTGTACTCCTTGCTTATCCTCAGGGGATATATTCCAAGACCCCCAGTAAATGACTGAAACTGTGGATAGTACAGAACCTATATATACTGTTTTCTCCTATGCATTCATACCTATGATAAAGTTTAATTTATATATTAGACACAGCAAGAGATAACAGTAGCTAATAACAAAGCAGAACAATTAAAACAATATACTATAATACAAGTTATGTGAATGTGGTTCCTCTCTCTCTCAAATATCTTATTGTACTGTACTTACCTATTTTCAGAACATGGCTGACTGTGGATAAATGAAACTGTGGAAAATGAAACCACAGACAAGGGGGGACTACTACTGGATACAAATAGGAAATCATAAATGTGTATGTAATGTTACTATATTCATCTGGTAAATGCCTGGCAACCAAAAAATGAAGTGCAATACAGTAACTACTTCTGAAAACTAAACTTGCTGATAATGTCCCAGGTGAGAAGCAAAACTGAGAGAAAACTGTTGCAATTGCATGTTCAAATAGTGTTACGTATGGAAAAAAAGTAGTGATTTGCCACTATATAATAGTGTGGCATCTATTTCAGTTGTTCATGAAGCTCAGTGGTTTTCCACCTTATATATAGAGAAATACTCTAGCTGCTACTGCTGCTACTATTAGTAGTAATAATAATAATAATCTAGCAGTTGATGATTCTCAGCCATAAATTCAGGTGTGCAAACATTACTCCTTCTTTCATTTGCTACAACTCATTTTAATGACTCTGAGCTTTTATTCTGCCTAAGGGAAAAATCATCATCATCATCATTATCATCATCATCATCATAATCATCATCATCATCATCTAGTCATTACCAAGCTCATTCGATTTAGGATTTAAACATAATCAGCTAAGGTTGCTGCCCTCCTCCTTCTCCCTGAGAGATGTTATAAAGTGTAGAAGTGGTAGAACTTACATATTATGGTGGGTGAGGATATCTGGTTGTCCGTGGATTTCTGTGTAATGCTGGCTTCCACTGAGAAGCTTGAGGGTCTATTCCTCAGGTATATTCACACATACACCCTCTCATTACTATGGTCTGGGATGCCAGTGGTGACATCATTTTCTTTTGCTGACAAGCCTGTTCACTATCTTTCTCTCCCCAACTGTGAGTCCCTTTAAGGTTCATTGGCTCTCTCTTGGGCCTTATATGTCTCATGTGTGTATGTGCTGGGTGAGTAGAACATATGATCTCTCAGTCCCTCTCCCTGCTACTGGAGTAAATAGGACTTTGTCCTTAGGATAATCGGGTAAGGAAATTCTCTAAATCATTATTACTCTACTGTTCCTATTCCATGCTGAACCTGGGGGCCTCTCTACAAGACTTGCAGTCCCCTTGGGCTGCATTCTATGAAGCAACACATAGCTGTCCTCTGATCTGAGTTCTCTTCTACCCCAAATGTATTTTGGTTTTTCCCTATTTTATTCCACTATGGCCACAAACACTCCCAAGCGAGGTTTCAACCCAGAAGGGGGAGATAGGGCAAAGAACCTCTTGTGAGAGACTAAGACCAGTATTAATTTGTTAATCTCCTTTTATAGACTGAAGCTTTGTGTTTCCCCACAATTCATATGTTGAAGCCCCAACCCCCAATGTGACTGTATTTGAAGATAGCCTTTATGGAGGTAATCAAGGATAATTAGGTTATAAGAGTGAGGCCTAATATCCCTGATGAACATCGATGTGAAAATTCTCAATAAAATACTGGCAAACTGAATCCAGAAGCACATGAAAAATCTTATTCACCATGGTCAAGTCAGCTTCATCCCTGGGATGCAAGGCTGGGACAACATATGCAAATCAGTAAATGTAGTCCATCACATAAACAGAACCAATGACAAAAACCAAATGATTATCTCAACAGATGCAGAAAAGGCCTTTGACAAAATTCAACACTTCATGCTAAAAACTCTCAATAAACTAGGTACTGATGGAACGTATCTCAAAATAATAAGAGATATTTATGACAAATCCACAGTCAATATCATACTGAATGGGCAAAAACA
The DNA here is from genome assembly GCF_029281585.2 of Gorilla gorilla gorilla. Classification (NCBI taxonomy): domain Eukaryota; kingdom Metazoa; phylum Chordata; class Mammalia; order Primates; family Hominidae; genus Gorilla; species Gorilla gorilla. The sequence continues at coordinate 97,522,576 of NC_073247.2, forward strand.
AGAAGCATTCCCTTTGAAAACCAGCACAAGACAAGGATGTGCTCTGTCACCACTCCTATTCAATATAGTATTGGAAGTTCTGGCCAGGGCAATCAGTCAAGAGAAAGGAATAAAGGGTATTCAATTAGGAAAAGAGGAGGCCTAATTGTCTGTTTGCAGATGATGTGATTGTATATTTAGAAAACTCCATTGTCGCAACCCAAAATCTCCTTAAGCTGATAAGCAACTTCAGCAAAGTCTCAGAATACAAAATCAATGTGCAAAAATCACACGCATTCCTATACACCAAGAACAGACAGAGAGCCAAATCATGAGTGAACTCCCATTCACAATTGCTACAAAGTCAATAAAATACCTAGGAATCCAACTTACAAGGAATGTGAAAAACCTCTTCAAGGAGAACTACAAACCATGGCTCAATGAAATAAAAGAGGACACAAACAAATGGAAGAACATTCTATGCACATGGATAGGAAGAATCAATACCGTGAAAATGGCCATACTGCCCAAAGTAATTTATAGATTCAATGCCATCCCCATCAAGTTACCAATGACTTTCTTTATAGAATTGGAAAAAACTACTTTAAATTTCATATGGAACCAAAAAGAGCCTGCATAGCTAAGACAATCCAAAGCAAAAAGAACAAAGCTGGAGGCATCACACTATCTGACTTCAAACTATAGTACAAGGCTACAGTAACCAAAACAGCATGGTACTGATACCAAAACGCATATATAGAGCAATGGAACAGAATAGAGGCCTCAGAAATAACATCACATATTGAAATAACATCACATATCTACCTCCATCTGATCTTTGACAAACCTGACAAAAACAAGCACTGGAGAAAAGATTCCCTATTTATTAAATGGTGCTGTGAAAACTGGCTAGCGATATGCAGAAAGCTGATGCTGGATCCCTTCCTTACACATTATACAAAAATTAACCCAAGAAGGATTAAAGACTTAAATATAAGACCTAAAACCGTAAAAACCCTAGAAGAAAACCTAGGCAATACCATTCAGGATATAGGCATGGACAAAGACTTCATCACTAAAACACCAAAAGCAATGGCAACAAAAGCCAAAATTGACAAATGGCATCTAATTAAACTAAAGAACTTCTGCACAACAAAAGAAGCTATCATCAGAGTGAGAAGGCAACCTACAGAATGGGAGAAAATTTTTGCAATCTATCCATCTGACAAAGGGCTAATATCCAGAATCTACAAAGAACTTAAACAAATTTACAAGAAAAAAACAAACGACCCCATCAAAAAGTGGGAAAAGGATATGAACAAAAGAAGACATTTATGCAGCCAACAGACATATGAGAAAATGCTCATCATCACTGGTCATCAGAGAAATGCAAATCAAAACCACACTGAAATACCATCTCACACCAGTTAGAATGGCAATCATTAAAAAGTCAGGAAACAATAGATGCTGGAGAGGATGTGGAGAAACAGGAATGCTTTTACACTGTTGGTGGGACTGTAAACTAGTTCAACCATTGTGGAAGAGAGTGTGGCAATTCCTCAAGGATCTAGAGCTAGAAATACCATTTGACCCAGCCATCCCATTACTGGTTATATACCCAAAGGATTATAAATCATGCTACTGTAAAGACACATGCACACATATGTTTATTGTGGCACTATTCACAATAGCAAAGACTTGGAACCAACCCAAATGTCCATCAGTAATAGACTAGATAAAGAAAATGTGGCACATATACACCATGGAATACTATGAAGCCATAAACAAGGATGAGTTCATGTCTTTGCAGGGACATGGATGAAGCTGGAAACCATTATTCTCAGCAAAATATTGCAATGACAGAAAAACAAACACCGCATGTTCTCACTCATAAGTGGAAGTTAAACAATGAGAACACATGGACACAGGGAGGGCAATATCACACACCTGGGCATTATGGGGGAGGGATAGCGTTAGGAGAAATACCTAATGTAAATGACGAATTGATGGGTGCAGCAAACCAACATGGCGCATGTATACCTATGTAACAAACCAGCACATTGTGCACTTGTACTCTAGAACTTAAAGTATAATAATAATAATGAGTGAGGCCATAATCCAGTAGACTTAGTGTGCCTGTAAGAAGAGACACAAGAGAGCTCACTCTTTCTCTCTCCATGCTTTCTCAGAAGAAGAATCATATGAGAAAAAATCTGCTATCTACAAAACAGGAAGCAAGAGCAAACCACACACAGAATCCTGCATGGACCTTGATCTTAGGCTTTTCCAGCTTCCAGAACTGTAAAAAATAAATTCCTGTTGTTTAAGTCATGCAGGCTTTGGTAATTTGTTATCACCAGTAGAGTAAGACATCTCTCAATTCTGTATTTGCCAGCTTTGGCTCATTGTAGGTTGAAAAGCTAGCTCTAACTTTATCATGCAGGCATCCCTAATCTGTACTAATACTATATACCGGTATATCTCAAACTTGAGCATGCATGAGAAAAACCTGGAGGACTTGTTAAAAGTCAGATTGTTGGGCCACACCAGTTTCTGATTCAGTGTCTTAGGAACTAAGATGTTGTACTTCTAAAAAACTCTCAGGTGATACTAATACCTCTAGAACAGGAACCATACTTTGTGAACCACTGCTATATACTACAGTATATTAGTGTAAAATACTTACACTTTAGAATAAACTTTTACTGCATTAGCCTGCAAGTATCTGTAGACTTTTAATTCAAAATCAAGTTTTTAAAACTAAAACAAAAAGCAAACAACTCTTTCTTCTCAGAAAGTTTAACTTTTGCAATTCAAAAGTGACTTCACTTTCAAAATTATTATCTTTTCTGAGTTTTTAAAAATCTATTTAGAAACACAAGTGATTTTGTTCTTGAGGGGTTCCTTTGGGTGAAAACTTTCTCCAGATAATTTGAAAGCCAATGATTCAGTAGGTGAAGGGTCTCACAGAAGCATGAAAATGCAGGAAAGAAAAACTTTAGTTATCTTCAAATTTGATCCTCCCACAAAAATAACTACCACTTATTTAATGTTAATGCCAGGCACTGTACTGTGTAATTATTTCTATTTTATCATTTATTTCTCACAATAAATTTCTTCAATATATATGACATTTTTGTTATTGTTATTGAAGTTGTTGTTCCCAGTTACAGATGAACAAAATGAGGCTTAGAGAAGTTAAGAGACTTACCTAAGTTTTCACAAGTAAGTGGCAGAGCTGGAATTCTCAGGCTTGCCTGACTACAATTCACTCTTAACCACTGCTAGAAAGCCTTTCTGACAGAATTGGTTGTTGCTTTCTTTCAAGAAATGTTTGTTATGACTAAAAAAGGAATTACTTACACTTATTCAAACTTACTTACTAGGTCATTTTTCTTTTGTAAGGCACATTCAGGCTAAATATTAGGAAAAATGCTCAAGTTAGATGTATTAGACTGTGAAATTACCTCTCACTGGATGTGGTCACAACTTCATGCCCTTGATATTTTAAGTGGAGGATACAGAGCACTGGGTCATGTACCATCAGAAACAATTTAATATGAGCAAGGAGATTGACCTCATAATCTTTCGATGTTTAATTTTTAATAGATACCTTAATATTTGATTTCTTTTGATTCTAGTTTCACATTTGTTTAGTCATTTCCAGTATTTCTTCAATGGTGAACAAATGTTTGCTTTGGTCACACCCATTATTCATGGGAGATTCACACTAGAAAATGTGGTTATGGGAGCCCCACCCAAATGCCAATAAGATGTATCTGCATATCTTCCTCACTCTCCTGATGAACACTGTGGACACTGGACACAACATAGCCATCTGGCAGTGGGGAGAGAAACAACATAAAAATGAGATATGCGTGTGTAGACAAAATATCGGTGAATGAATCTCTGAAAGCTAAGATGAAGGTGAAGCAGAACAGGCAGGTAGATCATTCTGATACTTGTGTTAGTGCTAAAATTAGGTTCCCCTACTTTCTTTTTTTTTTTTTTTCTGATGACAGCAGTGCAGGCGACAAAAAATACTTTCAATTTTGCTGCTGACACAAATACTGAAGCACAGAAACCAGGTTCCAGTTTGCTGCTGAGAAAGCAACCTGCCCTCCAGATAAAAGAGAGGATATAATGATATTCGCCTGTTTATGGTACAATCTGTAGTTTATACTCAAACTAGGGTAAGGGGGTTTGGAAAACAACTAAATGGAAATTCAATAAATGAAATGTGAGTAATTTGAACTTTACTCCATTCTTTTATTGAGTTTTCTCACCCTTTGCACTGATTTTGATCTGCAAGTCTAGTGTGAGAATAGGAGGAGAAAATTCTTGAATCTCTGGTTACTAATCTTTATATATATATTTATGTTATATATATATATATATGTTAAGTATATAATAGATAAAAGTCAACATATATGGAGTACTTACTACATACCAAACACTTTGTTAAGCATCTTTCTCATTTATTTCTCACAACCACCCCATGAGATAGATACCATTATTGTCTCCACTTTTACAGATGAGGACACAGGTTTAGAGAAGTCGAATGACTTTTCTAAGGTCACACAGCCAGTAGGTGGTGATGCTAGGACTCAAACAGGCAATCTGATTTCAGAATCTGTGCTTTGAATAATCATGTTATATTGCCTCTCACCTACAGTGCTTAAACAAAAGATAAAGGGCAGTAACTTGATCACTGTTATGTAGTAAGGACTGGAAAAGTTTATCAAAAAATTATCTCTGGTGTGGATCTACCCATTTGTAGTTTATTAAGTGCCTTTACTCAAATTTACAAATTTTAGATTTACATACTCCCTTATTTGATTTCACAACAATCTTAAGCATTGGCAAGGCAAGCAAATTTACTTCCATTTATCAGGTAAAGAAACTGAATTTCAGAGAAATTAAGTAAATATATTAAATCTACACAGCTAATAAGACACAAACAAGATTTGAACTCCAAAACAAGTGTACTTTCTGCTGTGACATACTGCTGCTACATATCTGCTAGATATGAAGGAATTAAGAAGGAAAGTGAAAATTTTTTTGAAACAAATGATAATAGAAACACAACGTACCAAAACCTATGGGATTCAGCAAAAGCAGTAGTAAGAGGGAAGTTTATAGCTATAAGTGCCTACATCAAAAAAAGTGGAAAAATTTAAAGTGAACAATCTAATGATACATCTTAAAGAATTAGAAAAGCAAGAGCAAACCAAGGCCAAAATTAGTAGAAAAAATAATATATATAAAAGTAGAGATAAATAAAATTGAAATAAAAATACAAAAAAATGGGATCCCTTCCTTACACAATATACAAAAATCAACTCAAGATGAATTAAAGTCTTAAATGTAAAACCCAAAACTACAAAAACCCTGGAAGACAACCTAGATAATACCATTCAGGAGATAGGCATGGGCAAAGATTTCATGATGAAGATGCAAAAAGCAATTGCAACAAAGGCAAAAATTGACAAATGGGATCTAATTAAACTAAAGAGCTTTTGCACAGCAAAAGATATTATCAACAGAGTAAACAGACAACTTACAGAATAGGTGAAAATTTTTGCAAGCTATGCATCTGACAAAGGTCTAATATCCAGCATCTATAAGGACTTTAAACAAATTTAAAAGAAAAAAACATTAAAAAGTGAGCAAATGACATGAACAGACACTTCTCAAAAGAAGACATACATGTGACCAACAATCATATGAATATGAATAAAGCTGAACATCACAGATCATTAGAGAAATGCAAATCAAAACCACAATGAGATACCATCTCACACCCATCAGAATAGCTATTATTAAAAAGAAACACTTTTACACTGTTGTTGGGACTGTAAATTCATTCAATCATTGTGAAAGACAGCGTGGCAATTTCTCAAAGACCTAAGGACAGAACTACCATTTGACCCAGCAATCCCATTACTGGGTGTATACCCAAAGGAATATAAATCATTATTATAAAAACACATGCATGCATATGTTCGTTGCAACACTATTCACAATAGTAAAGACATGGAATCAACCCAAATGCCCATCAATAATAGACTGGATAAAGAAAATGCGGTACATATACACCATGGAATATTGTGCAGCCATAAAAATAATGTTTGTGTCCTTTACGGGGACATGGATGCAACTGGAGGTCATTACCTTTACCAAGCTAATGCAGGAACAGAAAACCAAATACCTCATGTTCTTACTTATAAGTGGGAGCTAAATGATGAGAACAGATGAACACATAGAGGGGAACAACACACACTGGGGCCTATCGGAGTGTTGGAGGTGGGAGAAGAGAGAGAAGCAGAAAAAAATTACTAATGGTCACTAGGCTTAATACCTGGGTGATGAAATAATCTGTACAATCAACCCTCATGACACACATTTACCTATGTAACAAACCTGCTCATCCTGCAAATGTACTCCCAAACTTAAAGTAAAAATTTAAAAAAAAAATTTTTTATTATACTTTAAGTTTTAGGGTACATGTGCACATTGTGCAGGTTAGTTACATATGTATACGTGTGCCATGCTGGTGCGCTGCACCCACTAACTCGTTTTAAACTAATTTTAAACTAATTTTTAACTAATTTAAAAAAAAATTTTAAAACAAAATATTTGCTACTAAGAAAAAGCAATAAAAAATCAAGGAAACAATAAGTTGTTTTTTTCAAAATGTAAGCAAAATTGACAAGCCTTTAGCCAGAGCAACTACGAAAAAAAGAGACAAGATCCAAATAAATTAAATCAGAAATGAAAAAGGAGACATTACAACGGATACTGCAGAAATTCAAGAAATCATTAGTGGCTACTATGAGCAACTTTATGCCAATAAATTGGAAAATCTAGACAAAATGCATAAATTCCTACACACATACAAACTACCAAGATTGAACAAGGAAGAAATCCAAAACCTGAGCAAACCAATAACAAGTAACGAGATCAATGCCATAAGAAACAGTCTCCCAGTAAAGAAAAGTCCAGGACCTGATGGCTTCACTGCTGAGTTCTACAAAACATTTAAAGATGAACTAGTACCAGTCCTACTCAAACTCTTCTGGAAAAAAAGAGGAGGGGAGAATACTTGCAAACTCCTAAAAGGCCAGTATTACCCTGACACAAAACCAGATAAAGATATGTCAAAAAATATATAACTACAGGCTAATATCTCTGATGAATAGTGATGTGTAAATTCTCAACAAAATACTAGCAAACTGAATTCAACAATACATCAGAAAAATCCTTGATTATGACCCTTTAGGATTTATTTCTTGGAAGCTAGAATGATTCAAAATATGCAAATAAATCAATGTGATATATCGTATCAGCAGAAGGAAGGATAAAAACCATATGATCATTTTAATTGGTGCAGAAAAAGCACTTGATAGAACTCAACATCCCTTCATAATAAAAACCTTCAAAAATTAGGCATAGAAGGAGCATATCTCAACATGATAAAAGCTATGTATGACAGACACACAGCTAATATCATACTGAATGGGGAAAAACTGACAGCCTTTCCTCTAAGATCTGGAACACAACCAAGTTGCCCACGATCACTAATATTACTCAATATAGTACTGGAAATTCTAGCTAAAGCAATCAGATAAGAGAAAGATATAAAAGAAAACCACATTGGAAAGGAAGAAATCAAATTATTCATGTTTGCCGATGATATGATCTTATATTTGGAAAAACATATGACTCCACAAGAAAACTATTAGAATTTATGAACAGGTTCAGTAAATTTGCAGGATGCAAAATCAACATTAAAAAATCAGTTGCATTTTTATACACCAACAGTGAACAATGTGAAAAATAAATTTAAAAAGTAATTTATTTACAATACCCACACATAAAATTAAATACCTGGGAACTAACCAAAGAAGTAAAAGAACTCTATAATGAAAAGTATAAAACACTGATCAAGAAAATTGAAGAGGACATAAAAGAAATGAAAAAAAAAATTCCGTGTTCATGGATTGGAAGAATAAATATTGTTAAAAGGTCCATACTACACAAAGTAATCTACAGATTCAATGCAATCCCTATCAAAAAATCAATGATGTTCTTCACAGAAATAGAAAATAAAATCTAAAATTCTTATGGAACCACAAAAGATCCAGAATAGCCAACACTATCGTAAGCAAAAAGAACAAAACTAGAGGAATAACATTACCTGACTTGAACTTATACTACAGAGCTATAATAACCAAAGCAGCATGATATTGACATAAAAACAGACATATATTAATGAAACAGAATGAAGAACTCAGAAACAAATTCACATACCTACAGTGAACTCATTTTTGACAAAGGTGGCAAGAAAATACATTGTGGGAAAAGACACCCTCTTCAATAAATTATGCTGGGAAAACTAAATATCCATGTGCAGAAGAAAGAAACTAAACCCCTATATCACCATATACATAAATCAAATCAAAATGGATTAAAGACTCAAATCTCACACCTCAAACTATGAAACTTCTAAAAGAAAACATTGGAGAAACTCTAGGATATTGGTCTGGGCAAAAATTTCTTGAGCACTGCCCCACAAGCACAGACAACCAAAGCAAAAATGGACAAATGGGATCATATCAAGTTAAAAATCTTCTGTCCAGTGCAGGATACAATAAATAAAGTGAAGAGACAACCCACAGAATGGGAGAAAATATTTTCAAACTACCCATCTGACAAGGGATTAATAACCAGAGTATATGAGTCTTAAACAACACTATAGGAAAAATATAATAATCTGATCAAAAATAGGGAAAAGATCTGAACAGCCATTTCTCTAATGAAGATATAAAAATGGTAAATAGGCATATGAAAAGGTGTTCAACATCATTAGTCATCTGAGAAATGCAAATCAAAGCTACAATGACATATAATCTCACTCCAGTTAAAATGCCTTTGATCCAAAATACAGGCAATAACAAATGCTGGCAAGGATGTGGAGTAAAGGGAACCCTCATTCACTGTTGGTGGTAATGTAAATTAGTACAACCACCATAGAGAACCGTTTGGAGGTTCCTCAAAAAGTAAAAATTGAGCAACCATATAATCCAGAAATCCCACTGCTGGGTATATGCCCAAAAGAAAGAAGATCAGTATGTTGTAGAGATATCTGCAGTCCTATGTTTGTTGCAGCACTGTAAGACTTGGAAGCAATGTACGTTTTCAAGAGATAAATGGATAAAGAAAAACTGGTAGCCATAAAAAAATGAGATGCATTCATTTGCAACAACATGGTTGGAACTGGAGACCATAATGTTAAGTGAAATAAGCCAGGCACAGAAAGACAAACATCACATATTCTCACATAATTGTGGGATCTAAAAATGAAAACAATTGAACCCGTGGACATAGAGAGATGTCTATCAGAGACTGATAAAGGTAGTTGGGGGCTGAGGGGAGGTAGAGATAGTTAACGGGTACAAATAATAGAAATAATGAATAAGACCTACTCTTTGATAGCACAATAGGGGGACTATAGTCAGTAATAATTGTACACTTTAAAATAAAGAACATACTTGGATTCTTTGTAACTCAAAGGATAAAGCCTTGAGGGGATGGATACCCAATTCACTATGATGTGCTTATTCCACATTTCAAGCATTTATTAAAACAACCCACCTATCCCATAAGTGTATACCTACTATGTACTGACAAAAATTAAAAATATAAAACAATACAGTACTGTTAAATTAGTTACTATGCTGTACAATGGATTTATAAGACTTTATTTATTTTGCATAACTGAAATATCCTACCATTGAACAAGAACTCCTCTTCCACCAGTCTCTGGAAACCACTAGTGTACTTTTCATTTCTGAATTTGGCTATTTTAGATACCTCCTATAAGTGGAAACATGTAATATTTGCCCGTGACTGACTTATTTCATCTAGCATAATGTCTTCCAGGTTAACCACATTGTCAGATATAGCAAGATTTTCTTCTTTTTAAAATTTGAATGATATTCCATCATATATATATATATAATGCATTTTCTTTATCCACTCATCCATCAGTGGACTGTTAGATTGATTCCATATCTTGGCTACCATAAATACTGTGAATAATATTTTAATGACCTTGGAGGTGCAGATATCTCTTCAACATATTGATGTCAAACCCTTTGGATATATACCCAGAAGTGGGATTCCTGGATTATATGGTGGTTCCATTTTTAATTTTTTGAAGAACCTCCATATGTTTTTGATAGTGGCTGCACCATTTCACCATCCCACCAACAGTGCACAAGGGTTCCAATTTCTCCATGTCCTCTTCAATGATTGTTATTTCCTAGTTGTGTTTTCCTTTTTCCTAATAGTTGCCACCTTAATGGGTGTGAAGTAATATTTGATTGTGGTTTTATTTGCATTTCCCTGATGATTAGTGATGTTGAGCACCTTTTCATATATCTTATTATTATTATTATTGTACTTTAAGTTCTAGGGTACATGTGCACAATGTGCAGGTTTGTTACATATGCACACATGTGCCATGTTGTTGCTGCACCCATTAACTCACCATTTACATTAGGTATATCTCCTAACGCTATCCCTCCCCCTCCCCCCACCCCACGACAGGCCCCAGTGTGTGATGTTCCCCACCCTGTGTCCAAGTGTTCTTATTGTTCAGTTCCCACCTAAGAGTGAGAACATGCAGTGTTTGGTTTTCTGTCCTTGGCGATATTTTGCTCAGAATGATGGTTTCCAGCTTCATCCTTGTCCCTCCAAAGACATTAACTCATCTTTTTATGGCTGCATAGTATTCCATGGTGTATATGTGCCACATTTTCTTAATCCAGTCTATCATTGATGAACATTTGGGTTGGTTCTAAGTCTTTGCTATTGTGAATAGTGCCACAATAAACACACATGGGCATGTGTCTTCATAGCAGCATGATTTATAATCCTTTGGGTATATACCCAGTAATGGGATGGCTGCATCAAATGGTATTTCTAGTTCTAGATCCTTGAGGAATCACCACACTGTCTTCCACAATGGCTGAAGTAGTTTACAGTCCCACCAACAGTGCAAAAGTGTTCCTATTTCTCCACATCCTCTCCAGCATCTGTTGTTTCCCAACTTTTTAATGATCGCCATTCTAACTGGTGTGAGATGGTATCTCATTGTGGTTTTGATTTGCATTTCTCTGATGGCCAGTGGTGATGAGCATTTTTTCATATGTCTGTTGGCTGCATAAATGTCTTCTTTTGAGAAGTGTCTGTTCATATCCTTTTCCCACTTTTTGATGGGGCTGTTTGATTTTTTTCTTGTAAATTTGTTTAAGTTCTTTGTAGATTCTGGATATTAGCCCTTTGTCAGATGAGTAGATTGTAAAAATATTCTCCCATTCTGTAGGTTGCCTGTTCACTCTGATGGCAGTTTCTTTTGCTGTGCAGAAGCTCTTTAGTTTAATTAGATCCCATTTGTCAATTTTGACTCCTGTTGCCATTGCTTTTGGTGTCTTAGTCATGAAGTCCTTGCCCATGCCTATGTCGTGAAGACGTATCTCAAAATAATAAGAGCTATTTATGACAAATCCACAGCCAATATCATACTGAATGGGCAAAAACTGGAAGCATTCCCTTTGAAAACGGGCACAAGACAGGGATGCCCTCTCTCACCACTCCTATTCAACATAGTGTTGGAAGTTCTGGCCAAGGCAATCAGGCAGGAGAAAGAAATAAAGGATATTCAATTAGAAAAGAGGAAGTCAAATTGTCCCTGTTTGCAGATGACATGATTGTATATTTTGAAAACCCCATCGTCTCAGCCCAAAATCTCCTTAAGCTGATAAGCAACTTCAGCAAAGTCTCAGGATACAAAATCAATGTGCAAAAATCACAAGCATTCCTATACACCAATAACAGACAAAAAGAGAGACAAATCATGAGTGAACTCCCATTCACAATTGCTTCAAAGAGAATAAAATACCTAGGAATCCAACTTACAAGGGATATGAAGGACCTCTTCAAGGAGAACTACAAACCACTGCTCAATGAAATAAAAGAGGACACAAACAAATGGAAGATCATTCCATGCTCATGGATAGGAAGAATCAATATCATGAAAATGGCCATACTGCCCAAGGTCATTTATAGATTCAATGCCATCCCCATCAAGCTACCAATGACTTTCTTCACCGAATTGGAAAAAAACAACTTTAAAGTTCATATGGAACCAAAAAAGAGCCCGCATTGCCAAGTCAATCCTAAGCCAAAAGAACAAAGCTGGAGGCATCATGCTACCTGACTTCAAACTATACCACATGGCTATAGTAACCAAAACAGCATGGTACCAGTACAACAGAGATACAGACCAATGGAACAGAACAGAGCCCTCAGAAATAATACCACACGTCTACAACCAACTAATCTTTGACAAACCTGACAAAAACAAGAAATAGGGAAAGGATTCTCTATTTAATAAATTGTGCTGTGAAAACTGGCTAGCCATATGGAGAAAGCTGAAACTGGATCCCTTCCTTACACCTTATACAAAAATTAATTCAAGATGGATTAAAGACTTAAACCTAGAAAACCCTAGAAAAAAACCTAGGCAATACCATTCAAGACCTTTTCATATATCTGTTGGTGATTTGTGTTTCTTCTTTGGAGAAATGTCTGTTCAAGTCCTTTGCCCGCTTTTTAATCATGTTTATTTTTTCTTTTGCTATTGAGTTGTAGCAACTCCATATATATGTTAGATATTAACCACTCATCAGTTATATATTTTGCAAATATTTTCTCCCATTCCATTAGTTACCTTCTCACTCTGTTTATTGTTTCTTTTGCTGTATAGAAGTTTTAGTTCATGTTGTCCCACTTGTTTATTTTTGTTTTTGTTGCTTGTGCTTTTGGTGTCATATCCAAATAAAACACTGCTAAGACCAAGGTCAAGATGATTTTTCCCCGTTTTCTTGTAAAAGTTTTAGTTTCAGGTTACAAGTTTAAGTTTTTAAACCATTTAGAGTTGATTTTTATATATGGTATGTGATAAGGGTTGACTTTTATCCTTTTGCATGTTGATATCCAATTTTCCCAGCACTATTTGTTCAAGAGACTATCCTTTGCCCATTGTGCAGTTATCTTGGCACTCTTATCAAGTTTTAGTTGATTGTACATGTGTTGGTTTATTTCTGGGCTCTTTAGCTTGTTTCATTTGTCTATATGTCTGTTTTTATGCCTGTATCATATGGTTTTAATTACTGTAGGTTTGTAATATATTTGACAATTAGGAAGTGTGTTACCTCCAGCTTTATTCTTCTTTCTCAAGATTGCTTTTGCTATTTGAGATCGTTTTTGAATTCATACAAATTGTAATATTGTTTGTTCTATTTCTGCTTAAAAATGCTTTTAGAATACTAATGGAGATAACATTGAAACATGTACACTGTTTTTGGTAATATGGCTATTTTAATAATATTATTTCAATTTATGAGCAAGATATGGCTTTGCATTTATTTATGTATTCTGTAATTTATTTCATTTTTGTTTTGTAATTTTTATTGTACAAGTCTTTCACCTCCTTGGTTATGTTTAGTCCTGTGTATTTTGCTTCTTCGGATGCTATAGTAAATTGGACTATTTACTGAATTTCTATTTGGGGAGTTTATTTTTAGTGTGTAGAAACACTACTGATTTTTCTATGTTGATTTTGTATCCTCCAACTTTACCAAGTTCATTTATTAGTTTGAATAGTTTGCTGTTTGGGGATCTTTAGAGTTGTCTACATATAAGATGATGTCCTCTGCAAACAGAGATAATTTCACTTCTGACTTTTTACTTTAGATAGCTTTTATTTCTTTTCCCTGCCTTATTGCTCTGGCAAGGACTTTCAGTAGTGTATTTAATAGAAGTGGCAAGAGTGGGCATCTTTGCTTTGTTCCTTTTATCTTAGAGGAAAAACTTTCAGCTTTTCATTGTGAGTATGATGTTAGATGTGGGCTTCTCATATATGGACTTTATTGTGTTGAGGTACTTATTTTTCTTTACCTATTTTTCTTTACCTAATTTATTGAAAGTTTTTAACATGAAAGGATGTTAAATTTTCTTAAATGCTTTTTCAGCAACTTTTGAGATGATTATATAATTTTTATTCTTCTGTTAATGTAATATATTACATATGTTGACTTGCATATTTTAAACCATCTTTGTATCTCAGGGATAAATCCCACTACATCTTGGTGTACGATCCTTTTAATGTGCTGAAGAATTGCATTTGCAAATATTTTGCTGATTTTCAAAGGGAATGCTTCCAGCTTTTGCCCATTCAGTATGATATTGGCTGTGAGTTTGTCATAAATAGCTCTTATTATTTTGAGATACATTCCATCAATAACTGGTTTTTTGAGAGTTTTTAGCATGAAGGGATGTAGAAGTTTATCAAAGGCCTGTTCTGCATCTATTGAAATAATCATGTGGTTTCTGTCATTGGTTCTGTTTATGCAATGGATTACGTTTATTGATTTGCATATGTTGAACCAGCCTTGTATCCCAGGAATGAAGCCACTTGATCATGGTGGATAAGCTTTTTCATGTGCTGCTGGATTCGATTTGCCAGTATTTTACTGAGGATTTTTGCATTGATATTCATCCGGGATGTTGGCCTGAAATTTTCTTTTTTTGACGTGTCTCTGCCAGGTTTTGGTATCAGGATGATGCTGACCTCATAAAAAGAGTTAGGGAGGATTCCCTCTTTTTCTATTGCTTGGAATGTTTTCAGAAGGAATGTACCAACTCCTATTTGTACCTCTGCTAGAACTCCGCTGTGAATCCATCTGGTCCTGGGCTTTTTTTGGTTGGTAGACTATTAATTACTGCCTCAATTTCAGAGCTTGTTATTGGTCTATTCAGGGATTCCACTTCTTCCTAGTATATTATTGGGAGGGTGTATGTGTTCAGGAATTTATCCATTTCTTCTAGATTTTCTAGTTTATTTTCATAGAGGTGTTTACAGCCTTTTCTGATGATAGTTTGTATTTCTGTGAGATCAGTGGTGATATCCTCTTTATCATTTTTTATTGTGTCTATTTTATTCTTTTCTCTTTTTTATTAGTCTGGCTAGTGATCTATCTATTTTGTTAATCTTTTCAAAAAACAAACTCCTCACTTCACTGATTTTTTGAAGGGTTTTTCATGTCTCTATCTTCTTCAGTTTTGCTTTGGTCTTACTTATTTCTTGTCTTCTGCTAGCTTTTGAATTTGTTTGCTCTTGCTCCTCTAGTTCTTTTAATTGTGATATTAGGGTGTCAATTTGAGATCTTTTCCACTTTCTCCTGTGGGCATTTAGTGCTATAAACTTCCCTCTAAACACTGCTTTAGCTGTGTCCCAGTGATTCTGGTACATTGTGTCTTTGTTCTCATTGCTTTCAAGGAACTTATTTATTTCTGCCTTAATTTCATTATTTACCCAGTAGTCATTCAGGAGCAGGTTGTTCAGTTTCTACGTAGTTGTGTGCTTTTGAGTGAGTTTCTTAATCTTGAGTTCTAATTTGATTGCACTGTGGTCTGAGAGACTGTTATGATTTCTGTTCTTTTGCGTTTGCTAAGGAGTGTTTTATTTTTAATTATGTGGTCTATTTTAGAATAAGTGCGATGTGGTGCTGAGAAGAATGTATATTCTGTTGATTAGGGTGGAGAATTCTGTAGATGTCTATTAGTTCTGCTTGGTCCAGAGCTGAGTTCAAGTCCTGAATATCCTTGTTAATTTTCTGTCTTGTTGATCTGTCTAATACTGATGTTGCAGTGTTAAAGTCTCCCATTATTGTTGTGTGGGAGTCTAAGTCCCTTTGAAGGTCTCTAAGAACTTGCTTTATGGATCTGGGTCCTCCTGTATTGGGTACATATATATTTAGGATAGTTAGTTCTTCTTGCTGCTTTGATCCCTTTACCATTATGTAATGTCCCCCTTTGTCTTTTTTGCTCTTTGTTTGTTTAAAGTCTGTTTTATCAGAGACTAGGATTGAAACCCATGCTTTTGTTGCTTTCCTTTTGCTCAGTAAATATTCCTCCATCCTTTTATTTTGAGCCTATGTGGGTCTTTGCATGTGAGATGGGTCTCCTGAACACAGCACACCAACGGGTCTTGAATCTTTGTCCAATTCACCAGTCTGTATCTTTTAATTGGGACACTTAACCCATTTACATTTAAGGTTAATATTGTTATGTGTGAACTTGATCCTATCATTATGATGCTAGCTGGTTATTTTGCCCATTAGTTGATGCAGTTTATTCATAGCATCCATGGTCTTTACAATTTGGTATGTTTTTGTAGTGGCTGGTACCAGTTTTCCTTTCCATATTTAGTGCTTCCTTCAGGAATTCTTGTAAGGGAGGCCTGATTGTGACAAAATCTCTCAACATTTACTTGTCTGTAAAGGATTTTATTTCTCCTTCACTTAGGAAGTTTAGTTTGGCTGGATATGAAATACTGGGTTGAAAATTATTTTGTTTAAGAATGTTGAATATTGGCCCCCACTCTCTTCTGGCTTGTAGAGTTTCTGCAGAGAGATCTGTCATTAGTCTGATGGGCTTTGCTTTGTGGGTAACCCGACCTTTCTCTCTGGATGCACAAGACAAGGATGCCCTCTCTCACCACTCCTATTCAAAGTAGTATTGGAAGTTCTGGCCAGGACAATCAGGCAAGAGAAAGAAATAAAGGGATTTCAAATAGGAAAAGAGGAAGTCAAATCGTCTCTGTTTGCAGATGACATGATTTTATATTTAGAAAACCCCATCATCTCTGCCCAAAATCTCCTTAATCTGGTAAGCAACTTCAGGAAAGTCTCAGGATACAAAATCTGTGTAAAAATTACAAGCACTCCTATACACCAAGAACAGACAAACAAAGAGCCAAATCATGAGTGAACTCCCATTCATAATTGCTGCAAAGTCAATAAAATACCTAGGAATACAACCTATAAGAAATGGGAAGGACCTCCTCAAGGAAAACTACAAACCACTGCTCAAGGAAATAAGAGAGGACACAAACAAATGAAAAAACATTCCATGCTCATGGATAGAAATAATTAGGATCATGAAAATGGCCATGCTGCTCAAAGTAATTTATAGATTCAATGCTATCCCCATGAAGCTACCATTGATTTTCTTCACAGAACTAGAAAAAAACTTCTTTAAATTTCATATGGAATCAAAAAAGAGCCTCTATAGCCAAGACAATCCAAAGCAAAAATAACAAAGCTGGAGACATCACACTACTTGACTTCAAACTATACTACAAGGCTACAGTAGCCAAAACAGCATGGTACTGGTACCAAAACACATATATAGACCAATGGAAGAGAATGGAGGTCTCAGAAATAATGCCACACATCTACAACCATCTGATCTTTGACAAACCTAACAAAAACAAGCAATGGGGAAAGGATTATTTATTTAATAAACAGTGTTGGGAAAACTGGCTAGCCATAAGCAGAAAAATGAAACTTGATCCCTTCCTTACACCTCATACAAAAATTAACTCAAGATGGATTAAAGTCTTAAATGTAAGACCTAAAACCATACAAACCTTAGAAGAAAATCTAGGCAATACCATTGAGGATATGAAAGACTTGATGATTAAAACACCAAAAGCAATGGCAACAAAAGCCAAAATTGACAAATGGGATATAATTAAACTAAAGAGCTTCTTCACAGCAAAAGAAACTATCATCAGAGTTAATAGGCAACCTATGGAATGGGAGAAAATTTTTGCAATCTATCCATCTGACAAAGGGCTAATATCCAGAATCTACAAGACACTTAAAAAAATTTACAAAAAAAATTTATAAAAAAAAACAACAACAACCCAATCAAAAGTGGGCAAAGGATATGGACAAACACTTCCCAAAAGAAGACATATACGTGGCCAACAAACGTTTGAAAAAAAGCTCATCATCTCTGGTCATCAGAGAAATGCAAATCAAAACCACAATGAGATACCATCTCACGCCAGTTAAAAGGGTGATTATTAAAAAGTCAAGAAACAACAGATGTTGGAGAGGATGTGGAAAAATAAGAACACTTTTACACTGTTGGTGGGAGTGTAAATTAGTTCAACCATTGTGGAAGATAGCGTGGCAATTCCTCAAGGATCTAGAGCCAGAAATACCATTTGACCCAGCAATCCCATTACTGGGTATATATACCCAAAGGATTATAAATCATTCTACTATAAAGACACAGGCACACATATGTTTGTTGCAGCACTATTCAAAATAGCAAAGACTTGGAACCAACCCAAATGCCCATCAATGATAGACTGGAAAAAGAAAATGTGGCACATATACACAATGGAATACTATGCAGCCATAAAAAGGATGAGTTTATGTCCTTTGCAGGGACATGGATGAAGCTGGAAACCATCATTCTCAGAAAACTAACACAGGAACAGAAAACCAAACACCACATGTTCTCACTCATAAGTGGGAGTTGAAAAGTGAGAACACATGGACACAGGGAGGGGAACATCACACACCAAACCATGTCCGAGGGTGAGGGGCTAAGGGAGGGATAGCATTAGGAGAAATACCTAATGTAAATGAGGGGTTGATGGGTGCAGCAAACCATCATGGCACATATATACCTATGTAACAAACCTGCACGTTCTGCACATGTATCCTATGACTTAAAGTATAATTTAAAAAATATTTTGTTGAGAATGTCCCCATCTATGTTCATCAGGGATATTGGCCTGCACAGTGTGGTTATGTCCTGATAAACCAATCATAAATTGAAGATATTACAAGTGAAAATACATTTAATACACTTGACCTGCTGAACATTATAGCTTCATCTAGCTTAGTTTAAATGTGCTCAGTATAATTATATTAGCCTACAGTTGAGCAAAATTTCTGGCAACACACTATACTGTAGAGGATAAGCTATTTTACTTTCATGATCGTGTGGCTGACTGGGAGCTGTGGCTCACTGATGCAGCACAAGAAAGTATTGTACTGCATATCACTAGCCCAAGAAAAGATAAAACTTCAAATTTTGAAGTATGGCTTCTACTGAATGCACATCATTTTGCACTATTGTAAAGTCCAAAAATTATAAGTTGAACTATTGTAAGTCAATGACTATCTACATTTTTCTTGTGGTGTCTTTGTCTGGCTTTGCTATCAAGGTAATGCTGACCTCATAAAATGAGTTTGAAGTGCTTCCTCCTCTTATGTTATTTGAAAGTATAAGTATTAATATTCAATCTTTGTTTAAATGTTTAGTAGAATTCACCAGTGAAGCCATCTGGTCCTGCATTTTTTTTTTTTTTGCTGGAATTAGTTGACTATCGATTCACTTTCATTAATTTTTATTGGTCTGTTCCAGGAGGAGGAGGAAGAGGAAGAGGAGGAGGAGGAGAGAATGGGAAGAAGGAGAAGGAGCAGGAGAAGAAGAAGAAGAAGAAGAAGAAGAAGAAGAAGAAGAAGAAGAAGAAGAAGAAGGAGAAGGAGAGGGAGAGGGAGAGGGAGAGGGAGAGGGAGAGGGAGAGGGAGAGGGAGAGGGAGAAGGAGAAGAAGAAGAAGAGGAGGAGGAAGAAGAAAAATAAGAGATATAAAGTTTATTCTTTCTATAATCTTGATATCATCCACCGCAAAGCCTTTCCAATGGAAGTCAGGATGAATTATTAAACACTTACTGTTGGCCATACACAATGGCTCACGCCTGTAATCCCAGCAATTTGGAAGGCCAAGGCAAGAGGGTCGCTTGAGCCTAGGAGTTGGGGACCAGCCTGAGCATCAAAGTGAGACCATACCTCTATTTAAAAAAGAAAAATACTTAGCCAGGTGTAATAAAATAAAATAAAATAACTTACTAGAATTAGTAAATGTTAATATGCAGCCCAAGGAGTGGGTACCACCCTATCTTAGTTAGTGCCCATGCCTCAAGCCATCAGCCCTCTAGTAGGAGATCCTGGCTTTAATATAATAACTTCGATTTGAATCAGTCAGAGGCTCAGAATCTGGGTTCAGTCTCTTTTTTTAATGCTATAATATTGTTAAATGCCTTTGATTCTTTAAAGTTGGCACTATGAGATCAGTGGGTGAATGAACAAAGCTTTTCTGGCTGTGTGCTCTTTACTGAGACAATACGTATCCTTATTAGAAACTTGAAGCAAAATTGACATTTATCAAGGAGTATTTTTAAATCTATCTCCTTACAATGATATCTACCATCTGAAGGATTTAATTATAACCTCCTTTCAAAGTCCTTCCAAATTCAATTAGATATGTGATGATCTCTAAGTAATTTTAATTCTCAATTACCCTTTCTATCATACTCTAAAGATGACCGAGGCTTTGGAAAGATCCTAAATAGTACTCTTGAAGTGGAAAAATCCTAAGTCTTCTTATTCTTCTCAACTATATGTAATAATGGAGCATGGTTAAATCTAATGGTAAAAACCACTAATTTCACCCAAAACTGTCCAGAGCTTTTTGAAGTTGAGGAATATGTTTGTTCACCTTAGAAATTTCTTCAGATCCATATACAAACTACAAATACATACATACTACAAATATATGATATTATATTACATATATGGGATATGGAATGATTAAGTCAGAGTATTTGAGGTATTCATCACCTGGACTATTTATCATGTCTATATGTTGGGAACATTTCAAGTTCTTTCTCCTAGCTTCTATGAAATGTGCAATACATTGTGGCTAACCTATAGTCACCCTACTCTGCTATTGAACATTATAACTTACACCTTTCATCTAACTGTATGTTTGTGCCCATTGACCAACCTCTCTTCATCCCCCCTGCCCCCAGCCACCTAAACACCCTTCTCAGCCTCTGATATCTATCATTCTACTCTCTACCTCCATTAGATCACCTTTTTAAGCTCCCACGTATGAGTGAGAATATGCAATGTTTGTGTTTCTACGGCCAGCATATTTTGCTTAACATAACAACCTCTAGTTGCTGTGAATGCCATGATTTCATTCCTTTTCTGGCTGAATAGTATTTCATTGTATATATATATATATATATATAGTTATTATATATTATATATAAATCTATTGCATATATATATATAATTTTCTTTATCCATTCGTCTGGTGATGGACTCTTAGGTTGATTTCACATATTTGCTACTGTAAAAGTGCTGCAATAAACATGTGAATACAGATAAAACTTTGATATACTTATTTTTTATCCTTTGGATTTATACCCAGTAGTGGGATTGTTGGATGGTATGGTAGTTCTATTTTTAGTTTTTAAAAAAATATTAATATTGTCTTCCATAGTGGCTGTACTAACTTAAATTTATACCAAAGGGAGTAAGAGTTCCCTTTTCTCCACATCCTCACCACCATATTATTTTTGTCTTTATAATAATAGACATTTCTAAGATAATATCTCATCATAGTTTTGATTTGCATTTCTCAGATGATTAGTAATGTCGAGCATATTTTGTACACCTGTTGGCCATTTGTATATCTTTTTTTTTTGAGAAATGTCTATTCATAACCTTTGCCCACTTTTTAATCAAACTATTTGGGCTTTTTTTTTAATGTTGAGTTGTTTGAGTTTTATGTATATTCTGGATATTTGTCTCTTGTTAGATAAATAGCTTGCAAATATTTTCTCCCTTTTTACAGGTTGTCTTTTCACTCTGTTAGTGTTTCCTTTGTGATACAGAAGCTTTTTAGTTTAAGATAGTCTCATTTGTCTATATTGCTGTTGTCTGTGCTTTTGAGGTATTACCCATAAAATCTTTGCCTAGACCAATGTCCAAAAATCTTTCCCCTATGTTTTCTTCTAGTGGTTTTATAGTTTTGGGTCTTATATTTATGTTTTTAATCTATCTTGAGGTGACTTTTGTATATGGTGAGAGACAGGGGTCCAGGTTAATTCTTCCATATATGGATATACAATTGTCCCAGCACCAACTATTGAAGAGGGTGTTGCTTCCCCAATGTATGATTTGGCATATTTGTCAACAATCAGTTGGCTATAAATGCATGGATTTATTTATGGATTATTTATTCTGTTTCGTTGGTCTATGTGTTTGTTGTTATATCAATACAATGCTGTTTTGGTTATTTTGAAGTCAGGTAGTATGATGCCTTCAGCTTTGTTCTTTTTGATCAAGATTACTTTGCCTATTCAGGCTCATTTCTACTTACAAATTTTAGAATTTTTTTTTCTATTTCTTTGAAAAATGGCATTGATAGGGATTTCATTGAATCTGTAGATTGCTTTGGGCAGTATGGTCATTCTAATAATGTTAATTCTTCTGATCCATTAGCATGGGATGCATTTTTATTAGTTTGTGTCCTCCTCAATTTACTTTATCAATGCTTTGTAAATTTCCTTATAGACATCTTTCACCTTCTTGGTTGAATTTATTCCTAGGTATTTTATTTTGTTGTAGCTATTGTAAATGAGATTGCCTTCTTAATTTCCTTCTCAGCTAGTTTGTTATTGGTGAATGGAACCACTCCTGATTTTTGCACATTGGTTTTGTATTTTGAAATTTTACTCAATTAATTTATCAGTTCTAAGAGTTTATTTGGTGGACTTTTTAGGTTTTTCTATATATGAGATTGTGTAATCTGCAAATAAGACGACATGACTTCTTTTTTTCTGATTTGCATACCTTTTATTGCTCTCTTTTGTTTAATTGCTCTGGCTAGGACTTCCAGTAGTAGGCTGAATATGAGTGGTGAAAATGGGCATTCTTGTCTTGTTCCAATTCAGTATGACATCAGCCATGGGTTTGTCATGTATAGCCTTTATGATATTTAAGTATGTTCCTTCTACGTCTAGTTTGTTAAGAGTTTTATCATAAAAGAATGGTGAAATTTGCTAAATGCTTTTTCTGTGCCTGTTGAGATTATCATATATGTTTTATCTTCATACTGTTGATGTGATGTATCACATTTATTGATTTGTGTATGTTGAACAATTCTTCCATCCTGTGTAGAAATTCCACTTGATTATGGTGTATTATTTTTTGATGTGGTGGACTTGGTTTGCTAGTATTTTGTTGATAATTATTGTGTTTATGTTTATCAGGTATACTGGCCATAGTTTTCTTTTTTTGCTCTGTCCTTGTGTGTTTTTGTATAAAGATAATCCTGGCTTTATAGGATAATTTAGAAAAAAATCCCTCCTCTACACTTTTTTGGAAAAGTTTAAGGATAATTGGTATTACTTCTCTGAAAATGTAGTAGAATTGGTAGTGAAGCCATTTGGACCTGGACTTTCCTTTGTTGGGAGATGTTTTATTACTGATTTATTCTCATTACTTATTATTGGTCTGTATGAATTCCTACTTCTTTCTGAACCAATCATGGGAGGTTGTATGTGTCCAGGAATTTATCAATTTCCTCCAGTCTCTAGCTTGTTAGTGTATAGTTGCTCATAATAGTCTTTAGTGATCTTTTTTATTTCTGTGGTATCATTTTTACTGTCTCCTTTATTTCTGATTTTGAGTCTTCTTTTATTATTGGTTGGTATAACGACTAGTTTTTTACTTTGTTTATCTTTTCAGAAAGCCAACATTTTATCTTGTTGATCCTTCCTATTTATTTTTTTCATCTCTACTACATTTAGTCCTGCTCTGATATTTATCGTTTCTTTCCTTCTACTAATTTTGGATTTGGTTTGTTGCTGCTTGTCTAGTTCTTGAGGTGCATTGTTGGGTTTTTTATTTGAAATCTTTCTACTTTTTGATGTAGGTGTTTATTGCTGTAGACTTCCTTTTACTGCTTTGGCTTTATATTACTGGTTTTGGTGTGCTGTGTTTCCATTTTCATTTGTTTCAAAAAATTATTTGATTTCCTTCTTCATTTACTCAATGATCATTCAGGAGCATGTTGTTTAATTTCCATGTATTTGTACAGTTTCCAAAGGTTTTCTTGTCATTGATTTCTAATTTTACTCCACTGTGGTCTAAGAAGATACTTGATTTGATGTTAATTTTTTAAGTTCTTGAGCTTTATTTTGTGTTCTAACCTATTGTCTATCCTGGAGAATATTCCATGTGCTGATGAGAATATGTATTCTGTAATTGTTGGATGAAATGTTCTGTAAATGTCTGTTATGTCCATTTGGTCTAAATTACAGTTTCAATTTGATATTTCTTTATTAATTTTCTGTCTAGATGATATGTCTAATGCTGAGAGTGGGGTGTAGAATTTCCTACTGTTATTGTGTGGGAGTCTACCTGTCCTGTTAGATCTAATAATATTTGCCTTTTGTGTCTGGGTGCTGTGGTGTTGGATCACGTATGTTTAGAATTGTTATATCCTCTTGCTGAATCAATCCCTTTATTATTACATAGTTACCTTCTTTGTCTCTTTTTATTATTTTTGATTTAAGGTATGGTTTATTTCATGTGAGTATCGATGCTCCTGCTTGGTTTTGGTTTCCATTTTCATGGAATAGCTTCTTCTGTCCCTTTACTTTCAATGTATATGTGTCTTTACAGTTGAGATGAATATCTTGTAGGCAGCATACAGTTGGGCCTTTTTTTAGATCAAATCAGCTAGTCAATGTATTTTAAGTAGAAAGTTTAAACCATTTATCTTCAAGGTTATTAAAGATATGTGAGGGATTATGCCTGCCATTTTATCAATAATATATGGTTGTTGGCCAGGCACAGTGAATTATACCTGTAATCCCAGCACTTTGGGAGGCTGAGGCAGGCAGATCACCTGAGGTCACAAGTTCGAAATCAGCCTGGACAACATGGTGAAATCCCATATTTACTAAAAATACAAAAAAAATAGCTGGACATTGGTGGCGGGCACCTGTATTCCCAGCTACTTGGGAGGCTGAGGCAGGAGAATCGCTTGAACCCAGGAGGCAGAGGTTGCAGTGAGTTGAGACTGCACCATTGGACTGCAGCCTGGGCAACGAAACTCTATCTCAAAAAGTAATAAAATAAATAATAATAACAATAATATATGGTTGTTTTGTACCTCCTTTGTCCCTTTCTTTCCCTCTTATTGTTTATCATTGTGGTTTGGTGGTATTCTGTAGTGGTAACATTTGAGTTTTGCTCGTACTCATTTGTGTGTTTGCTTTACCAATGGGTTTTATATTTCCGTATGTTTTCATTATGGTAGTTATTCTTTTACTTCCAGACGTAGAACTTCCTAACCTTTTCCTATAAAGCCTGTCTAGTAGTGATGAATTCTCTCAGCTTTGGTTTGTCTGGTAAAGGCTTTATTTCTCTATTTTATATAAAGGACAACTTTGCTGGGCATAGTATCCTTGATTGGCAGTTTTTTTTTCTTTCAGCACTTTGATATATTATCCCATTCTGTCCTGCACTGAAAGTTTCTGCTGAAAAAACCACCATTAGTCTTATGGGAATTATTTTATAAGTGACGACATGCTTTTCTATTGCTGTTCTTAGAATATTCTCTTTGTCCGACTTTGAACAGTTTTACTATAATGTGCTACAGAGCTGATCTTTTTAAAGTATATCTCCTTTGGTGTATCCTCCAATATCTGCATGTTTAAATCTCTTGCTAGACTCAGGTAGTTTTCATCTATTGTTTCGTTAAATAGGTTTTCTCACCCTTTATTTTTCTCTTCACCTTCTGGAACACTGAAAATTCAAGTATTTGCTCCCTTTATGGTTTCCCATATGTTGCCTAGTTTCTACTCATTCTTTTAAATTTTTTTGTCTTACTGGGTTATTTCTAAAGATCTGTCTTCAAGTTCTGAGATAGTTTTTTTTTTTTTGCTTGATGAAGTCTGTTTTAGGTTTTTGATTGTATTTTGTATTTCATTCAATGAATTATTGAGTTCCAGAATTTCTATCTGGTTCTTTTTTATATCTATGTCTTTGGTAAATTTGTCATTCGTATCCTGAATTGCATTTTAATTTTTTGTGTTATTATTCAGAATTACATTGTATCTTGCTGAGCTTCTTTAGTATCAATATTTTGAATTCCTTTTCTGAAATTTCATAAATTTCTTTTTGATTGGGTTCTGTTGCTGCATAGTTACCACGTTTTTTGGGGGAGAGTGTTATACTTCCTTGCTTTTTCATGTTTCTGTGTCCTTAAGTTGTTGTTTTTCCTGTGTCCTTAAGTTGATATCTGCCCATTTCGATTTTTTGAATTTGGTTTTGTAGGGGAAGACGATTTTCTAAGATGCATCTATGGTGTTGGTTGGGTGGAGTACTTTAGCTTTGATCCTGGGCACATGCAGTAGTGCAGTCTCTGTATGATTTATGTGGCTGTGCACAGAATTTGTGGTGTATGCAATTTCCTCAGTGGCTTAGGCTGTGGCTGTTAATAGACTGTGGTGAAATTTCACTGGAGACTGGGATGGCAGGTGAGCCAGTCATCAGACCCCAGTAGTTGGCAGCAGTGGACCAAGCATGCTGACCTTGGGCGCCATTGTGGCAAACAGTGGCACCAGTATTTTCAGGTCCATGCAGGGTGATTCTTTGGCCTCCAGGTTGCTTGCTTGGGTTCCAGGAATGGCAGTAGTGGAAAGATTTTTGAGCCCCTGGGCAGCAGACATGGCATGAGCAATGGCAGGAGCTGTGATGGGACAACCCTCTGGGACCCCAACAATCTATAGTGGTTTTGCCAGAAGCTGCAATGGACTGAACAGTCCAATCCCCAGTTTTACAGTTGGTGCAGGGAAGTGGGTGCCAGCTGTGGTTGTAGTGGCAGATTGAGTGGGCCCTACCTCAGATCTCTGACAGGAGTGCTTAGGTACAAATATTTTGGACTGAGCTGGGCTCCTGGATGACATGCTTGGGTATAGGATGAGTGCAGCAAGCCTAGGCAGCCTACCTTCTTTCCTCCTAGGGGTACATGAAGGCACTGGCTGTTGTAGGTACAAGTGAGGTGATCCTTAAGCTTTTGGCAGAATGTTTAGTTAAGGGAAGGAGTGGCTGCACTGCAGTCCTGTTATTGAGAAGGGTAGGACTGCTTTCAATGGGAGCAGCTGTAGGTAGGTGGCTGGGCAGGGGGACTTGCTTTGCTCATGCCTTGGCCCCAGAGTAGCTGGCAATGGCAGTGGTTGTGGGCAGTAAAATTTGTCCTTGAGGCAGGTGAAAATACAGGGCTGTTCCTTTGCTGTGATAGAGGGCATAGTCACTGCCAGTGGCTCCTGCCTTGTTTCTGGCAGATTATCTGTTTGCCGGGAATGTTAATGGGGATTCAGGGATGTGAAGATGAAGAGGCTACTGAGCCCCAGGGAAGGATGCAGTATGGTGGGGGCTGGTCTGCCAAAAATGGCAACATGCTGCAGTGTGATTATCTGCTATTTTTTTTTCTTGTGGGAGAAGGGAGTATCAAATACATCCAGACAGCCATCTTTAAGTCCTTCACCAAGAATTATTTATTTCTAACTTCAATTTCTTCCATGTCACCCAAATTTAATGTATTAGGAATGAACATAAAGCATGAGGCAGGTTAGTGGCTTTAGTGGATTTTTTTTTTCTTTTAATGAGACAAGGTCTCACTCTGTTGCCCAGGCTGAACTGCAGTGGTGTGATCATAGCTCACTGTACTCACTGTAACCTCATACTCCTCAGCTTAAGTGATCCTCCTGCCTCAGCTTCTTGGGAAACTGTTACTACAGGTACAAATCGTCAGGCTGGATCTTTTGTTTTTATGTTTTTCAGAGATGATGTCTTGCTATGTTGCCCAGGCAGGTCTTGAATTCCTGGCCTCAAGTGATTCTCCCACCTTGGCACCCCAAATGCTAGGAATATAGGCATGAGCCTCTATGCCTAGCCCAGTTATTAGCTTTTGATGAACACTTAGTTGAGTTGTATCCAATTTGGGGGAGCATAAATGGTTTCTGAATTCTTGGGAAAGCTGGAACTTTCTTGAGAGAATTGGAATTAGTCTTTTTCCTGAGAGAGGGATCTTTGTTGAACCTTTTCAGTCAGACAGATGTAATGTAACTACTGCTTTCTTATTTTTCTTGAAGAAGTCCTGGATTATGAAATGAAACCAAATTCAGAAACTTTAGATGGTTATCCTAATTAATAATGTAAATTGGTTTTATTTTTAAGGAGACTGTTCCATTGTAGAGGTTTTATTTTCTTTTCTAAATATATATTTAGCCAGAACTGCATATGTAAAGTTTTTTTCCCCTTAGGAGGTAAGATATCTTTTTTGCCCTGTTTATTTGCTAATAAGAGATAGAAAGACCAGACCTGACCCTGGAGTGAGAGGAGTGCAGGCCTGGTATTTTATTCATCTATTGTTGGAGAAAATGGTGCAAAGAAACTGGATTGTTTGGTGTCTAGACAGTGTCTTACACATAATATTATTTAAGATATGCCTATTTTATTGCTTTGTTTGGATCAAGAGGGCAGGACAATTGAAGAAAGCAGATATTAACACTCTCAATTATCCTGGAGAAGGAATTTAGATAGAGCTTAGACTAGGGTACATCTCCCTTTTCTGGAGTCAGGAATAGTTATGTTTGGATAACTAGGAGAGAGGATTGGTCAAAACAGACTCCTGTTTGTGAAAGGGCACATGGCAGCTGAAAAAAGGCTAAAAGAGAGATGATCATTTTGGGACTCTTATAAATGAGATATTGATAACAGATATCCAGTTGTATGTTTTCTTTTTCTATATAGTATTTGCCACCTGTTACCTCCAAGCTTATAGTAAAATTTAGTTAAAGCTACAGCCTTGTATTAGCTGTAAATTAAGGAATGGTCCACGTTTGAGTGAGAATATTTTAGTGAAGAAGTAATTATCGATTAAAGAAAAAACCTAAAGCAGCCATCTGAAGAAATATGTAATAGATGTCTATTAAAACATATTTTTGGAACTTGCAGGCAGAAGCTGATAAAAGATGAGAAATTCCTACAAACATTCAGATAACAGATAAAAGAAAAAGTAACCTACTGAAGGTTGGGGAGTTCAAGGATATGCAGCTAACATGGTATTTACTGAATAATGTGTGCTTCTGTTCAAAATGTAAGGTGGGAAAGTAACTCAAACAATATTTCTTCTTGCTTTAACCCAAATTACATTCAGCCTTTATATACCCCAAATTAATGTAGTTTATCTTTAATATCTCCTGTAATGACCTATATTACCCACTAGGTGTCTTCGTTAAGGTTCTACATTTTAAAATTATGTGCAGAGATGGGACTTCAAGAATGGTGGTGTGAAGAAGAGTTTATTCTCTATATCCTTGGCAACACTTGTTATCATTCATCTTTTTTGAAATAGTCATTTTAACCAATGCGAGGTGATATTTCATTTTGGTTTCAATTTGCATTTCCATGGTGATTAGAGATGTTGAGCATTTTTTGATATATCTGTTGGAAAAAATTCTCACCACAGAAATATATATATAAGTGGTGAGATAATGGATATGTTAAGTAGCTTGACTGAATCTTTCTACAATGTATGCGAAGGTCAGCACATAACATTGTGCCCCATTAATACACACAATTATTATTTGTTATTAAAATTAATTTTAAAAACGAATGTTAGTATAAGAAGTTGGGGAGTGGAGAAATATATCATGGAGAGTCATCTCCTAAGCCAGTCAAAATTAGCAAAGAGAATAATTTATGATCTCTGCAGATCAAGAAAAAGGCTTAGAATACATTAAGAATCATTTTTTCAACAAAATATATGGAAAATTGGCAAGAACAGTAGGAAGCTTTGGCATTTGAAGTAGTGGCTTCACTCATCCTTCCATGGCTCTTCTTTGTGGGAGAACTATTTAAGAGAGCATAAGAGCAGAGTGAAAATCCCCATCTTGCTCAGATCTCTAGGATAGAAGAAATATCCTGGAAAGTTTCCACAAAGAATGGACATCAGAAGTTTCCTTTTTCCTCAGCTCTGGCAAAGAAGGTCAATATCCAAAAGACTGTGGCAGGCAGATAGTGCCCATTTTCCCACCTCTAACTCGCACCTTGTGGGACATATGCAGTCTCGTAAAGTCCCTCTCTCCCACACAGCGTGTGCTGTAGGAGAGCTGCTACCTTGAGTTTGTTAGCTGTGTGGCAGCTGCTATCTCCACAAGCCTCTGCAGAATTAGTTTAGCTAACTCACTAAATAAATAAGCAAACAACCAAAGGGAGAAATCAATATCCAGAGCTGCTACAAAGTATTCTCTGAAAGATCCTGTTTTTTTTGAAAACTGGACCTTTTAGAAAATTGATTTCTTTTAATGTCTTATACAAAGATATAGGAAACTATGGCCCAAATACACACACAAAAGCAGCCAATGTAAACTGCCTGTGAGAGGCTCCAGGTTCCAAACTTATCAGTAAAAGACTTCAAAGCAGGTATAATAACTTCAAAAAACTAAAGGAAACTATCTTTAAATAATTAAAGAAAAGTATAACGACAATTATCTTTCAAATATAGAATATAGATAAGGAAAAATAAATTATAAAAAGAATGAAATAGAAAATTTGGAATTTAAAAGTAAAATAACCAAAGTGAATACAATCACTAAAGGACCTCAACAGTAGATATGAACTTCAGAAGAAAGAATCAGAGGATTTATACAATCCAAAGAACAGAAAGAAAGGGAGTGAAAAAATCGACAGAGACACAGAGAAACGTAAGATGCAATTAAGTGCACCTATATACACATAATTTGAATAAACAAAGGAGAGAAGGAAGCAAAAAAAAAGACATAAAGGCAAAAAACTTCCTCAATTTCATGAAGAACATTAATCTATGCATCTAAAAAGATCTGCAAGTGCAAGTAGGTAAAATTCAAGGAGATCTTCACCCAAACACATCATAGTGAAAGCTTTCAAGGGCAAAGAAAAAGTGACAATTTTGAAAGGAACAAGAGAAAAATAACTCATTACAAGAAGATTAACAGCCGATTTCTAAAAAGAAACAATGGAGACCAGAAGGCAATAAGACATATTAATAATGCAAAGACATGAAACATACATAAAACAAAAGGCAAAATGGCAAAAATGAATCCAACCATGTCAATTATAAATGTGAGTGAATTAAACATTCCAGTCAAAAAGCATTGATTGTCCAACAAGATTTAAAAAATCAAGATTCAACTATATGGGCTCTATAGATGATACTCTATATTCAAAGACATAAATAGGTTGAAAGTAAAAATATGGAAAAATATATACCATGCAAGCAGAAACCATAAGAGAGATTGTGTGGCTATAGACTTTAAAGCGGCAATTGTTATCACCTCCACTGGTGATACTCAGGCAAACAGAGTCTGGAGTGGACCTCCAGCAAACTGCAGCAGACCTGCAGAAGAGGGGCCTAAATGTTAGAAGAAAAACTAACAAACAGAAAGAACAACAACAAAAAAGACCTCCACACAAAAACTTCATCAAAAGTTCATCAGCCCCAAACATCAAAGGTAGATAAATCCATGAAGATGAGAAAGAAAACAGCACAAAACGCTGAAAATTCCAAAAACTAACAAACTCATTTGAGCTAAAGAAGCATGTTCTAACCCAATGTAAGGAAGCTAAGAACCTTGATTAAAGGTTACAGGAACTGCTGACTAGAATAACCAGTTTAGAGAGAAACATAAATGACCTGATGGAGCTGAAAAACACAGCATGAGAACTTTGTGAAGCATACACAAGTATTAACAGCCGAATCGATCATGCAGATATCAGAGATTGAAGATCACCTTGCTGAAATAAAGTGTGAAGACAAGATTACAGAAAAAATAATAAAAAGGAATAAACAAAGCCTCCAAGAAATATGGGACTATGTGAAAAGACCAAACCTATGATTGATTGGTGTACCTGAAACTGATGGAGAGAATGGAACCAAGTTGGAAAACACACTTCAGGATATTATTCAGGAGAACTTCCCCAACCTAGCAAGACAGGCCAAGATTCAAATTCAGGAAATACAGAGAACACCACTAAGATACTCCTTGAGAAGATCAACTCCAAGACACATAATCATCAGATTCTTGAAGGTTGTAACAAGGAAAAAATGTTAATGGTAGCCAGAGAGAAAGGTCAGGTCACCTACAAAGGGAAGTCCATCAGACTAACAGTGGATCTCTCTGCAGAAACCTTAGGAGCCAGAAGAAAGTGGGGGCCAATATTCAACATTCTTTAAAAAAAGAATTTTCAATCCAGAATTTTATATCCAGCCGAACTAAGCTTTGTAAGCAAAGGAGAAATAAAATCCTTTCCCAACAAGGAAAACCTGACTGATTTTGTCACCCTGAGGCCTGCCTTACAAGAGCTCCTGAAGGAGGCACACACACACAGACACACACAAAACTGGTACCAGCCAGTGCAAAAACACACCAAAATATAAACACCAATGACACTAAGGAAATTGCATCAACTAATGTGCAAAATAACCAGCCAGCATCATAATGACAGGATCAAGTTCACACATAACAATATTAACCTTAAATGTAAATGGACCAAATGTCCCAATTGAAAGATACAGACTGGCAAATTGGATTAAGAGTCAAGAACCATTGGTGTGCTGTATTCAGGAGACAAATCTCATGTGCAAAGACACACATAGGCTCAAAATAAAGGGATAGAAGAATATTTACCAAGCAAATGAAAAGCAAAAAAAAGAAAAAGCAGGAGTTACAGGATTGCAATCCTAGTCTCTGATAAAGCAGACTTTAAACCAACAAAGATAAAAAAAAAAAGACAAAGAAGGGCATTACATAATGGTAAAGGGTCAATGCAACAAGAAGAGCTAACTGTCCTAAGTATATATGCACCTGATACAGGAGCACCCAGATTCATAAAACAAGTTCTTAGAGACCTACGAAGAGACTTAGACTCCCACACAATAATAGTGGGAGACTTTAACACCCCACTGTCAATATTAGACAGATCAACAAGACAGAAAAATAACAAGAATATTCAGCACTTGAACTCAGCTCTGGATCAAGTGAACCAAATAGATATCTACAGAACTCTCTGCCCCAAATCAATAGAATATATATTTGTCTCAGTGCCACATGGCACTTATTCTAAAATTGACCACATAATTGGAAGTAAAATGCTCCTCAGCAAATGCAAAAGAATGGAAATCATAACAGTCTCTCAGACCACAGTGCAATCAAATTAGAACTCAGGATTAAAAAACTCACTCAAAACTTCACATCTACATGGAAATTGAACAACCTACTCCTGAATGACTACAGGGTAAATAAAAAATTAAGGCAGAAATAAAGTTCTTTGAAACCAATGAGATCAAAGACACAACAGACTAGAATCTCTGAGGCACAGCTAAAGCAGTGTTAAGAGGGAAATTTATAGCACTAAATGCCCACAGGAGAAAGTGGGAAAGATCTCAAATCGACCTCCTAACATCACAATTAAAAGAACTAGAGAATAAAGAGCAAACAAATTCAAAAGCTAACAGAAGACAAGAAATAACTAAGATCAGAGCAGAACTGAAGGAGATAGAGACACGAAAAACCCATCAAAAAATCAACAAATCCAGGAGCTGGTTTTCTGAAAAGATTAACAAAATAGATAGACCACTAGATAGACTAATAAAGAAGAAAAGAGAGAAGAATCAAATAGATACAATAAAAAACGAAAAAGGGGATATCACCACTCATCTCACAGAAATACAAACTACCATCAGAGAATACTATAAATACCTGTATGCAAATAAACTAGAAAATCTAGACATACTGGATAAATTCCTGGACACATACACCCTCCTAAGACTAAATCAGGAAGAAGGCAAATGCCTGAACAGACCTATAACAAGTCCTGAAAATGAGGCAGTTATTAAATTGCCTAACAACCACAAAAAGCTCAGGACCAGACGGATTCACAGCCAAATTCTACCAGAGGTACAAAGAGGAGCTGTTACTATTCCTTCTAAAGCTATTCCAAACAACATAAAAAGGGGTACTCCTCCCTAACTTATTTTTTCAGGCCAGCATCATTCTGATACCAAAGCCTGGCAGAAACACAACAAAAAAAGAAAATTTCAGGCCAATATCCCTCATGAACAATGATGTGAAAATCCTCCATAAAATACTGGCAAACCGAATCCAGCAGCACATCAAAAAGCTTATCCAACATGATCTAGTCGGCTTCATCCCTGGGATGCAAGACTGGTTCAACATATGCAAATCAATAAATGTAATCCATCACATAAACAGAACCAATGACAAAAACCACATGATTATCTCAGTAGATGCAGAAAAGGTTGTCAATAAAATTCAACATCCCTTCATCAGTATAAAAAGCACAGGACAAGACAGATTAAACAGCTGAATTCTATGAAACATATAAAGAATTCTATGAAACAGATAAAGAGCTGGTACCATTCCTACTGAAACTATTCCAAAAATTTAGGAGTAGGGACTCCCCTAATTCATTTTATGAGGCAAGCATCATTCTGATACCAAAACTTGGCAAACACACAACAACAACAAAAATGAAAACACTGGGCTAATATCCTTGATGCAAATATCCTCAAAAAAAAAAAATACCAGCCAATCGAATGCAGCAGCAGATCAAAAAGCTAATTCCCCATGATCAAGTAGCCTTTATTCCTGAGATTCAAGGTGGTTTTAATATACACAAATCAATAAATGTGACTCATCAAATAAACAGAGTTAAACACATGATCATATCAATAGATGCAGAAAATTGTTTCAATAAAATTAAACATCTGTTTATGTTAAAAAAAACTCTCAACAAACTGGACAGTGGAGGAAAACATTCAAAATAATAAAAACCATCCATGACAAATCCACAGTCAACATTACACTTAGCAGGTAAAAACTGGAACCATTCCCCTTAAGATCCAAAACAGGACAAGGATAGCCCCTCTCACCACTCCTATTCAACATATTATGGGAAGTCCTAGCAGATAAATCCGGCAAGAGAAATAAAATATATCCAAAGAGGAAGAGAGGAAGTCAAACTATCTCTATGTGCAGATGACATAATTTTACACCAGGAAAACACCATGGTCTCTTCCCAAAAGTTCATAGATCTGAAAAACAACTTCAGCAAAGTTTCAAGATACAAAATCAATGTACAAAAGTTAGCATTTATATAAATCAACAACATCCAAGCTAAGTGTGGAATCAAGAATAAAATCCCACTCACAATAGCCACACACAAAAATAAAATACCCAGGAATACAGCTAACGAGGGTGTTAAAAGATCTCTACAATGAGAGTTACAAAACACTGCTGAAAGGCATCAGAAATGACACAAACAAATGGAAAAATACTCCATGCTCACTGATAGAAAAAATCAATATTCTTAAAATGGTCATACTTCCCAAAGCAATATACAGGTTCAATGCTGTACCTATCAAACTGCCAATGACATTCTTTGCAGAACTACAGAAAACTAACCTAAAATTCATATGGAACCAACAAAGAGCCCCAATATACAAAGCAATCCTAAACAAAAATAACAAAGCTGGAGGCATTATGCTACCTGACTTCAAATTATACTGTGAGGATACAGCAACCAAAACAGCATGATACTAGTACAAAAACAGACCAATGGAATGCCGTAATCTGATCATTGACAAAATAGAAAAAACAAGTAATGGGGAAAGGAATTCCTATTTAATAATTGGTGCCAGGACAACTGGCTAGCCATATGCAGTAGATTGAAACTAGATGCCTTTCTTACACCATATACAAAAATCTACTCAAGATTAATTAAAGACTTAAATGTAAGACATTGAACTCTAAATGCCCTTGAAGAAAACCTAGAAAATACTATTCTGGAAATAGTCCTTGGCAGAGATTTTATGACGAAGACTCCAGAAGCAATTGCAACAAAACCAGAAACTGACAAATGGGACCCAATTAAACTAATACGCACAGCAAAAGAAACTATCAACAGAGTAAACAGACAACCTACATAATGGGAGAAAATTTTTGCCAACTATGCATCAGACAAAGGTCTAATACTCAGAATCTATAAGGAATGTAAACAAATCTTCAAGAGATAAACAAACAACACCATTAAAAAGTGGGCAAAAGACATGAACCGAAACACTTCAAAAGAAGACATATATGTGACTGACAAGCATATGAGAAAATGCTCAACATCACTAATCATTACAGCAATGCAAATCAAAACCACAATGAGATACCATCTCACACCAGTCAGAATGGCTATTATTAAAAAGTCAAAAAATAACAGATGCTGATGAGGTTGCAGAGAAAAGGAAATCTTATTCACTGCTGACAGGGATATAAATTAGTTCAGTCACGGTGGAAAGCAGTTTGGCAATTCTCAAACACCTTAAAACAGAAGTACCATTCAACTCAGCAATTCCATTATTGGGTATATACCTGAAGGAATATAAATCATTCTACCATAAAGACACATGTACAAGCATGTTAGTCACGGCACTATTTACAATGGCAAAGTTATGGAATCAACATAGATGCCCATGAATGGTAGATATGATTTAAATAATATTTTATATACTTTTTATATATATACTTGATATATATTTATGTTTATATTTTATATATTTTTAATATATATATTTTTATATAATTATATAACTTTATATATATTATAAATATTTTAGATATATATTTTATATATATTATATATTATATATTTTATATATTTTTATATATTATATATATTTTATATATATCTTACATATATTATATATATTTTATATATTTTTATATATATTATATCTTTTATATATTTTTTATATATATTATATATAATATATAATATATATTTTATGAATTATATATTATGTATAATATATATTTTGTATATATTTATATATAAATATATAATATATATTAATCTATATAAATATATTATATATTAACATATATAAATATATAATATATATTAATATATATAAATATATAATATATATTAATATATATAAATATATAATATATATTACATACAAAATATATATAATATATATTACATATTATATTATATATGTATATATACATATATGTGTATATATGTAATATATATCATACATTATATATAATATACACATTATATATTACATATAATATATACATTATATATAATATATAATATATACATTATTTATAATATATAATATATACATTATATATAATATATAATATATACATTATATATAATATGTAATATATACATTACATATAATATATAAAATATACATTATATATAATATATAATATATTATCTACATAATATATCATATATATGATACATAATATATAATATATAATATATATACTATACAATATATAATATATATAATATACATAATGTATAATATATATAATATATAATATGTATCTTATATATAATATATATTATATAATATATATTGTATAATATATAATATATATTGCATAATATATAATATATATTGCATAATATATAATATATATTGCATAATATATAATATATATTGCATAATATATAATATATATTGCATAATATATAATATATATTGTATAATATATAATATATATTGTATAATATATAATATATATTGTATAATATATATTATATATTGTATAATATATATTATATATTGTATAATATATATTATATATTGTATAATATATAATATATAGATTATGTATAATATATAATATATAGATTATGTATAATATATAATAACTAGATTATATATAATATATAATATATAATATATAATATATGATATATAGATTATATATAATATATAATATATAATATATAATATATGATATATGGATTATATATAATATACAATATATATAATATATTATATAATATACAATAGATATTATATAATATATTATATAATATATAATATATTATATATCACATATAATGTATATTATATAATATATTATATGTAATATATTATATATAGATTATATATAATATAAAATCTATATATTATATAAAATATATAATGTATAGATTATATAATCTATATAATATATATTATATATAATATATAGATTATATAATATATAATCTATATAATATATATAATATATAATCTATATAATATATAATATATGATATATATTATACATAATATAATATATATCATATATTATATAATATATATCATATATTATATAATATATAATTATATAATATATGATATATATTATACATAATATAATATATATCATATATTATATAATATATGATATATATTATACATAATATAATATATATCATATATTATATAATATATGATATATATTATACATAATATAATATATATCATATATTATATAATATATGATATATATTATGTATAATATATATCATATATTATATAATATATGATATATATTATATTATGTATAATATATATCATATATTATATAATATATAATTATATAATATATGATAAACATTATATATTATATACTAGATAATATATAATATGTAATATATGATATATATTATATAATATATAACATATACTATTATATATAATATATATTATAATATATATTATATATAATATATATTATAATATATATTATATATAATATATATTATAATATATATTATATATAATATATATTATAATATATATTATATATAATATATATTATAATATATATTATGTTATATATAATATATATTATATTATATATAATATATATTATAATATATATTATGTTATATAAAATATATATTATATTATATAAAATATATATTATATTATATGTAATATATAATAGATATTATATTATAAGTAATATATATTATATTATATATAATATCTATTATACGTTACATATAATATAATATATATTATACATTATATATAATATATAATATATATTACATTATATGTAATATATAATAGATATTATATTATATGTAATATCTATTATATATTATATTATATGTAATATCTAGTATATATTATATTATATATAATATCTAGTATATATTATATTATATATAATATCTAGTATATATTATATTATATATAATATCTAGTATACATTATATATAATATCTAGTATATATTATATATAATAGATAATATATATGATATTATATAATATATATTATATAATAGATATGATATATATTATATAATATATATTCCATATAATATATAATAGATATTACATATAATATATAATATTTGTTATATTCCATATAGTATATAACATATGTTATATTCCATATAGTATATAACATATGTTATATTCCATATAATATATAACATATGTTATATTCCATATAATATGTAACATATGTTATATTCCATATAATATGTAACATATGTTATATTCCATATAATATGTAACATATGTTATATTCCATATAATATGTAACATATGTTATATTCCATATAATATGTAACATATGTTATATTCCATATAATATGTAATATATGTTATATTCCATATAATATGTAATATATGTTATATTCCATATAATATGTAATATATGTTATATTCCATATAATATGTAATATATGTTATATTCCATATAATATGTAATATATGTTATATTCCATATAATATATAATATATGTTATATTCCATATAATATATAATATATGTTATATTATATATATATGATAGAATATATATAAGATAGAATATATACATTATATATAATATATCATATATATTTCATATATATCATATATATTATATATTTTCATATGCAATATATATTATACATAAAAATATATAATATATATAATATATATTACATATATTATATATAATATATGTAATATATAATGTATATTATATATTACATATATTATATATAATATATGTAATATATATTATATATATTATATATGATATATAAATATATAAAATATATATTATATATATTTTATATGATATATAAATATATAAAACATATATTATATATTTTATATATATCATGTATATATTATATATTTTATATATCATATATATTATATATTTTATATATCATACATATTATATATGATATATATAATATATATAATATATCAAATATATAATATATCATATATAATATATATTTTATATATATAATATATAATATATAAATATATACATTTATATATTTTAATGTATACATTTATATATTATATATTTTATATATATTTTATGTATAATATATATAATAAATAATATATAATCTATATAATAGATAATATATATAATATATAATCTATATAATACATAATATATATTATATATAATCTATAATATATATTATATATAATCTATAATATATATTATATATAATCTATACAATATATAACATATATTATGTATAATCTATATAATATACTACATATATTATATAGAATCTATATAATATACTACATATATTATATAGAATCTATATAATATATAATATATATTACATATAATCTATATAATCTATAATATATATTACACATAATCTATATAATCTATAATATATATTATATATAGTCTATATAATCTATAATATATATTACATATAGTCTACATAATCTATAATATATATTATATATAATCTGTATAATCTATAATATATATTATATATAATCTGTATAATATATAATATATATTATATATAATATATATAATATATAATATATATTATGTATAATCTGTATAATTTATAATATATATTATGTAAAATCTATATAATATATAATATATATTATATATAATCTATATAATCTATAATATATATTATATTTAATCTATATAATCTATAATATATATTATATATAATCTATATAATCTATAATATATATTATATTTAATCTATATAATCTATAATATATATTATATATAATCTATATAATCTATAATATATATTATATAATCTATATAATCTATAGTATATATTATATATAATCTATAATATATAATATATATTATATATAATATCTATAATATATAATATATATTATATATAATATCTATAATATATAATATAAATTATATATATTTTCTTATATATATGATATATTATATATAATCTATAATATATATGTTTTATTATATATATTTTACATCATATATAATATAGGATATATATAATATACATAATATGTATTGTATATATTATACATAATATATATTATATATATTATTCATAACATATAGTATATATATTATTCATAATATATATTACATATTATGCATAATATATATTATGTATATTATACATAACATATATTAATTATAATACATAATTTATATTATGTATATTATACATAATATATAACATATATGTTATATACAATATATGTTATATATAATATATATAATATATGTTATATATAATATATATAATATATGTTATATATATTATATATATAATATATGTTATATATATTATATATATAATATATGTTATACATAATATGTATTATGTATATTATACATAATATATAATATATATAATATATTGTACATATTATATATTATATATATAACGTATATATTATATATTATATATATGTAGTATATATATACACCATGAAATACTATACAGCCATGAAAAAGAATGACATGACATTCTTTGCAGCAACGTGGGTGGAGCTGGAGGCCGTTGACCTAAGGAAACTAACACAGGAATGAAAAACCAAATGCTGCATGTTCTTGCTCATGAGTGGGAGCTAAATACTGAGTACGTATGGACACAAAGAAGAAAACAATAGACATCAGGGTCTACCTGACGGTGGAGGGTAGGGGGAGGCTGAGGATCAAGAAACTACCTATTGTATACTATGCTTATTTGCTTATTACCCAGGTGATAAAGAAATCTGTCCATCAAACTTCCATGGCACACAATTTACCTATAAAACAAATGTGCATATGTACCACTGAAACTAAAATAAAAGCGAAAAGAAATGTATAAGTTAAAGAACAATTTAGCAAACAAAGGCAGTAAAGATATCTAAAAATATGTAAAATAGAGAATAGTAAAATGAAAGCAAAGGAAATGATATATTACTAATAGTCACAGGCTGGGCACAGTGGCTCATGCTTGTAATCACAGCACTTTGGGAGGGCAGGAGGATTGCTTGAGACCACAAGTTTGAGAATATGCTTGGCAAAACAGTGAGATGCTGTCTCTACAATTTTTTTTTTTAATTAGCCTGGCATGGTCGTATATGCTTATAGTTTCTAGCTACTAAGGAATCTGAGGCAGGAGGATCACTTGAGCCCAGGAGTTTGAGGTTACAGTGAACTATGATCACACCACTGAACTCCAGCCTGGAGTTCAGAGTGA
Organism: Gorilla gorilla gorilla; assembly: GCF_029281585.2. Lineage (NCBI taxonomy): Eukaryota > Metazoa > Chordata > Mammalia > Primates > Hominidae > Gorilla > Gorilla gorilla. The sequence continues at coordinate 97,564,751 of NC_073247.2, forward strand.
AACCCTGTCTCAGTAATAATAATATGCACAAATACTAAAAATTACAATTCAAATTTAATAAGGATCTGGCAAATAAAATATTTTAAGTAAAAAGGAGCACAGTAGTCACAAGTGGCTAGAGAAGGCCATACTGGATTATGTGGGTATACAACATTATGGTAATTTTCAACTTATCACTTCTTTTGATCCATACAAATGAGTTAAAGCAGGTATGGTAAATATTATCACTCACATATTACCAATAATTAAGCTCGAGACCGAAATGGTTTTCAAGGTCATTTAGTTAGCAAGAGCTATGTATAGCTGGAATGCAAAATGAGAATCCACTGTTTAAAACATCTGTTAATTATGCAGTACCAATTATTATTAAGGTATGGCACCCATATAAACATGCCACTCAGATCTCCTGCTACAAGGAGATTGACTGATGGCTCCAGCTGTGGCCCCTCTGGATTTACCACTGAATTTTTCAAAATTTTTATTTCTTCTAAAAACAAACAAAAAAAAAACAAAAACTGGATACATGTGCAGAACGTACAGGTTTGTTACATAGGTATATGTGTGCGATGGTGGTTTGCTGTACCTACTGACCCATCCTCTAAGTTCCCTCCCCTCGGGCCCCACCCCTCAACAGGCCCTGATATGTGTTGTTCCCCTCTCTGTGTCCACGTGTTCTCATTGCTCAATTCCCACTTACGAGTGAGAATATGCTGTGTTTGGTTTTCTGTTCCTGTGCTAGTTTGCTGAGGATGATGGCTTCCAGCTTCATCCACGTCCCTGCAAAGGGCATGATATCATTTCTTTTTATGGCAGCATAGTGTTCCATTGTGTATAAGTACCACGTTTTCTTTATCCAGTCTATCTTTGATGGGCATTTGGGTTGGTTCCATGTCTTTGTTATCGTAAATAGTGCTGCAATAAACACGTGTGCATATGTCTTTATAGTAGAATGATTTATATTCCTTTGGGTATATATCCAATAACGGAATTGCTGGATCAAATTGTATTTCTGGTTCTAGATCCTTGAAAAATCGCCACACTGTCTTCCACAATGGTTGAATTAATTTACATTCCCTCCAATGGTGTAAAAGCATTCCTATTTCTCCACAGCCTCGCCAGCATTTATTGTTTCTTAACTTTTTAATAATCACCATTCTGAATGGCACGAGATAGTATCTCATAGTGGTTTTGATTTGTATTTTTCTGATGATCAGTGATGTTGAGCTTTTTTTTATGTTTGTTGGCTGCATGAATGTCTTCTTTTGAGAAGTGTCTGTTCATGCTCTTCACTCACTTTTTTATGGTGTTGTTTTTTTCTGTAAATTTGTTTAAGTTTCTTGTAAATTCTGGATAATAGACCTTTTCCAGATGGATAGATTGCAAAATTTTTCTCCCATTCTGTATGTTGCCTATCAACTCTGATGATAGTTTCTTTTGCTGTGCAGAAGCTCTTTAACTAGATTCCATTTGTCAATTTTGGCTTTTGTTGAAATGGCTTTTGGAGTTTTTGTCATGAAGTCTTTGCCCATGCCTATGTCCTGAATGGTATTGCCTAGGTTTTCTTCTAGGGTTTTTAGGGTTTGGGGCTTTACATTTAAGTCTTTAATTTATCTTGAGTTAAGTTTTATATAAGGTGTAAGGAAGGGGTCCAGTTTCAGTTTTCTGCATATGGCTAGCCAGTTTTCCCAGCACCATTTACTGAATAAAAGATCCTTTCCCCACTGCTTGTTTTTGTTAGGTTTGTAGAAGATCAAATGGTTGTAGATGTGAGGTGTTTTTTCTGAGCTCTCTGTTCTGCTCTATTGGTCTATATGTCTGTCTTGGTACCAGTACCATGCTGTTTTGGTTACTGTGGCCTTGTAGTATAGTTTGAAGTCAGGTAGCGTGATGTCTCCAGGTTTGTTTTTTTGCTTAGGATTGTCTTGGCTATATGGGGTTTTCTTTGATTCCATATGAAATTTAAAATAGTTTTTTCTAATTCTATACCACTTTATTTATTTATTTATTTATTTATTTATTTATTTATTTATTTATATTTTTCCATAGGTTATTGGGGTACAGGTGGTATTTGGTTATGTGAGTAAGTTCTTTAGTGGTGATTAGTGAGATTTTAATGCACCCATCATCCTATTTGCAGTCTTTTATTCCTCATTTCCCTCCCACACTTCCCCCCAAGACCCCAAAGTCCATTGTGTCATTCTTATGCCTTTGTGTCCTCATAGGTTAGCTCCCACATATCAGTGAGAACATATGATGTCTGCTTTTCCATTCCTGAGTTACTTCACTTAGAATAATAGTCTCCAATTGCATCCCGGTAGCCACAAATGTCATTAATTCATTCCTTTTTATGGCTGAGTGGTATTCCATCTTATATATCACAGGTTCTTTATCCATTCATTGATTGATGAGCATTTGGGTTGGTTTCACAATTTTGCAATTGCAAATTGTGCTGCTATAAACATGCATGTGAGAGTGTCTTTTTTGTATAATGACTTCTTTTTCTCTGGGTAACTACCCAGTAGTGGAATTGCTGGGTCAAATGGTAGTTCTACTTTTAGTTCTTTAAGGAATCTCCACACTGTTTTCCATAGTGCTTGTACTAGTTTACATTCCCACCAGCAGTGTAGAAGTGTTCCATGATCACCACATCCATGCCAACGTGTACTGTTTTTAGATTTTTTATTATGGCCATTCTTGCAGGTATCGCATTGGTATCGCACTGTGCTTTTGATTTGCATTTCCCTGATCATTAGTGATGTTGAGCATTTTTTCATATGTTTGTTGACCATTTATATCTTCTTTTGAGAATTGTCTATTCATGTCTTTAGCCCATTTTTTATGGATTTGTGTTCATTGTAGCTTCTGGATATTAGTCCTTTGTCAGATGTGTAGATTGTGAAGATTTTCTCCCACTCTATGGGTTGTCTGTTTACTCTGCTGACTGTTCCTTTTGCTGTGAAAAGCTCATTATATTAATTAAGTTCCATCTATTTATCTTTGTTTATTGCACTTGCTTTTCGGTTCCTGGTCATGAAATCCTAACCTAAGCCAGTGTCTAGAAGGGTTTTCCCATGTTATCTTCTAGAATTTTTATAGTTTCAAATATTAGATTTAAGTCCTTAATCCATCTTGAGTTGATGTTTGTATAAGGTGACAGATGATGATCCAGTTTCATTCTTCTACGTGTGGCTAGCCAATTATCCCAACACCATTTGCTGAAAAGGGTGTCCTTTCCCTGCTTTATGTTTTTGTTTGCTTTGTCAAAGACCAGTTGGCTATAAGTATTTGGGCTCATTTCTGGGTTCCCTATTCTGTACCATTGGTCTATATGCCTATTTTCATAGGTTAATTTGTAGATTGCTTTTGGCAGTATGGTCATTTTCACGATACTGATTCTACCCATTTATGAGCATGGGATGGGTTTCCATTTGTTTGTGTCATCTATGATTTCTGTCAGCAGTGTTTTGTAGTTTTCCTTGTAGAGGTCTTTTGCCTCCTTGTTTAGGAATAATCCTAAGGGGTTTTTTCGTTGTTGGTGTTTTGTAGTTTTCCTTGTAGAGGTCTTTTGCCTCCTTGTTTAGGAATAATCCTAAGGGGTTTTTTTGTTGTTGTTGTTTTGTTTTTGTTTTTTGTTTTTTTGTTTTGTTTTGAGACAGAGTCTTGCTCTGTCACCCAGGCTGGAGCACAGTGATGTGATCTCGGCTCACTGCAACTCCACCTCCCGATTTCAAACAATTCTCCTGCCTCAGCCTCCTGAGTAGCTGGGACTACAGGTGTGTGCCACCATGCCTGGCTAATTTTTTTTTTTTTTTTTTTTTTGTATTTTAGTAGAGATGGGATTTCACCATGTTGGCCAGGCTGGTCTCAATCTCCTGACCTAGTGATCCACCCGCCTCAGCCTCCCAAAGTGCTGGGATTACAGACGTGAGCCACCATGCCCAGCCTGAGCTCTTGATTTCATTCTCAGCTTGGTTGCTGTTGGTATATAGAAGAGCTACTGATTTGTGTACGTTAATCTTGTATCCAGAAACTCTGCTGAATTTTTTTAACAATTCTAGGAGTTTTCTGGAGGAATCTTTAGGGTTTTCAAGTTTAACGATCATATTATCAGCAAACAATGATCGTTTTACTTCCACTTTACTGACTAGTAGGCCCTTTATTTCTTTCTCTTTTCTGACTGCTCTGGCTAGGACTTCCAGTAGTAAGTTGAAGAGGAGTGATAAGAGTGGGCATTCTTGTTTATTCCAGTTCTCAGAGGGAATGCTTTCAACTTTTCCCCATTCAGTACTATGTTGGCTTTGGGTTTGTCACAGATGGCTTTTATTACATTGAGGTATGACCCTTGTATGCCAATTTTGCTGAGAGTTTTAATGCTGAAGTGATGCTGGAGTTTGTCAAGTGCTTTTTCTGCATCTATTGAGATGATCATGTGATTTTTGTTTTTAATTCTGTTTATGTTGTGTATCACATTTATTCACTTAGGTATGTTAAGCCATCCCTGCATTCCCGGTATGAAAACCACTTGATCATGGTGGATTATCTTTTTGATATGTGGTTGGATTCAGTTAGCTAGTATTTTGCTAAGGATTTTAGCATGTTCATCACGGATATCAATCTCTAATTTTCTTTTTTGGTTATGTCCTTTCCTAGTTTTGGTATTAGGGTGATGCTGGCTTCATAGAATGAATTAGAGAGGATTCTCTCTTTCTCTGTCTTGTAGAATAGTGTCAAAAGGAGTGGTACTAATTCTTCTTTGAATGCCTGGTAGAATTCTGCTGTGAATCCATCTGGTCCTGGACTTTTTTTGTTGGTAATTTTTTAATTACCATTTCCCTCTCTCTGCTTATTATTGGTCTGTTCACAGTATCTAATTCTTCCTGATTTAAGCTAGGAGGGTTGTTTTTTTTAAGGAATTTATTCATTGCTTCTAGGTTTTTCAGTTTATGTTTGAAAACGTGTTTATAGTAGCCTTGAACGATCTTTTGTATTTCAGTATTGTCAGTTGTAATATCTCCCATTTTGTGTCTTACTGAGGCTATTTGGATTTTCTCTCTTCTTTCCTTGATTAATCCTACTAATGGTCCATCAATTTTATTTATTTTCTCAAAGAGCCAGCTTTCTGTTTCATTTACCTTGTATTTTTTAAATTTTATTATTATTATACTTTAAGTTTTAGGGTACATGTGCACAATGTGCACGTTAGTTACATATGTATACATGTGCCATGCTGGTGTGCTGCACCCATTAACTCATCATTTAGCATTAGGTATATCTCCTAAAGCTATCCCTCCCCCCTCCCCCCACCCCACAACAGTCCCCAGAGTGTTATGTTCCCCTTCCTGTGTCCATGTGTTCTCATTGTTCAATTCCCACCTATGAGTGAGAATATGAGGTGTTTGGTTTTTTGTTCTTGCGATAGTTTACTGAGAATGAGGATTTCCAATTTCATCCATGTCCCTACAAAGGACATGAACACATCATTTTTTATGGCTGCATAGTATTCCATGGTGTATACATGCCACATTTTCTTAATCCAGTCTATCATTGTTGGACATTTGGCTTGGTTCCAAGTCTTTGCTATTGTGAATAGAGCCGCAATAAACATACGTGTGCATGTGTCTTTATAGCAGCATGATTTATAATCCTTTGGGTATATACCCAGTAATGGGATGGCTGGGTCAAATGGTATTTCCAGTTCTAGATCCCTGAGGAATCGCCACACTGACTTCCACAATGGTTGAACTAGTTTACAGTCCCACCAACAGTGTAAAAGTGTTCCTATTTCTCCATGTCCTCTCCAGCACCTGTTGTTTCCTGACTTTTTAATGATTGCCATTCTAACTGGTGTGAGATGGTATCTCATTGTGGTTTTGGTTTGCATTTCTCTGATGGCCAGTGATGGTGAGCATTTTTTCATGTGTTTTTTGTCTGCATAAATATCTTCTTTTGAGAAGTGTCTGTTCATGTCCTTTGCCCACTTTTTGATGGGGTTGTTTGTTTTTTCTTATAAATTTATTTGAGTTCATTGTAGATTCTGGATATTAGCCCTTTGTCAGATGAGTAGGTTGTGAAAATTTTCTACCATTTTGTAGGTTGCCTGTTCACTCTGATGGTAGTTTCTTTTGCTGTGCAGAAGCTCTTTAGTTGAATTAGATCCCATTTGTCAATTTTGTCTTTTGTTGCCATTGCTTTTGGTGTTTTATACTTGAAGTCCTTGCCCATGCCTATGTCCTGAATGGTAACGCCTAGGTTTTCTTCTAGGGTTTTTATGGTTTTAGGTCTAACATTTAAGTCTTTAACCCATCTTGAATTAATTTTTGTATAAGGTGTAAGGAAGGGATCCAGTTTCAGCTTTCTCCATATGGCTAGCCAGTTTTCCCAGCACCATTTATTAAATAGGGAATCCTTTCCCCATTGCTTGTTTTTCTCGGGATTGTCAAAGATCAGATGGTTATAGACATGCGTCGTTATTTCTGAGGGCTCTGTTCTGTTCCATTGATCTATATCTCTGTTTTGGTACCAGTACCATGCTGTTTTGGTTACTGTAGCCTTGTAATATTGTTTGAAGTCAGGTAGTGTGATGCCTCCGGCTTTGTTCTTCTGGCTTAGGATTGACTTGGCAATGCGGGCTCTTTTTTGGTTCCATATGAACTTTAAAGTAGTTTTTTCCAATTCTGTGAAGAAAGTCATTGGTAGCTTGATGGGGATGGCATTGAATCTGTAAATGACCTTGGGCAGTATGGCCATTTTCACGATATTGATTCTTCCTACCCATGAGCATGGAATGTTCTTCCATCTGTTTGTATCCTCTTTTATTTCACCGAGCAGTGGTTAGTAGTTCTCCTTAAAGAGGTCCTTCATATCCCTTGAAAGTTGGATTCCTAGGTATTTTATTCTCTTTGAAGCAGTTGTGAATGGGAGTTCACTCATGATTTGGCTCTCTGTTTGTCTGTTGTTGGTGTATAAGAATGCTTGTGATTTTTGTACTTTGGTTTTGTATCCTGAGACTTTGCTGAAGTTGCTTATCAGCTTAAGGAGATTTGGGGCTGAAACAATGGGGTTTTCTGGATATAAAATCATGTCATCTGCAAACAGGGACAATTTGACTTCCTCTTTTCCTAATTGAATACCCTTTATTTCCTTCTCCTGCCTTATTGCCCCGGCCAGAACTTCCAGCACTATTTTTAATAAGAGTGGTGAGAGAGGGCATCCCTGTCTTGTGCCAGTTTTCAAAGGGAATGCTTCCAGTTTTTGCCCACTCAGTATGATGTTAGCTGTGGGTTTGTCATAGATAGCTCTTATTATTTTGAGATATGTCCCATCAATACCTAATTTATTGAGAGTTTTTAGCATGAATCGTTGTTGAATTTTGTCAAAGGCCTCTTCCACATCTATTGAGATAATCATGTGGTTTTTGTCTTTGGTTCTGTTTATATGCTGGATTACATTTATTGATTTGTGTATATTGAACCAGCCTTGCATCCCAGGGATGAAGCCCACTTGATCATGGTGGATAAGCTTTTTGATGTGCTGCTGGATTTGGTTTGCCAGTATTTTATTGAGGATTTTTGCATTCATGTTCATCAAGGATGTTGGTCTAAAATTCTCTTTTTTGGTTGTGTCTCTGCCCGGCTTTGGTATCAGGATGATGCTGGCCTCATAAAATGAGTTAGGGAGGTTTCCCTCTTTTTCTATTGATTGGAATAGTTTCAGAAGGAATGGTACCAGTTCCTCCTTGTACCTCTGGTAGAATTCGGCTGTGAATCCATCTGGTCCTGGACTGTTTTTGGTTGGTAAGCTATTGATTATTGCCACAATTTCAGAGCCTGTTATTGGTCTATTCAGAGATTCAACTTCTTCCTGGTTAAGTCTTGGGAGAGTGTATGTGTTGAGGAATTTATCCATTTCTTCTAGATTTTCTAATTTATTTGCAGAGAGGTGTTTGTAGTATTCTCTGATGGTAGTTTGTATTTCTGTGGGATCGGTGGTGATATCCCCTTTATCATTTTTTATTGCATCTATTTGATTCTTCCCTCTTTTCTTCTTTATTAGTATTGCTGGCAGTCTATTGATTTTGTTGATCTTTTCAAAAAACCAGCTCCTGGATTCATTAATTTTTTGAAGGGTTTTTTGTGTCTCTATTTCCTTCAGTTCTGCTCTGATTTTAGTTATTTCTTGCCTTCTGCTAGCTTTCGAATGTGTTTGCTCTTGCTCTTCTAGTTCTTTTAATTGTGATGTTAGGGTGTCAATTTTGGATCTTTCCTGCTTTCTCTTGTGGGCATTTAGTGCTATAAATTTCCCTCTACACACTGCTTTGAATGTGTCCCAGAGATTCTAGTATGTTGTGTCTTTGTTCTTATTGGTTTCAAAGAACATCTTTATTTCTGCCTTCATTTCGTTATGTACCCAGCAGTCATTCAGGAGCAAGTTGTTCAGTTTCCACGTAGTTGAGCGGTTTTGAGTG